>NC_069134.1:10117257-10717257 GCF_026914265.1 Mya arenaria | reverse complement strand
TTACTTTAGTATGTATAAAGGATGCATTAATCTGTTATTTACTGAAATGTTTTGATAAGCATCTTTAAAAAATGAACATGGGGAAAAAAGGCAAAATAAAACTAACATAACATGTTTTTCCTGATAATATTGTGTATACACCAGATAATTGATATATTGTTATGTTTACATGTAGTTGTGTATTATATGTGTATATAAAATAATAAAAGAGGATATCATTTGCTGCCTTAAAAAATACAACTTTTAACAAATTCTTTGAAAGATGAAAAGGACTGTACAGCCCTTGTGTCTATTTGTTTGGATTCCGATGAATAACTCCAAACCAACTAAACCAAGGGTCCTCAATTCTCACAAAAAGGTTTGCCATGACAAGAAGTTCACATCTTCACTTGGAAATAAAAAGGTCGAGGTAACAGTGATGTTTATCAATAGATGACCATTATCCCATAAATTAGCAGGTCTAGGGCTCTCAAATATTTGTATACTGGCCATGACAAGCAGATGGCACCTATTGAGGCCAAAAGGGCAAGGTCACACTGACCTTGAGCAACAAAAATGGTTTCCAATGAATTACTAAAAAAATCGAGAAATTTCAAATGAAGGTTGGTCATGACAATTAGATAATCCCTGTTGATATTGGGTTCAAAGGTTCAAGAATACAGTGACCTGCAATGTAATGGTCTCTGATATATATAACTAAAGACAAATGGATAGCTGAAGGTTTGAAAATTACGAGAAGATAGTTTGAGACCAAAAAATGCACCACTATTTAAGGTCAGTGTCAGAAAGACGTTCTCATTCATCAGAGGTTTGAAAATGATGAATCTGTGGTATCATAGCATCATGTACAAGCGCGCAGAAAGACTACTTGAGACTAAAAAGGGTTTAAGATAACTGATACAAATTGTCACTCAAGGTTCTTTAAATTTTACTAGGTTTGTTATGACCCGTAGATGCTGTATTAAGATAAGGGTCAAGGTCAAGGTCACAGTAAACTTTTGTAATAATTTTGTAATGCTATAAAAGGTCAATTACTTTAAAGCAGCAGGTCATGGTCTTCAATATTACGAGAAGAATAACCTTGAAGTATTTGGACCCTTATTATTTTGGGGTCAAACATTAAAGCTGCACTCTCAAAGATTAATTGTTTTGACAACTTTTTTATTATTTGTCTTGGAAAGAGAATTTTTTGCATTTATATCTGCAAACCAATGAGATAAGACTGCTGACAAAAAATCAGATTGCAGATTTTTATATTTCCAGTCGAATATTTTAAGGCTTAAACCGTTACTAACGGTTTACAAAAAAGGCATAAAACATCATTTTTTTAACTTAAATATGAAGTTCTCTGTTCTAATTTTTTGTCAGCAGTCTTATATCACTGGCTTTCATAGATTTTCGCAAAAATTGGCTCGTTCTGGGACAAAAATAAAAATGTTGTCAAAACACTCAATCTGTGAGAGTACAATTTTAAAGGGACTGTACACCAGATTGGCACCAAAAAAAGTTTTTCTGAAACGACAGTGGACAATTATTTAATAAAATGTTTTACTCTTTTATATCGTAATTGTAAAAAAAAATACCCAAATGTAACAAAAAATCATTCGGAGGCCAGGTTCGAACCGGTGTCGGCCAAATTGGATTCCAGTGTTGTATCCACTGTGTTACGAAGGCTGTCTCTAAATGGTTGGAATATTAAAAATATAATACTTACTTGGTGAGATCACGTGATAACATCGACTAGCCAATCACGCATAAGGAATTAATTCTACTAGGTAGACATACCTAGTAATCTTTTTAATGGAAAAATACGAAAAAACTGCGAAACATCAATTGATTGTAAACTATGTGGTACTTCAGTTAGTAAGTTTCAATGCATTGTACACATCGATACCAAGTTTATGTCAAGTTTTGACAATTTTCTTCTCTTTTTTTTTTTCGTTATTTCATCATACGGAGTACAGCCCCTTTAAGGTCACAGTGATCTTTACCTAGCAAAAGGTTCCATAATTGGTTTGATGGGTCACGGACATTACGGACCATGGACATTACGGATCAGATTTGGGAACATTACGGACCATCGGGTGGTTGAACTCCATCCACAAAAGTGTTTAGTCATCCATATATACCTTTTCTACCAGACACTCATCTGCCCAATAATGGAGTATGGAAGAATCATCACGGATCGTCATACCAAAGAGAACATTAGCAAAATTAAAATGTTCCAGCGCAGATCAGCCAGATGTGCAACTGGAGATCATCACAGAACTACATGCAGTAGTGCTTCTGCCATATATGTTTTAAAAGCTTCATTGACCCACCTTACAGAAAAGACGCGCGCAAGCTAAAACTGTTATTATTTATTGCATTGAGTCAACCATCAGAGAGCCATGCCCCTGACCAACCACATGTCAGCAAATACCTTGGGAGGCCATCACCAGAAAGTCCTGCTACCTTTCGCAAGGAACATGGTTTACCATAGTGTACCAACACTCCTTCTTTCCAGATGGTATCCAGTCAGTTGTTTACAGCGCCTCCCTGACACTTTCAAATCAGGGTTGCAGGCCATTCAGCTCCGACGAGTCTTGTGTACCGTTTTTACCTGCACTGTAAATATATATATTTTAACCTACACGAGATGTTCTTGGTTTGCACCTGCAAGTTTCTTTTATATATGTACGACGACCTACCAGAGTGTGGACTGTACCTATTTGGAATAAGAAAGAAGAACAGCATGCAAACTCAAAATAAAACCTAAAATGCTCATACATGTTGAACATTCCACTTTGACTGAAAAACGAACTGTCGGTAAAAATATAAATTTAGGCCCAGGTTCAAAGGTGAAATGAAATAATTCTCTTCTGGTTCTCTGGTTACTGTTATTCCATACAGTAACGATAACGATAGTGTTAGGGGAAGGAACTGCAGACTAAACACTCGAGCTACACTTTTTCTTTTTTTCAATTTTTCTTTGAGTTCCACATCCGAAATCCGAATGTTTAGCTTTTAACACAGTTAAACAATTGCATGAAATAAACAATTGTTGACTGTTAATGTTGTGAATATTTCTATGAAATATGTATATATTTAGTAAAAAAACAGTTTCTAGAATTCTTAATTTCGTAAGTATTGAGAGTTAAATGTGTTATTAGCTTATAAGTGATGCAAACATGTTGCAACACATTTCTTATATAAAAATCAAATAATAATAATAATATCATTGCAGTGAGCTAGTGCCATTTTGTTACTGTACTGGCTCAGGTCACAAATCCGAACACTTGAAGTTTTTAACAATTCTCTTGGAGAGTTTTTGTTGTAGTAAGATAAAATTGCGTATGGAACATCTTTGGTTAATGTGACAATATCTGCCAAAGTACAGATTCACGATGTCATCAATTTTATGTCGAAAATCGTTTAGTTTATGGACAGTAAATCACCCTTAAATTTATGCTATGGAGGGCAAAAATACTGAACACTTGCAAAGCGAAAATACATGGTCATACTGTACAATTATAAAAATTTGCTATATTAAATAAACACTTAGGAGTAAAGTAATTTATTGTTTCCGATGATTTTTCAAAACATGCAATTCAAATGTAAAGCGTGATTTCTATTTATAAATATCTTGAATGTAGGTCAACATAACTGCAAAACCTAAAGATGCGCGTGCCCCCTCTGACGTCATTCCCCCATGTGCTACATTTTGATCTTTAAGCCAAAAACATTGAATGGCATTTTTTTAGAAAAATACTTAACAAAACAAGATGAAATTTTGCAAGTGTGACCAAGGCAAGCCTCTGTATTGATCTAGATCATCAAATAATCGATCACGGTAAACAAACGCGTGTTTAAGCCGGTGTTGGGGATTTGTGCCCTGTTCGGAAATGTACCGTCAACCAGTATTGTTAAATTGTCAGTTTGTTCTTAAAATTTGAAAACAAACACTACCAAACGCTTATATTCAAAGTGAAGTATTGTATAGTGTCTCCCTGACAGAATTTTTTTTTTTGGCCAGCCAGAAATAATTGTTTAGATTTACAACTCTACTCACCTCAAATTAATGGCTCTCTATCAGTTAGATGGAATTTACGCATACTTGTCATCTCTTCAGAATGATATAGCACATCAGAAATCAGGAACAAAATCCTTTCAACATCCACTTATTTGGACTGCCTATGCCTATAGCAACCAACATTTGACAGCCTCATGCAATTAAGAAAATATTAACAGTGGGTGTACATGGGGTGGTAGTACAGTAGAAACTCACTAAACCGGACAAGGTCCGGACTGGGCAAAATTTCCGGTTTAGTGAGGATTCCGGTTTAGTGAAAATTTGATGTACGGAGTAAGTTTACTCAAAATATTAACCGAGTTAACCTTTAAAGGGAAGTTCAATTCTTAGACGTTTAGACAGAGGTTGAGACATGATTAAAGCATATGCAAAAGTGATAAACATAATTAAACATTTCTGCATTTTTATAATCATCTTTTTTTGGAAGTCTTAAAATAAAACAACTCGCGAAAATGACCACTTCATCACCAATCAAAGTTCTTGATTTGAGTAACAAACACACAAATTATCCGATTATCTGTAAGTTAATGCTTGTTAAGTATGTTTGATAGTTTAATTAACGCACCGCTCTAATTTGATTCAATCATAGAAGTCTTTAGATAAAACAACCCTCCAAAATGATCACTTAATAACCATTTCTAGTTCTTTATTTTATGCAACAAACAAATTAATGTTTCAATCAATTTTCTTTTCACAATTCTGATTTTCGTGCGGCAGTCAATCCACAGCGCAATCATCATTATCGAGTTAACACAACATCACAGGTGTAATATTTAACAACGCACTGGCTGTCAAAACAAAGTGACACGCGATTTGAGAATTCCTAATACACAAAATCATTTTGACATGTTGGAACAAATATAATTATGTCCGGTTTTGTCAGGTAAAATTACATTGACAACTCACACGTTTTCTCGAATTTTCGTCCGGAATTCCGGGGTTCGGGTTTTGTAGGGATTTTTTTTTATCCTCCGCCTTGAAAAGGCAAGGGGATATTGTAATGGTAGGTGCGCTTCTGTGGGTGCGTGCGTGTGTGCGTCCGTTCGTCCCACATTCATTTCTTTGCATCTCCTCTTACATTTCTCATGCGATTTCTACCAAACTTTCACAGATTGATGATCATAAAGTGAAGCAGCGCATATAGTCCGGCTTTCCCGATTTGACCATTTTTGAAAGAGTAATTGCCCTTTGCTTATTTTACATTTAAAATTGGTTTCTTCGCAACTCCTCTTACTTTTTCATGCGATTTCTACCAAACTTTCACAGATTGATGATCATAAAGTGAAGCAGCATATGGTGTCAACCTTTCCCGATTCGACCATTTTTGAAAGAATCATAAAGTGAAGCAGCGCATATAGTCCGGCTTTCCCGATTTGACCATTTTTGAAAGAGTAATTGCCCTTTGCTTATTTTACATTTAAATTTGGTTTCTTCGCAACTCCTCTTACGTTTTTCATGCGATTTCTACCAAACTTTCACAGATTGATGATCATAAAGTGAAGCAGCATATGGTGTCAACCTTTCCCGATTCGACCATTTTTGAAAGAGTAATTGCCCTTTGCTTATTTTACATTTAAAATTGGTTTCTTTGCAATTCCTCTTACGTTTTTCATGCGATTTCTACCAAACTTTCACAGATTGATGATCATAAAGTGAAGCAGCGCATATTGTCGGCCTTTCCCGATTCGACTATTTTTAAAAGAGTTATTGCCCTTTGCTTATTTTATATCTAAAATTTGTTTCTTCGCAACTGCTCTTACGTTTTTCATGCGATTTCTACCAAACTTTCACAGATTGATGATCATAAAGTGAAGCAGCGCATATAGTCGGGCTTTCCTGATTTGACCATTTTTTAAAGAGTTATTGCCCTCAGCTTATTTTACATTTAAAATTGGTTTCTTCGCAACTTCTCTTACGTTTTTCATGCGATTTCTACCAAACTTTCACAAATTGATGATCATAAAGTGAAGCAGTGCATATTGTCAGGCTTTTCTTATTTGACCATTTTTGAAAGAGTTATTGCCCTTTGCTTATTTTACATTTAAAATTGGTTTCTTTTCAACTCCTCTTACGTTTTTCATACGATTTCTACCAAACTTTCACAGATTGACTATCATTAAGTAAAGCAGCGCATATTGTCCGGCTTTCCTGATTCGACTATTTTTGAATGAGTTATTGCCCTTTGCTTATTTTACATTTAAAATTGGTTTCTTCGCAACTGCTCTTACGTTTTTCATGTGATTTCTACCAAACTTTCACAGATTGATGATCCTAAAATGAAGCAGCACATATTGTCGGGCTTTCCTGATTTGACCATTTTTGAAAGAGTTATTGCCCTTTGCTTATTTTACATTTAAAATTGGTTTCTTCTCAACTCCCTTTACGTTTTTCATGCGATTTCTACCAAACTTTCACAGATTGATGACCATAAAGTGAAGCAGCGCATATTGTCGGTCTTTCGCGGTTTTGACCATTTTTGAAATAGTTATTGCCCTTTCTTTATTTTACATTTAAAATTGGTTTCTTCGCAACTCCTCTTGCGTTTATGACTATATAGTGACGCAGCACATATTATCAGGCTTTTGCAATTTGACATTTTTTGAAAGAGTTATTCCCCTTTCATAATTTTACGCATTTCTTATGTTCCTGAGAAACTACCCTTACCATTGATTGGCTTTCGTTACAAAAAATGCCCCCATGAGGCGGGGGATATAGCTGTCTGTGACCGCTCTTGTTCACATTGAAAATAGAAGGGGAAAACCAGGACTCTGAAAAAATTCCAGTATCCCGAGGATTCCGGTTTTGTGGAGTTCCGGTTTAGTGAGTTTCTGCTGTACATATAAATTAGTCAGCCTCTTCAGAGTCTTTGACAATTTTTGTTTTGGCAAACAAATTTCCAATTGTTTAAAAGTTCCATTATTAATTTATTACACATTTTAGTGGCTAGTTGGGTTTTATAATGCCGATCTGATCGGTTCATTATCTAAGGTATGTTATGTTATGGAGGTATACATACAAATATAAGAATGACACTAAATGTGCTCTAACTATTTATTGTGACATGTATTGTAAGATATCTAAACTAGAACTGTTAAACATGCGGCAGTGTCTAGGTATTTAAATCACTAGGGCAGATATCCGTTAGACGAAAAAGCTATCATGTAACAAGGTAAATGGGCAAAATTTACACTTCAGGTCGTGATAGAGCTGTTTTTTGCATTGATATGGTTTGAACATTTGTTGATGTTCAAAAGAAAGTATTCTTGCAATATTTTAGTATATGTTTATATTGAGTTTTAAAAACTAAAATTGATAATCGCCTATTTTGTAGTCCTAAAATTGATTTTCAACAAAACTATCATTGTTTTATCACTACTTTTAGTTTCAATTTTGAATATTAATGATATCAAGCAGTTAAGTTGCGGTTAACAATTACCTGTTAAATCTTTAAACATCCAAAACATGCAAATAGGAATATATGTTTGTCACCTTCATAGTTTATTGAATATGGTTATGACACTGCCATGTGTATTTAATACCAACTGGGGCAAAATAAACATTAAAGGGACTGTGTCACAGATTGGCACCAAAAACATTTTTTTTCTGTAAATCTCAGGACATTTATCTAATTGGAATGTGTTACGCTTTGATATCATAATTGTAAAAAAAAAGTACCAAAATGTAAAAAAAAAATTGTGTCAGAGACCGGGTTCGAACCTGCGTCGCCAAAAAAAGACCAGCGCCCTACCGACTGAGCTTTTAAGGCTTATTCTAATCGGATGACATAATTAAGCTATACACCTACCTCGGTAATATCAGGTGATAACACCGACTAGCCAATCACGCATAATGAATGAATTCTACCTGGTAGACATACCCAGTAATCTTTTTCAATGGAAAAATACGAAATAACTGCTAAACTTAAATAAATTGTATACTATGACTGTGGTACTTCAGTTAGTAAGTTTCAATGCTTTGTACACATCGATGCCAATTTTGTCATTTTTCGACAATTTTTTTTTTTTTTGCTATTTTATCATGTGTGAGACAGCCCCTTTAATGCCATGTGCACTTAGAAATATAGGCTATAAAGCCAGCATCAGGCAAGCACAAATTTTGTTCCTTTTACATTTTACGTTGTACATCAAACCCATCACCCCTCTCAGCACATGCAGACACTACAGTGCCACAATATTAGCTTGTCTTTAAGTGAGACAGATTAAATACCACTACGGTACTTAAAGATACCTATTTACATGAAGTTATTGTAAAAGATGTCATTGAAAAATAACTGCAATATATAAATATATTTATCTAATTTCAGCTTTGCTTTGGTGTTGTGGTATTGGCTTGGGTGTACACAATCATAGCTGGCAGGTGGGCGGGGCAGCGGTACTTGAAGGACTTGCTTGCAGAAGAAGCAGCAACACAGGTAGGACCAAACACTATGATATTTCAATATATTTAAATATATATTGTATTTAAGATATGTAACATAGATAATTATGTTTAAATTGGGCATGTATCTTTTACCTAAGTGACAGGGTAATCTCTGTTAAGAAGTAAGGGATTCACAGACACTGATTAAATAAAGAAAATTCTTGCATACCGGACGTGTGTTTCCGGTCATGTGACCGGTGCTGGAAAAACTCATCTTGTAAACCCCATGTAAGATGAGTCATGCGCAACAGCATGCCACTTCTTAATTCTTTTATTTTATGGTTAATGAAAAATATATTATGCCATTTTAATAAAAGCGCAATCAAATATATATGTTTGCAAGACTTAATTTAAACTGAAAATAAATAATCGTATAAAAACGCTTTTTTCAGTTATTCAAAAGTACTGCGCTCTATGATGTCAGTAAACAACGTCGCACCTGCGTTTTGGTGTTATTGTTCAAAAATTTGTTTTGAACATCCTTTTTCCCACAAATTGATAAATTTAAAAATTCAAGAAAAAATATCAATCATGTTTTTCCAATCCGGATAGAAAAATCCGACCCTCGGGCACGCTGCGAGGCCGGTAACGAGGCTTGCTTGCTTACGCAAGTGCCCTTGAGTCAGATTTTTCTATCCGTACCGGAAACACATGATAGATACTTATAATCTGCATGAATCAAGACAGAAACTTAATATTTAATTTTCATAAGGCGATATACAAACAGATCAAAATATGTAGAAAATATAAAGATCATTCAATGTGGAAACCAATGATTCAAATGGTCAGATTTACTAGTATAACTATAAGAAAAGAACATTTTTCATCTTTCAAGTCTGGAGTTGGGAGAAAAATATACCATCAATAAGTATGAAGAATTCTGACAGTGTTCTTCTTTTGTGAATAAACAGCATTATTCTATATACCAGTAACAGGCTAAAATAGGCCCTGTTTCAAATGTATACATTATTCTGATGGCTTAATAATGGACTGTACTAACCAAATATTAGGTCTGGAAAATGTTGATCAGTTTAAGAATTTCACTTTCACACGAACCTCAAGCCACCTATGCCGTGTCAGTTGCCACAGATTTTTCTTATAAATACAACTTTCACGTAGTACAAGTAAGTAAATATAAAAAAAAACACAAGGACATAATAGAAACTTATTTTCTAATAGTTTTTTTGCACAGTTTTTGCACAGTGACAAATTCAAGCCACTTATACAGGTTTTGTCATGGAATGGATCATAATATGTATTTGATCATTATGCAAATATGGTTATCAAATTAACACTTGGGTTTATTCCCTACAGTACTGAAAAAGAAGAATGATTTTTTTTCAAATTAACATGCTTTTATTAATTTTCTTTTTCAGGCATTGTAATGGAGGTAAAAAAGGAGAAATCTGCTATGCTGAGCAACTATGAGGTCTTAGCGCTCTTGCAGGACATTCAGAAAGGTCACAACAAGCAGAAAAAGATGCACACAAACATTGCTACTGTCTCTTATGAAATAATCCAGCACTTAGAAAACACTGCCTGTGCTAAACAATCTCCAGAGGTGATCTCAAATTTTATGAAAGCACTTGAGCCATATAAATTAACAAAAGCGGAAAAACTTCAGTTTTTAAACCTCCGTCCTAGGACAGCTGTAGAGATTCAGTTGATTGTTGAAGAGAGTGAGGAGAGGCTGACAGAAGATCAGATCTATGAGCTTCTGGACCTCTTAGGCCAACATCTCCCTGGAGATGACACTGAACAGGAACAGGAGGAGATGGAAGAGGAAGAGATTGTGGACCAAGAATAGTTTGCTAGTAGACACAATTATATATATGAAGTGTAGATTGTAGAGTGTGTGAAGTGAATACTAAGTGAATGGTACAATACATTAGGCCAATAACAATAGTAAAGTTTTAAATATTGTCAATCTTTATACTCCCTGAAGGGAGAGCATGTAGTAGCAGCTTTGTCCATCCATGCCTCTTTCCTCAACAAACTTTGCCATATAGATATATCTGGTATTTTAAAAAAAGCACTTGAAAAGTACCATTTTCCAATTGGTGCTTTTCTGAATTTGTACCCTGTCCGGGAGCATACATCATTTCTGATGATAGTCATGTTACATTGTGTCTGAAGATGTAAACATGTGTCACATCAAACCTTAAGACTGCATCTCTTAGTAAGGAAACACTTAATAAATTGTTTTTGCCATGATAAAGCTTGTGTTTTTATACTTGAATGACATTCATGTATATTGTTAGTGTATGCACTATATTATGAAGATGATTATACGCAATTAAACTTCTGATATCTAACTTTTCCGATGTTGCCTGCGAACAAAAAACAAATATTCTGCCTGCTACTCATGATAATTTGAAACACTGCAGAAGTTGGGTTTTAGGTAACCATTAGGTTGGGAATTGGTTCCAGTTTGACTGCTATTGATAATCGGCATTTTATTAATTAATAATTATTTTATGTGAAAGTTTGAAATTAATTAGTGCTGTTGTTGCTTTTGGCCATATTGTTGAAGATAACAACTGAACACTCAATGTATAAATTAACTCAAAGGAGAAAATTGGCAGAAATTAGCCAAATGCAAATAAGGAGAGGAACAAAAAAAACAACTTGCCGTTTAAACTGGTGATCGATTATGACCAAATACAATCCATTGTCGCTGATAACAGGCCCAGCTTATCACTTTTTTATTATAATGGATTATCGGGACTTCACTTGTAACCATATTCACAACAATAACTATTTTGATAAATTCAAGAGATATTACTAAGAGGTAACTGTGACTAACGTGATCTCCCTCATAACTGAATATATTAGATATACTGCATATAACTAAGTTTGGTGGATTGGATTGTTTTTGATGCTACCAACCCGGCAGGCAAACCATACGGTGTCCTGTATTTCACATGGGCATATACATGTAACAATGAGCTGTTGCTATGCAATTAATTGTTGACCGTCAATCACAAACTCTACTTTGACAATTTTATTATAGACCCAAGGATATTGGGCTTTAAACTTTTCAATTATGTTTATTGATTGTTAAAAAAAAATCTCAATAACCACATAATATTGTTCTGATCACCAATTATTTCTGTATTAAGCTCATTGCTATAAATATGTTTAACAATAACTTATCCAGAACTTTCTGCCTCATATGCTTGGAAACAGTTTAAGTGTTAACTTTTCTTCTGAATGACACTCCACAAGATATTGACAGAAATGAAAAACAAACACTTCACATTTCTGTTATTTATATTTCAGTAAGCAGTGTAAAAAAACAAATAAGACATCACAGCACATAACATATTTACCTATTACATCTGGGAGACTAGGACAGTCAAGATAATAGTAGCGTGAAATTAAGGCAGTTCATAATATTTATCTTGCACATTCTCTATTGAAAACACACTTTACAATATAACTAATCATATAAATCATATCAAGTCAATCTAACTTAATTGTCTTATGGTCCTGAACAACTATGTGAAGTATCAAGTCAATTGAATAAACGCTTTTTGAGATATGACTACCGGTATATGCTAGCGTCCTATACACAGTATAATATGGTAAAAATCCTGACTTTTCTTTAAACTTTAACCAAACTCTTAATTGATCAAGGGCCATAATTAGTATTCAAGAGCACGGATATAATTGCCCTAAAAATTGAAACAAATTTCCTAAGTCAATCAAAGGTCATAATTTGTAATTAAGATCATATAGAGTTGTCTAACTTAATTGTCTAATGGCCCTGAACAACCATGTGAAGTATCGAGTCTTTTATACAACCTGTATTTATTCAAGATTTGAGTGAACATCCAGACTTTCTGATTTTTTTTTAACCCAACACGGACTCCCAACGTTTAATTAAAATGCCCTAAATGTTCTTAACAGTCCTGCTAATTGAAATGATTGCAACCCACATTCACTAGCACAACTAAACAATAAGCCTTTAAATATACCCAGATAAAGCAAACACAATTAAAAGATAAAAGAATCACATGACTAATATGAGTAATTGAATTAATCATATAAATATACAACTAAAAGTAACCATCCAAGAGTATTTACATTGTTTTATACCCTTTGATTAATACAACCAGTTGAGATAATACATTTGCAATACTAAAATGATTATTCTGCTAGAGGATCATGATTTAAAGCAATACAAATAAAAAGTTAGTGGAAATTACCAGTACCACTTACAGAAAAAACATATGCAAAACTCTACAAACATCATTGTTGGAAACCTCTGACACACTATTGCGGTATGCTTCGTGTAGATTTGGCTAAGAAAATCTTGTCATCACTAATGATTCATTTGTTCCCTAGGGAACCAATGCGGAAATTTGCACTGACACACATACTGACATTTTCCCATAGTAAAAATAATCTGGCGAAATCTCCAGTATCTAATGGTAACATACAATTTTACTGGAAGAAGAGTTGTCTCCCCTGCATGAGGCATATTCATTCAAATGAGAGTTTATCAGTCAATTTTCCCATGGTATGACTATAGTGTAATGACAGAAAATACCGTTGGTGCAGGCAATGTAAAAATCATATGTGAAGAATACAATATGTCTAAAACATTTGTATTTCTACCATTTTTACATTCTATCCAAAATCATTTATCTTAACAATAACATATATACATGCATACAATATCTCTACATACATTTGTGACAACAATCATATGTTGACAGATGTCACTAAAACACCAGTCTACAATTGTTATACAATCTAACTTGAGTATTCCTTCCATTATTGACATAAAATATAAAATCTATCGGGTAAACAAGAGAGCCATTATGGTCCTATATTACTCGCCCGAAAACCTGGACAAAATTGAGGGAAGCAAGCTTTTATAAGGAAGTAAGCCATGGTCTAGAAAGTTATTGGTAAATAAGAAAAATGTGATTTACAAGGGAAGTTAGTGGTTGCTAATGAGGTCCATTGGCCTTTTTGTAGGTCACCGCATGAAGATTCCTATGAAGTTTCATTGAATTTGGCCCAATTGTTTCAGAGTAGATTTCTTTCAAGCAACTGTTGATGGAAGTACCTTGGTCACAGACTGATCATATAAGCTCACCTGGAGCACATTAAGCTCAGGTGAGCTAACTAACGCTGGACCCTGGCATTTTTTTTACAAACCAACATTCTCAGCTTCAAGGAATTTGGTAGGACACCCAAAGAACATTTCTATGAATTCATATTGAAAGCAGTTTCTGATGGGAAGATTTTCATTTTTTGTCCATATCAACTTATATCGGTAGTAAAAACTATGCCTGCCCCATTGGTGACCATGTTGTTTTAAGGAACCAACATGGCTTCAAGGAATTCGATAGAAATTCTCCTCAGGAACATTTCATTGAATTTCTGAGATTTTTTTCTTTCATTGTTCTGCATGGAACCACTCTTTTGAAGGAATGTAAAAGGATCAACCAAGGAACATTCCTGTTAGGTTGAAATTGGCCCAGTAATTTATGACAAGATGACATTTGAAGGAAAATCTTGACGACATCAGACAGTCTCTATCACAATGGTTCACATTTGAGCTCTACGAGCCCAGGTGAGCTTTCAACAAAATGACTAGTAATTTATGAATGACTTGTGAACAGAACATAGTATGATCACCATCAGTGGCGTAGCTACATAAAAGCTTTGTAGGCCTGGGCCTGCAACTTTTTTGAGAAATGACAAAATTTAAATAACCCCAAAATGCAATAAAAACTAATAACAACTCTTATATATAAACAACAAGTTATATTAAAGTTATTATAATAAAAGTAAGTCTAGTGTTTATTTAAACTATGTGCTGCGTGTATTGCTTGATTTTACTGTAATCATTGCACATACATTTAAGTTTGTGTAATGTGCATATAAAATGGATGTAATTTTGCTTTTTGTTTTTCTCCTGGATGCTCCCAAATTGCACTATTTTGCTTCTAATTAAGACAGAAATTTTGTGGGTGGGTATCCACTAATTCACCTAGAACCATCGGGCCTACAAGTTTTTAAGGCCTAGCTACGCCCCTGACCATATATGAAAAACAAAACCTGAGAGTTAACTACTGAGTATACTGATTTTATACACATATATACCATTTTATACACATTTTTGTAAACACTTTTCATCCACAGATACTTGAAATAGTGTTAAAACTTTTTTAACCAAGCTGGTTCTTAAATTTGGCTGTCCCAGGGTTCACAAATATTCTTTTGGACACACATATTTTATACATAATATAACCATTTTACAATTTTTAGGAGGATTTAATCTCATTTAAAAAGAACCCATACCTCCTGGATTTTCTAGGGAACATTTAATTAATAACATCTATATCAACCTTTAATTTCAATAATATCCTATTACCATTATTTGTACAACAACAAGGATGTCTCATGGCAAGGTTTTTTTGGTCCATCACATGAGCCATTGTCACATACAAGTAGTAAGCAGTTACAGACAATATAAGTTTTAGGCCATTTTTAATGTACAGTCGTAACTTGTTATATCGACTTCGTCGGGACCTGGTGAAAAAAGTCGAGACAATGGGCATTCGACACATCCTAATTACAAAAAAATATCAACAATCACAACACATTTAAGTTCTGACTTTTGCAAATGAATGGTCCTGAAACCGTCTTGAAAACAGCAAACGTATTATTTAAAAATAACGCCATAAAAATAACGCCAAAAAGATAGAATTATTTGCTTCAAATTTAATTAATTTACGTTAAATGACAACAACTTAAAATAGCACATTCGTTATGCCTGTTTGATTTCTACATGCAGTATAGTTTCTTTGTCACGTAACTTTCAATGTTGTCGAATTTTCCGATGATCCCAGCGGCGTCGTTGTGCGTATCAATTAATAGCTTGAGCTTTAAATGTCTCTAGAATCAAACAAACAATGTTATTATTCACACTTACCAATTAACCTCCAATTATGACATTTTGTAATTTTGACCCTCACGGTAATTTAGCGACATGCCGCAAATCGTCATGGATATTTTCGCACCTACAACCCGATCTACAGTTTGACTTAAGAAACAAGGAAAATGTATGAAATTCGACCACAGGGACTGAAATAGGATGTCGACATAGCGAAAAAATTGAGATAAAAAATTGACACAAGCAGATTAATTTCATAAAGAATAAGAAGGAATAAATTCGGAACCGGAGAAAAAAGTCGACACAACCAGAAAGTCGAGTTATCCGACGTCGACATAGCGAGTTTGGACTGTATATCAATTGCATTTGAACACTAGGCCAAAACACATTGTGACCATGTTAGTTAAAAATTGCACAATAATTGTTTAAATCAAAGCTTGGACAAAAATTGTTCAAGGTATAATGTTAATTAAGCTAACATTTTGCATTTCAATGGCCATAACTATCTGGCCAATAAATGTTCAGCTTCTTTACTAAGTTTGTTGATCATACGATAAACATTGCTCAAATAAGATAATGCTCTGCAGACAACATTAATTTGGTCCAACTTTGAAAATTCAAGCTTACAACCATACAGTGATATGGTATTAATGTATGATTCATAAATACCCTCAAAAATATAGTAGTAATCAAACTGATTGCAAATATAATGCCAATACATATTGATTATATGAAAAAAAGTTAGGGGACTGGGGGCAGACGAGGGGAGCAAAGCTGACTGACTGAAACATTTAGGCATTTTAGATATTCACTAAAAAGCATCTAAGCAACACATTTTGGCATTCCAGAGAGTCTATAACTCCGACCCCCTCTCCGCTGAAAACCCCCCACATCAGATTAGCATAGATCTCAAAAGTGCCCAGGAGTCACTCATCTGGAATTCCGGTTTCACCCGAATTTTAGAGCCCCTGTCATAAATTTTGCATTAAGATAAATAGGCCATAAAAAGTTTAAAAGGCACATGGTTAATTAAAAAATATATACTTTCAGAGTTTGTAAATGTCCAAAGTAAGAAAGAATTTATCCCCTTTGTAAAAGTATACAGTTATTTCATTTATAAAAGCAAACAACTGTATAGTGTATAGAATTATAAAACACATTCTTTTTAAACATAACTGCATAACATTATGATCAAAATAAAAAAGTAGGTACTAAAATATGTACAAGTAATTAACAATAACAAAGTTTGACCTTGCAGTGCCTTCAGAATAAAATAATTCCTTAAATAAAAAAAATTTCTCTTAGAAATAAATAAAATGAGACATTGTTCACACCTTGTACAAAAATAATTATCTAAAGAGGTATTGCAAAAAAGGTAAAACATCCAAAATAAAAACTTTACACAGATACAACTTGTTGGTTCTCCAAATATGGCCTTTCAGTTGGTTCCAACTCATGGCACATTGACTGAAAACAACTGTACTCTTCCGTGCCATGCAAACAACAAGGTATTTTTCCTGATCCCAGGGGGTGAAAACACTGATAGTATGTCAGTTGAAAGAACAAGTGTAAAAATACACTGAGTGTCACAGCAAAAAATGCTGGCAAATAAAACCATTCACTCTTATCCTCTGTAAAGTAAAACCAAAATCCCATCATACACCAGTTTTCCGCATAAAAAATGAAGTAAAACAACATCATTCTATATCTTGTTCTTCCATCTCTTACATTCAGGAAACAGAAGACTAACACATAACCACACACAAAGTTGAAGCATTTCTCTTCACATCTGTTTTGATAAAACTTTGTATTCTGGCAAACTAACCACATTGACATCAATAACCAATGAACACCTACAACAATGAAAACTCCCCAGCTGAACTGAGACGCAAACATTCCCAAGGCTATAACTCTTGGACCAATTTCTGTTGCTCTCCAAAGGAAGCAGAGCATCATTCCTGGAATTCGCATGTTTTCCTTGTCTGTGTGTGAAAGTCGAAGAGATTTATGGTAGGAGACCATGCACCACGACAGACTTGCCCATGACGACAGGATAGATGCAGCTCTTATTCCCTCTGAAATATTAGATGCTTAAGAGTTGAATCAAGATATTCCTGTGAACTAGGAACTAAATAAGCAAGAAAGTCTAAAAGCAAAACACCTCATAATCAGGTAAATCATTTTACAAACCAATAAGCCAAGTCCCTTCCTTTTCCCTGTATTCCATCAGGATGTATATTTGAAGCATAAGTTGTGGAGCAGCTTCAAGGAAGCATTCAAACATCCGTATACAGCAAGCATCAACATCTTCACACCGCATTACCTTGTAATGGCGCTCTCTTTCCTTTGGGGGGAGTTTTTTGTCAGAGCTTTTTATTCCATTGTAGATATATTCAATTTGTCTGAAAGAAAAAAGTTAACACATCAATTTCTAATTTATAAACATGGTAAATATACAATGCGCCTGCAACTGTAAAATACATTCTTGCATACCGGACGTGTGTTTCCGGTCATGTGACCGGTGCTAGAAAACTCATCTTACACCCCCCATGTAAGATGAGTCACGCGCAACAACGTGCCACTTTTTATTTCTTTTATTGAATGGTTTATGATAAGTATAGTATGCATTTTCAATAAAGCGGAATCAAAACTATAAGTATACAATAAATTATCGTAAAAGCGCGATTTTTAAAGGAACTATTTGATGTCGAAAGTGATTTAAAATTACTGCGCTTTGTGACGTCAGTACACAAAGTCGCACGCGCTTTTTGGTGAAATGTACAAAAGTGCATTTTCTACGTCAATTTTCCCACAAATTCATAATTTTAGGTATGCAAGGAAAATATCAATAATGTTTTTCCGGTCCAATCAAAAAATCCTACCCTCAGGCACGCCGCGTGACTGGTAACTCGGCAAGCCTCTTTACCGGCTTACACATGTGCCCTCGGGTCGGATTTTTCTATCTGTACCGGAAACACATGATAGATACTTATCCATACTAAATCCATAGATTTAGACCCATAGAAAACACTCTATTCAATTCAATAATATCATATATGGTAGTACAGACTAACCCATGTCAAACACAGAAAAATCATAAAAAAAATCCAATATTCTCAAATTGTTTCGGAAATTTCCAACTTTTTAGATATTGATTTAAATAATCTGGAATGGTTCAATGGTAGCGCTTATGACAACAATGAAGAATGATGAAGGTTCAAATCAGATTATCTGACCAAACTTTTTCCAACAATCATTTCTTACCAAAAGCCTTAAAACAAAACTTTAAGCAAACATTTATACCACAGTAGTAAAGTATTGTTATCAAAATGTTTGGCTCTGGTTCAGCCTACATGTATGTTCCTTTTAAAAACTGAACACAAAAAAGCATAAAAGAATAAAGTTACTTCTTTAATGTCTTGTTATAAATAGCAAACTTAAAAATCATCAGATCTTCACACAAGCAAAACACTGAAGTTGAATTGAGACAGATGTTGAGACATTTGATTAACGTCAAATAATATAAGTGAGTTTAAATGCAGTCAATGCATGTGGAGATGTAGTCTAACTCTAATACAAATTTTTTGGACTCTTTTATATTTTATCAACCATACATTAAAAATCCTTCTAACATATTAATTTAGGACTAGTTGATGATGACACCATGTAAAATTCATAATGACCTCAGCCCAAATTAAAAAAAGCAGTATCCTATCAACAATCCCCAACACAAACAAAGGTAAGATAAGATAATCGTTATTTAACGTCAGTTATATGCAAACAGGGAAACAATAGCTACAAGCTTACACCATTATCCAATAACAAGCAAAAAACGTCCTGTAAAAAGATAATAATCAAACATTCATCACAAGAGTACAATTAAGTAGATAAAACATATCCCGGAACAACCTGTTTTCGACCACCTAAGGATTATTTACATTTAAACCATAAATAAAATAATAAAAGATAAATGTTTGTGTGTACCATTTTAAGCAATCATTCATCGTTGAAAAACAATCCAACTGTCACATGTTGTATTTGACCTAGAAACAACCTGTTTTCAACTATGACCTTTAACCATACTTCACAACAAAAGTTTGTGCACAATATTTTTCATGTTAATTTGTATAACTTGTTTAAACTATTAAAAGTATTTTTTTTTTTTGAAGTAATTAAATGATTATATATTTGCCATACAGTCACTGTATAGTTTCTTATCACCACAAGAGAGGCAAAGCAATGCATCATCCCTTCTTACGGCTTTCACATGGGTACAAAATGATAAATTCACCCATCATGAACTCTGGTATCACTGGCCCAACTCTGAATGAGCCTCATATGACCTGCCTAGGCTGCAATATGTATAATTTCATGATAACTGAGAGCCCAATTGCAATTCAATATAGTCACCTGTAGAAAAATGTCAACAATTTTAGAATAAGCAATATACCATATTTTGATGCGCTTTTAATGTTGTGCGCTATCACGGACCTATAAACCATGGTTTATAGGTCCATGGCGCTATACTTAGAAAACGATAGGGCATAGGTTTTAAGCCTTGTTAGATATGTAAAATCTGGCAAACAAAAACAACACAATTTTAAAGAAGTAATTAACACGTGACATCATTCTAAATGAAGGGTTTAATTTGGCATTAATTAACAAGAGCTGTCACAGAGCTCGACTATTCCGCTGCTTTTCGGTGTATGGATTGAAAAGTTTTGGCGAAACATGCATGGATCACTGTTGGACATTAAAATTTAAAACTGGAAGTATGAACTTCCTGACCATCAATATTGGAAGTTTTTCACTGAAATTTGGAAGTTAAGTTTCCCTGAGGACAATTTTCGTTCTTGTTTTTTCCAATTTTTTTTAAATAGTTTGTCAAAAATCAAATAATTTGAATCAATATCTTGCCAAATTCACAGATTTATGTTATAATAAATCATAATACTTCAAGACTGATTGAAATTGTGAGCATAAAAGTAATATTGACACCAGGTTTTGAAATTTTGAACTTCCAAGCTTTTGTCTTTGAAAGTTTTCTTCAAAATTATGGAAGTTTTTGTACTTCCAAGGAATTAAGTTTGGAAGTTTTAACCCATTTCTAGGGAGTAATATACTTCCAAACTTCCTTTAACGAAAGCCCTGTGTTGGATTAGATTTCATTGCATTACATGATGTGCTGAGATATTTATATGAATTGGAAAATATTTGAGGTGGTACGCAAACTTTAACGTAAATTCTAAGTTGAAAAAGGGGCATAATTTTGTCAAAGTGCTTGATAGAGTTACCTCCTCCTGTGTACAGGTTGGGAGCATGATGGTGAACAAGCGTGCTTAGTTTCAAAGCCAGATGTCAATGGACTTTGAAAATATTTGAGGTGGTACGCAAACTTTTACGTAAGTGGTTACGCCGATGCCGACGCTCGGGTGACTAGGATAGCTCTCCTTATTCTTTGAATAGTCGAGCTAAAAATGACTAGTTGGTGTTGTTTCAAGTAAAACTGAAGTTTTTTTTAACACTACGTAGCATTCCCATTCTTTTTCAAATGAAGTTTTCTGACAGTTCTACTGTTATGGTTAACAATTGAAGCTTATTGTTACCGGTAGTGGAGCAAAATATAAGTGTTTTACCTATTTTCAGGGAACGGTCGAAAATAGGATGTGGTCGAAAATAGGTTGTTCCGGGATATAGAATCGTCATACAAACTCTTAGTATATACATATCAGGAACATACTACAAACCTATATAAAAGTGATAAGTTAACATAATATAATTGATAATATGCAAATATACTGACCACCCTTGAGGGTAACAGAACTTTGTGCAAAAACATCATATAGGGTCACAGACATTACGGACCATGGACATTACGGTCAAACATTATGGACCAGATTTGGGGACATTACGGACCATGATATATAATTTTACTCACAGTTTGTTTTAAATTTATAACATTGTCATACCATATTAACTCAAAGTTTGTTTAAACTTTATAATGTAAAATATTCCGGGACATTACGGACCATGATTTATAAATTCACTCATAGTTTGTTTAAACTTTATAACATACCATATTTACGGAAAATGATTTATAGTTTAACTCGCAGTTGTTGTTTTTTTACTTATAATGTACCATATTTCATGACATTACAGACCATGAATAATAATTTTACTCACTGGATGTTTTAACTTTATATTTACATACCATATTTGAGGACATCACGGCCAATGATTTATAATTTTGTGCAACTTTTATATATTTGTGAATGTGAATATTTATATGTTCTTATAGGTGCTCGATTGCTTTCTAAAATAAATTTTGGATTGTCATAAATCAGACATATATGTTTGTTTTCCGTTACAACTGTTCCAATTAAATGGTTCAGTGAAAGTGCGCCATCAAGATGGGTTTTCACACTTTAATGATTGCCAATTTAAGGTTGTCAGTATAATGTCTATTTCTTTGATAATTTACCACGGATTATTACCGGCCACAATAACAAATAAATTATACTGATTAAATGCAACCAAAATTACCAGTATTAAAGTGAAACTCAAAATCAATAGAGTCATACACATGTATAAAAACATCGATTTTGAGTTATAAACCTTTAAAAACTACTTACTAAATAATGCATTTATGGAAAATATGAATTACTGATAAAAAATTGATCACCAATACAATTAGAATCACAAAGATGGCAATTTCTGTCATTTATGTTTATATATATTCCTCAAACTACCTACTTCAACTGGAAAATTTGTTTCTTGTTCTAAATCGTATAACATAATTCAATAATTTTGGAGGTGTTTTAACAAGAAGTTCTCAAATTGAAAAATAATGTTAATAACACTATAGATCATGGTCTGTTATGTTTCTCAAAATGGTCCGTAATGTCCCGAATTATGGTCCGTAATGTCCCGAATTATGGTCCGTAATGTCCCCAAATCTGGTCCGTTTTGTCTGGTCCCTAATGACCATGGTCCGTTACGTCCGTAATTCATATAGTATACCTGATAACTGGTCCCATCATCAATCCAGTCATAAGCATTCTTACAATCCATAACACTGAACTTGTCTGCTTTACATTTTTAGAACCATGTTGCTTGACCAACCATTGTTGGCTTTCATAGTCAAGAAAGTACCATCTTATATTAAGGACTGATGTAATTATACTTGGCCCAATCACAAAGGCAGCTGTCAAGCCAAACGGCCACATTCGACCTTGATGAAAGTAATCTCGAGCTAATAAGACATCTGTTACAACATCAAAGAAAAAGAAAGCTATTGATGAAAGTCCAATGATAATATCTAGATAGTCAAATGATGGACCTCTGTGGATATCATCTTTTTGCAATTTCACCCTATTCTTCTGAGAAACATTGTCGAATTCCTCATATTTAACGTTAGATGTAGAGTCACCAGTATCCTGATCGACACAACATGGTGCATCGCAAGCTTCTGTTACTAAATCCGGTTCGTCTGTTATGCAATAGCAATTAACGGCGAAATTTTCAGAGTTATTACATCGTCGTGAACGCGGAAGCTTCTTTTTGGACGCCATGTTGTTTCTTATAATAAGTCCAAAGTAAAACTATAATAAGTATAAGGCTACACTATACTAGTAGTTAGAGGTGCGATATATGGCATCCTAGGCAATTCTGTCCTTGGGTACAAGTATAGGCGCTAATATGCTAATATCCTGCTTTCATCGAATTTCGCTATATAGCAACGTACATCAACATTCAGTTTGAATACTTCTTTTCAAAAGAAGAAGACTATACAGCAGAAGAGTTTGCTGATAACACAGGGCTGAATACCGTCAGTTGACCAATCTCACTTGAATTTGCCCATGATGACATAATGACTTACCTCAAACAAGTCAAGCTAAAATATGTTCAGTTAATGGACATTTTGAAGGCATTCGACAAAATCTCACACAGCCTCTTACTTCACAAACTTCTCTAAGTAAGTTATGGCATTCAAGGCATCACCACCAAGTAGAGACAAGCAATTATTTTGACCATCAGATCTTCAATCACCGTCTTTTTTAGATATGAAACTAAGAAGATTGTTATGTAACTCCTTAATACAATGTCATTTTGACTATGCATCTACATCTTGGTACAGTGGTATATCTAAACAACCCAAGAACAGATTACAGGTCACTCAGAACAAAGTTGTCAGATTTATTTATGGCTATGATTGTAGAACTTCCCTGAAAGTCTCAGCTTTCAATGATATTGGATGGCTTAATATAGAAAATATGATAAAGCAATTACGACTAAACCATGTACATAAAATCTTTAATAGCAAATGCCCATCATACTTACATGAACATTTTACTTTAGTCTCATCCACACAGTCTTACAACAGTAGACATAGTGATGGAAATTTTGAAGTGCCACAGGCTGACAGTTTTATATTAAATACTTTCTTTTATCAAGCAGTCCAGGACTGGAACAGTCTTCCAATAAAGTTAAAAGAATTAAAAAATAAGAATACTTTTAAAAAAGAAGTGAAATCACATCTCATTGTTGGTATGAAATGTGCCGAAATGGAAGATTTCCTATTTTATTAATTGTTATTCATTTAATATTGCATATCAGTTCTAAGATTTTTGTCATATTATGCTAAAGTGCCATATGGTTTTAACAATCGGTTGCATTATAACTGTAAAAGTTCGATCTCAAACATTTAATCATTCTTTAACTGGTCAATAGTTCATGCATGTTATTTTTGTATAAGAAAACCTAATTTAAAAAGCTTACAACTGAGATCTGGGCAAATAATTACATTTGTCATAAGGAACCCATTGGAAATAAGTTGAATAACTTTAATGGGTTATCCTGTGTTATATATTTGTCACATTGAATTAAATCTTTATTACCGCACGTGTGTATCCAAAGCATTCTAATGATGTTGTGCTTTAGTATAGATATCATCACTAATACTTTGTTAATCAGTCTGTGTTATAACTTTATGAGATATTTGGTTTGTTACTATGACATATATATATGCACGAATAAATCTATCTATCTATACCAAACAGCCATTCAAGTTATATCACGCCTCTTCGCATCTTCAGAACCATATGGGAGAATGGAAACATTTATTGCCTGAAAAGGTACAGCGAAGAGCTGCCTAATTTTAGAAGAATCGCTACCACAATCGGTGAAGTGTCACATACATGTTACATGTAGTTTATCTGAAATGGAAGACAATGAAACAGTGGCGAACAGGGACAAGACATGTCATGATTTTCAAGTAACAACGTACAATAAAGTACCAATCAATAAAGCAATATACCCCCTCCTCAAACAAGAACCTCAAGACAGAGTCCAATTCACGCATTCTAGATTAATCAGTCTGTTAAACCATCATGGTTTGGAACATACGACCGACTTACATTGTGTGTATTGGCTAAGCCCAACTTGATATATATTGCAGCCAACTTTTTCTAACTCATAATTTAATTTCTGTTTTAAACTCTTCACTGGACGTTCTTCTCACTTTTACTTTATTAAATTTACTAACTTATCCGTGCAAGCAAAATAGCAAGTCATATACTCGATAAAAGAAAATTCTCATATTTTCAAAGTCTTCAAACATGGCTCGACCATTTTATATCATTTTACCACAGTACCAATATACAATGTAATGCACAGTTCAACTCTATGCCCAAATCATATCTTAATCATCCTAAAAATAATGTATTTTACTTTACCATCATCTGGCCATATTCCAAACATGCATTTTTCTAAATAGCAATAAAAACCCGGTAGCAAACTAGCTAAATCAGAGTGACGTAGCTACATATATATATATATAGGGCTTGGGGGCCTACAACTTTTTTGAAAAATGACAAAATTTAAATAATCCAAAAATGCAATAAAAACTGATTGCTACTCAAACACTCAACTCAAAAGTTGTATATAATACGAGTTGTTATATGACGTTATTATAACCAAAGAAAGTCTAGTGTTTATTTTAACTACGTGCAAGGTGTTTTGCTTGATTTTATTGTAATCATTGCATAATAATATAATAATTAATTATTAAGTTTGTGTAATGCAATTTAAAATGGATGTTATTGTCCCTCATGTTTTATTCCTGGAATACTCGGAAATCGCACTATTTTGCTTCTAATTTAGACAGAAATGTTTGGGAGGGGGAGGGGTATCCCCAAACTCACCTAGAACTATCGGGCCTACAAGTTTTTTAGGCCTAGCTACGCCCCTTATATCATGAGAAAATCTCTGGACAATTACCTTTAAATTTCATTATTTGAAAAGTTTAGACATATGTGCAATGTCTTTTACTTAACATATGTTAACTGGATTAATCTCATGTATATATACATGCTGCAATTTGAATCGCGAATGATTCCGATTATAACACTAGTATATATAGTAATGATGCGTTCACGAAGAACGTTTGTAGAGTATGTGATATATCTTTAACATTCACTGCAGATGGCGTTTAATCAATATACAGTATGATATCAAATGTTACTTTAAGCTTTTTTTTAATTTGTGTGGAATATAAGCACAAAACATACAACGATACGTCGACAGTGCATTTTTAAATAGACGTCAATAGAAATTCAGATACATGATGTACACACGACCATTCGTGTGATTTGTGCACTTTAAATGTAAGCTGTACACAATTTAAACTTTTCTTAACAATTAATTGGCATTATTTAACCTTTTGTACATATTTCCTGGGACCAAAAACAAATCCTACTCCTAGGTATTGCCATAAGTAGCATGTATAATTCCTAACTCGATCATCTAATTGGAAAATCAGACGGTAACAATTCATAGTCTAATGCAAGTGGAGTTTTTACCAAATATATATAGTAAATCATTGGAATATATTCTTTGAGAATTCGTGTTGAATAGATACGTATTAAACATATCATCACCGCACGATATAATGTGAGATTAAAAGGGAGGCAACCGTAACGTGGATTTGGCATGCATGACCGCAAAGTACCGCAAAGTACACGTTTGCCATTAGCAACAAGGCGTATGAAATTATTTTCTATTTGTATCTTTTTAAGTAATGACATAGTTTGTTTATGTAAATATTGTTACTATCTATGTTTTAGTAATAATAACACTGAAACTTTCTTCTAAAATATATGAATTACCCTGAACATTGAAGTACTTTAAGGAACTACATTGTCCGCGTGAACATAAGTTATAGCGTGTTTTGTCGTTGTTAGGCTCACTTCCGGGTTGGGATATAATTCGATAAACAAACTCTAAGAATCTTAAACATTATATTCAAAATGTCACGTTCAGCAGGAACTTTGATAACTACTCACAACTCTACATTCATCCCACCTCGGTTTATGCCAGGGCAAGTATTATTTCTTTAGAATCCGCATACAACTCAAGATAATTCCTATATAATTTTGGAGTTTGATCAGCCTTAGGATCAGGCATAACAAACAGATTTATATCATACTGCTGTCCACAACCTTTGTTTTTCTTTATATTTAAAAGTTATTTACTTTTTATCAATGATTAATAATATTTATCTATTTATTAAGTTCCCGGATGTGATCAATTCAGTTCCATAGATAC
Organism: Mya arenaria; assembly: GCF_026914265.1. Lineage (NCBI taxonomy): Eukaryota > Metazoa > Mollusca > Bivalvia > Myida > Myidae > Mya > Mya arenaria. The sequence continues at coordinate 10,690,225 of NC_069134.1, read as the reverse complement.
CATAAATGTATACTTGTTTCTATCGCTCTTTATCATAGTTTTTCAAGTTTTTTGTTTGTTCAGTTATTGTTCATAAATACTGATAATGTTCATAATTTAGTGTTCTCATTATCAACATAACTAAATATGTTTCGAATTAAGAATTTCTGTGTTGGCTGTTGATAATTAAAGCTGCACTCTCACAGATAGAACGTTTTGAAAACTTTTTTATTTTTTGTCTTGGAACTAGCCAATTTTTACGAAAATCCATGGAAACCAGTTATATAAGACTGCTGACAAAAAATTAGATTGCAGATTTTTATATTTAAGTTAAAAAAATAATGTTTATGCTTTTTTCTTAAACCGTTACTAACGGTTTTATCCATAAAACATTAACTTTCGATCGGATATATGAAAATCTATGATCTGATTTTTTGTCAGCAAACTTATATCATTGGTTTGCAGATCTTTATGCAAATATTTGCCCTTTCAAAGACAAAACAAAAAAAAGTTGTAAAAATGGTATATCTGTGAGAGTGCAGCTTTAAATTATTACCAATATATCAAGATGTTTCAATAAAAGATGACAAGATTTGCAGTTTCTTCCAATTCTTTACACATTTATTTACACACTATCCAGTACTGCAGTATCGTGATAAATATGTCATTATTTTAATATTATGCATGTTTTGTTACTATGGCAACAATGAACAAGATGAAGCTTTTCGCAGCTTAAAATATATAAATGTATTGTATCCAATATTGGTATGATAACAGTATTCCCTGTATCAGCATACACTTGCTATGTATTATTGTACTAATCACTGATCAGAGTTTTTTACAAGTGAAATTTGAACCAATTAAAAACATACTTTTTACTAAAAAATTGTCTCAAAATTCACAATCATACAAATAAAATCAACAACAACATTTTATGCATTGTGCCCTATTGCAGAATTTTAAGAGCCCTGGCACTATTCACAAAGTGTTTGAAAAAACACAGACAGACATTTTTAGCTCGACTATTCGAAGAATATGGAGAGCTATACTACTCACCCAAGCGTCGGCATCGGCGTCACCCCTTGGTTAAGGTTTTGCGTGCAAACACACATAGGTTAATATCTCAGCAACTACTTGAGTTATTGCATTGAGACTTGATACATTGGGACTCAACCATCCAACCTACTTAATTAACCAAGTTAAATAACTCTTGTTTGCATTTAATTCAAATAATAGGCCTTTATTATTTGACTTAGAAATTCTGGTTAAGGTTTTGCGTGCAAGCACACATAGGTTAATATCTCTGCAACTACTTGTGGTATTGCTTTGAGACTTGATACAATGGTACTCAACCATCCAACCTAATTAATTAACCAAGTTAGATAATTTACTTTGCATTTAATGCAAATAATTGCCTTTTATTATTCGACTTAGATATTCTGGTTAAGGTTTTGTGTGCAAGCACACATTATTTTAATATATATCAAAGCAACTAATTGATGTATTGCATTGAGACTCAATACAATGGTACTCAACCATCTAACCTACTTAATTAACCATGTAAGATAACTCTAGTTTCATTTAATGCAAATAATTGCCCTTTATTATTCGACATAGAAATTCTGGTTAAGGTTTTGCGTGTAAGCACACATAGGTTAATTTCTAAGCAACTACTCGATGTATTGAATTGAGACTTTATAGAATGGTATTCAACCACTCAATGTAATTGAATAACCAAGATATATAACTGTATTTTGCAAATAATTGCCCTTTATTATTAGACTTAAAAAATCTGGTTGAAATTTTCCATGTAACCACATTTATGTTACTATCTCAGCACATCATGAATTGCATTGAAATCTAATCTAATAGTGATCCATGCATGTTTGGCCAAAACTTTTCAATCCTTACACTGAAAAGCGGCGGAATAGTCGAGCACGCTGTCTCTGTGACAGCTCTTGTTTTTTAAATCCTAGTTATAAGTACGATTTGATGTATTAATATCAATATATTTATAAAATAGAAAAAGTAGTGTGGTTGCAACATGTTAAATGTGGTCATTATGATTATTATTATTTTGTGTATATCACACATTTTTTATTTTATTTTTCATTGATGTAGGTACCGAGGTCACTGTCCAACCACCAAATATGACTATGGAGAGACATATGGAAATGCAACCAACAAATACTTTCAAGATTATAGATCAGAAGTTTTAAATGCTTCTCATGACCCATACGCCCGTGGAGGTGAATTTCCCACCTACTATACCCATAAACCTGAATCTGTGATCAGTGCAAGAGGCCGCACCAGGGATAGATGGCTTGCTGCTCCAAAGTATTCCTTGTCAAATCTTGACTTTGACAGGAAAGAAGAGCTCAAATCATTTGATAAGGTAGTTTTTTTAAAGAAATAAGTTAGTAATAGAGATTATGCCTACACCATTTGGTAAGCAGTGTCAAGAGAAGTTATACTTATATAAAATACATAACTCAATTTTATGGATAAGACAGTTTTCATACTCTATGTTTTTTGAGGTTACAATGTTTTTTATGGGTTTTTTTCAGCTGGGTCAAAAGCACAGAGAATTTTATGGTGACAAAAGTGGAACAAGAAAGAGTGTAGATTATTTTATGATCCCCAACTCAGCTGAAGATCAAATTAAGCGAAAATCCCAGTTGTAAGTATGGGTGTACTTCAGCTGTAAAAATGTACAAATGCATGCATCCTCTGCTTGATTTGCTTTTGCTTGTGTTGTCTACTCTGCATTAACCATTTTCTCTCTTTACTTTACCTCTTTATCCTTCTGATTTTACAATCCTATTTTCAATACTTGGAACTAACATTGCCTTTAACATACTTTCATAATTTGATTAGATTTCATTGATAAACTTGATACTTTATGCAACATTATAACAACATAAAAAGTAGAGTTTATAATAAAGGCATTGTAACATTCTTTAACCAAGAAATCCTTTAGGCAATTATTCATGGGTTTAATTTTAATATTTTGTTTAGATATTAAAGTATTTAACTGTTTTATCACACAGTAGATGAAAAGTAGGAACACTTAATTTGCAGTTAGAAATATTTTTATAATTTACATATATATAGCATTTTCTTATAATTTATATAGCTTGCTTGATAGTGATGTTTAGATGTAAATGATTTCAAGTACAAGTTTGTAATTAGTACAGTATTCTTAAAAAGACCCACAAGCCAGCAAAAAAGAATGGTTTCTAATATTTCTTACACATAAATGTAAAAATTCATAGTTGACCACAAGTAATTAATTTAAAAAGTAAACCTGTTACTGTTATGTTTTGGAATACTTCATTTAATACTACCGGTATTGTTTTATTTATAATCTACGGTATGCATCCCTATATGTATAGAAACATATATTTTCCATTTCCCTATTAGAATTGTTGGCTTTGCATAAATCTTTTTGCTAACTTGCTTATTTACTAGAGCAGTTCTGTCTAGTTTTCTCAGATTTACTATTAGTTGAATATAAGTACACCCATACAATGATAAAGATTTATCTAGATCTACTTTAACTAATAAAATTAAATTAAAAGAAGATTTCACTGTATTGCAATTTTTTGTCTATTTGAACCTCAATTTTACCATGATAATCAGGTGCATTTGCTGTACAATTTTTGTTTTGCTGTGCAATGCTTGTTTTGTTATAATTGGGACATTTTTTTAAGCGATTTATTAACTGTTGTTTCTGGTAACTGTTGAACTTGTTTGCTGTGAGATTGGCACTCTATCCTCTCCCGAGTGATTGCACAATGCGCCTCGCAGGTAAGACCTTTATTTAATATTTTTACAATTTCAAATAAATTCCTCAAAGTGATATGTGTGATGGCTGTTTGTTGATAACTGTTTACCAGGTAAAAACTGTCAAAATTTAGGAAGTACCTGCTGTATTAAACAGCAATTACGGTATTAATGAAATTTGAAACCATTAATAAGACAAATTTATTTATAAGTTGTTACACACATTCAATAATAAATGGTGGTCTTCAATAAAATATGAAATATTACTTAAACTAAAGAGAGAAAATGTTTAATATCAGGCACAATTTTTCACTTGTTGTTTATACCAGGGCTTGTCCCATGGTGAACATGTTTTCGTCAACTTATGAAACCCCATATGGGATGGATAACAAATAGAATGTGTGTGTAACCATTCTATAACCCCTGAGGGGATACATAAACGCTTTTCACTTATTCTGCACCCATACAAACGCAACCCTTGTAAATAAAATTATACACACACAATGAAGTGCTTGAGTTAATTATCTCAATAACATGGGTTGTTGGTGCCGTAACTATTACAGTTAAGGTATAAATTGTTGATTTTATTTGTGATATGGAAGCACTATTGTGTGTAATAAAATGTTTTAACTGATTTTTGTTGGGAATGTTCATTCTTACAACAATGTTTTATTAAATGTAAAAAGATATAAGTTATCAATAATGATGGCATGTTTTTTGGTTGCATTTTTTTTAAAGCTGTTCAAAAAAGCTGTTCAAATACTGAATAATATTCCATTTATAATAAAATTTAAGGGAAGTTTTTTCCAGTAGTTCAGATGATAACATAACAATTGCAGCTATGAATGTGAAAACTTGTGCAAAATAGCTCAATATTTAAAAAAGACGAAAAAAGTATTATTCTTGTTTTTGACATCATATTCTGGAAATTTTCAGTATGATTCTGGCCACGCGTCACACGGATGATATCAACCTGCCATATCTGGAACACGAGGCTCGACGACTACCGCTCATTAAGCGTGTGTCCACATCTGCATCCTCACAACGTGATAGGGAGATGAGAGACGTGTACTTTGAGAAACGCTAAACTTTTTTTTGGAAAATCGCAATTAGTAATATCGAAACTTTTTGAAAATTGTTAAAAAAATATAATACACTTGGACTGTGAGTTTACTTGATCTGTGATATTGTTTTATATATTATAGAGTAGATTGGATTCCTGATCAGTATTAAATGGTTATTTCGTTTACATCACGTTTTCAATTAAGATCAACAGTTTCTTTCTTGAAAACCTTTTCAAATTGCTTAGTTATGTCCCATTCTTGATGTAGTGTATCATCTCTGTGTTTGTTATTGTGTTGATGTCACGGAATGCAATCTTTTGTACAGAATACATTTGTACAATCATGTTCATATTTTTTCACAATTTCTTTTTGTACATACATATACAAGTAGTGTTATTCTTATACATACATTTATTTACTTTAATTCTATTGACAGGGCTTAATTAAGTTTATATAAAGATATATATACTATTGTTAGATCTTGTAATGAAACAGTTTTGTTGTTAAGTTTTAAAATACCTTTATGAAACTTTTAATTTTACTGCCATTTACAAGTGGTATCAGACTTTTGCCCTTTTCTAGTTGGCACAGAGCTTATTTTTGTTTAGAATTGTTCATAGATGTTGCATGTTTCCTTCGAGTCTATTTTATTTGTATTGTCAGATATGTCAGAATAAATAGCTACATTTGTATTGTACTTGCATAATATTGAAAGGAATATTGCCATTCTATTTACTGCCTGCTGAACCAGATTAAAAAATCAATAGAAAATAACTATTGTCTACTTATTGTGTTTTTCAATACCCAATCATGTACCTTTTTTGTACAAAAGATTATGTTATAGCTTTTGAATATTAGTTCATATACTAGTATATGTATAAAGTTTTAAGAAGAAAATTATTTTTTATTAATTTTTTATTCATAAGTTGTTACCAAGACTAAATCGATGGTAGAAAATAAAACTTTGCCTACATTTTGTAACATGCAATATTTACTCTGCAACCTTTCTGATGCATAATAACTCTTCTTTTATGCAATCTAGTAATAACAAAAAAATTGTATATATGAATACAAGAATAAACTTCAGATATACATCTTTGTTTTTCTAAACTGACTCTATATCTACTCTGAAAATTGCTAACCCCTAAGACAATGAAATGGTGGTTTTGGGGAAATAATCCAAGTTACACAAGTACATATACATGTTAACAGAAAGAAATTTTATAATAGTAATAATATATTGTGAAGAGTGGCATACTTGACAAGCATTTTCTTAGAAATGCCACATACAACTGTAAATGTTTTCTGGAAGTATTAGGCCTGTCAGAATTACGAAATACTATAAGAATAAAAGCAGCAGTTTAGGTTTGATTGAATAATGTCTGGTGGACAGTGATGATAAGCATACCAGTGTTGATGCCCCATAGAAAGTAATGGTAAGCATATCACTGTCAACACCCCCTGGACAGTGGTGGTATGTGTACCACTGTCAATGCTCCCTGGACAGTGATAATAAGTGTTTAACAGTCAACGCCCCCTGGACAGTGATGGTAAGCGTACCACTGTCACTGCCCCCTGGACAGTGATGGTCAGTGTATCACTGTCACCACCCCCTAAACAGTGATAGTAATTGTACCACTGTCACTGCCCCCTGGACAGTGATGGTAAGCATACCATTGTCAATAACCCCTGAACAGTGATCACAGATAAGCATACCACTGTCAAGACCCCTCAATAGTGATAGCAAGTGTATTAGTCAACACCCCTTGACAGTAATTGTAAGCATAGTACTGTCACCGCCCCCTGGACAGTGATGGTAAGCGTACCACTGTCAATGCCCCCTGGACAGTGATAGTAAGTGTACCACTGTCACCGCCCCCTGGACAGTGATGGTAAGCGTAACGCTGTCACCACAGCCTGGACAGTGAGGTAAGCGTACCACTGTCACCGCCTCCTGGACAGTGATGGTCAGCGTACCACTGTCACTGCTTCCTGGACAGTAATGGTCAGCATACCACTGTTACGGCCGCCTGGATAGTGAAGGTCAGCTGCCACTGTCACTGCCCCCTGGACAATGATGGTAAGCGTACCACTGTCACCGCCCCTGGACAGTGATGGTAAGCGTACCACTGTTAATGCCCCCTGGATTGTGATGGTAAGCATACCACTGTCAATGCCCCCTGGACAGTAATGGTAAGCGTACCACTGTCACCACCCCCTGGACAGTGATGGTAAGCGTACCACTCTCACCCCACCCTGGACAGTGATGGTAAGCGTATCACAGTCACCAACCCTGGACAGTGATGGTAAGCGTACCACTGTCAATGCCCCCTGGACTGTGATGGTAAGCGTACCACTGTCAATGCCCCCTGCACAGTGATGGTAAGTTTACCACTGTCACCGCACCCTGGACAGTGATGGTAAGTGTACCACTGTCATAACTCCCTGGACAGTGATGATAAGTACACCACTGTCACCGCCCCCTGAACAGTGATGATAAGCATACCACTGTCAATACCCCTCAACAGTGATGGCAAGCGTATTACAGTCAACACCCCTGGACAGTAATGGTGAGCGTAGTATTGTTAATTCTTCTGAACATTGGTGGTTAATGTACCACTGTCAATGCCGCTGTACAGTGACGGAAAGTGTTCCACAGTCAATACCCCCCCTGATCAGAGATGGTAACCTTACCACTGTCAACGCACCACCTTGATAGTGATGAAAAGCGTACAACAGTCAATGCTTCTCATGACAGTGATGGTAAGTGTACTACAGTAAACAACCTTCTTGACAGTTATCCCAAGCAATCTACAGTAAATGGCCTCCTTGTCAGTTATGCCGAGCATTCCACAGTATAAAAAACCTTGACAGTATTGCCAAGTGTTCCACAGTAAATGACCCCCTTGACATTAATGGTTTGTGTACCACAGTCAATGCCCCTTAGTGGTGGCTAAGTAGTACTACATTTTCAGGAATTATTATTACATTCAGTGATCCCGTAGGCTGTGAAAAAAGAATACATAGAGGATGAAACATCCCACCACACAGGAATTAACATGAGCTGTATGTGAAATAAGTAAATACATGTATTATTAAGGTCAGTTGAATGTAAAAGCACAATCTTTAAGTGATCGCCTTTGGTAAGCAGGAAAGTCCCCGCCATCACTTTTGAAGTTTATTTTACACATTTCAATGAAAGAATTTTTTAACATTTTTGAAATATTTCACCTTAATTTTGATTATCGTGGTGATATGGATGACAGCAGTTTATGCTGTTCTTCAAGGAAAAGTAACCACTTTGTAGTTTTGTACCATTCCCCTAGATGTCCTAGCATATAACATGCCAGCATTTAAATATCTACATGATCTTTCCATCTCCAGCTCATTGTACAAATATTGCATGTTGGTGAAATTTGACATGACTATGACAAAAATGGAGATCTTCATTTACAGGATTGGGGAACGTATCTTCAGTAAAGCTTTCAAGAACTTTATTAAAGAAGCAAGGAGATGTATGTAAGAACAAGTAGCCTGCAAATAAAATTAATTTAATTTAGATGATGGCCGTTTTCTGACGATTTTATTGATCTTGTTCAATATATAATCAATAAACATTTGAACCAAGTTTGGTGAAACTTGGAATAAAACTGCAAAAGTCTGAGAGTGGATAACTCTGTGGGCACTGCCATCCATGGGTGACCCCATTATGTGCTCCATATTTCACATGGGCATATAACCAATTACTGGTTAGAATTTGGTGACAAAATATTATCGCAGCATACATGTCATTATCCCTTATAAGCATTAATGTAATGTGATAATGTAAATTTATGATCTTTAACACAAGACACATTTTTTTCAGATCTATGGTTTATTAGAAAAGTATAACATTGAATTAGATATTTTACATGATAACAAATAAAATAATGTGCAAGATACATTACAAATAACTGAATATTAAAATGTAGTCAGCTTTAAATATACAGCAAAATACAATCTTATACAATATACGGTAATTTTAAACTGTGTACAAGTTCTTTTTTCTTTGCTATTAAATTTACTAGTTCATAATTATGATGACATTTCTATCGTGTATTTAATTTCGCTTTTTATATCATTTCATGACATTTGAAAGATCTTGTTTACAGAACATGAACCTGCTAAAATAAAAAATTTAAGGCTGTAACTGACAAAAAAAAAAGAAAAAAGTTATGCAAGAAATAAAAAGAAGATGAAGGAACACTAGCTACAGCTAAACACACTGAAACTGTACAAACTGTGCTGAAAAGAAAGTCAACCAGCAACTTTCAAGTGAAATGATGACATGAACACTAAAGATACCACACTGTTTTAAAAAGAAAGAAAACAATACCGGTACTTGAAAGGGTATTCTCATTTCTTATGTATGTCACCAAATTAAAAAGTTTGTGCTGTTTTATCTGACAGAGAGGTATCATCTCATTTAAAACTGTTCACATTTATTACTGAATTTGAAAAGTATTACATCTTTCGGACAATTTGTTGAGGTTAAAAAATGAGGTTGAAAATGCTTTAAAATTACTATGAACAATTGAAAATGTTTTTAGAACATCTGAATAAACAGTATGTTTCTAATTGAACGTTTATAATAGTGTACACAAATAATGATTGAGAAATAAATGAATAGAAAGTTTGATGAAAATAAAAGCCATTAACCAGGTTGATTATCACATCTACGAAACCTTGTAACATAAATATAAGTAAATGCCAAATGTTAAATAAATGTTAAATAAATGAAAATAACAGTAATATTGGTGTTCAAAAGATAACAAAAAACATTTATTTTTGGCCACACTGCATGTTAGTTTGATTTCATTGCATCTATAATGATACATATTACACACAAATTAGGATGCATGGTGTGTGAACACAAGACAACATTCTGCTTAAGAAAATGATCTTAACTATTTTTTTTAATTAAATGTTATCGCAGCACATAAATGGGTATGGGATAAATTCTATGTTTTATATCACAGTTATTGGTGTTGGACAGTTATTCACAGGATGTTTGGATTTCTTCAAACTCTGTTTTCCTTACAACCGGATTCTGAATGAGCTGAAAAACATAAACAAGGTCTTGTTAAAATAGTATCAATGTTCCTTATTCATTTGCTTCTAATCATTTCTATACTGGTATTTCGCTCAATAATAAAACAAGAAACTAATACAAAATTGTTTATTCCAAGAGGAATCTTGCTTCATTGATGCACAAGAGCTTATGTTGTATTTGTTGCTATCTTGACTCAAGATGAATATTATAAGTATCTATCATGTGTTTCCGGTACGGATAGAAAAATCCGACCCGAGGGCATGTGCGTAAGCCGGTATCAGTTACCAGCGTGCCCAAGGGTCGGATTTTTCGATCCGGACCGGAAAAACGTGATTGATATTTTTTCTTGTATATCTAAATTTATCAATTTGTGGAAAAATGACATTGAAAACGAACTTTTGTACAATTACAATTACACCAAAAAGCGCACGCGACGTTGTTAAATGACTTCAAAGAGCGCAGTAATTTAAAAAAAAATAAAAATAGCGTTTTTTACGATTATTTATTTTCAATTTTTATTGGAAGTCTTGCAAACATATATATTTGATTGCGCTTTATTGAAATGGCATAATATATTTTTCATAAATCATACAATGTATGATATAAGAAGTGGCGCGTTGTTGCGCGTGACTCATCTTACATGGGGTATACAAGATGAGTTTTTCCAGCACCGGTCACATGACCAGAAACACACGTTGGGTATGCAAGAAAATCTTCTTTCATGCACTCTCAGTAAATATTATGGAGTGTAAATATGCATTACCCGCTATATAAATAATTATGCTATGAATTAAACTAGAATTCTGCAAATTGGTTGCATCACTTGTTGGGAGGGTTAATTATTTTCTAGACCTTAACCTTTGACCCATTGATCTTAATCCAATAGGGGTCATTTACTGACCATGACATAATTATGTGCAAAAAGTATTTTTAAAGTTATTTTTCACAAATTAAGTGTGATGCGGACTAAGCCGACGCCTGACAAATCAATCTCAATGTGTCAGTCATGATTTGCAGGCAACACAAAAAGACCAACTCTCTAAACCAAGGGTTATATTTATGAAAAAACCTAGATTCTTTATGATGATAAAATAAATCAGAAGCTATATTGTACACCATGTCCTAATTTCACAACAAGTGAAAAGCACTTACTTGACAAAGTCAGGGGCCTTGGAGATGACATGTTCAAACTCGGCGAAGGAAAGCGAGTCATCATCATCCAGATCAGCCTCCTCAAATATCTGAAAACAATGGATAGACATAGATAAACAAACACAATTCTTTGACAATCATTAATATGTCATTTTCATATAACTAGAATTACATGAATGGAATAACAGAACAATGATGTCGCCAGCTTTGAGCGCACACTTTTACTGGAAAATAATAATGTAAATTTAATGTGAATTTGGTCAAATATTATCATATCACTGGAATAAATAGAGAAATCAAACTGTTTAATTGATCTTGGTTGAGAAATTATGCCCAACATTTTTTATACCTAGTTTGGTACAAAAGTACAATGTGAATTCAGTCAATATTTTGACCATTCTAGGGCAGTTTCTCCTGAGTGAAATTATTTCTCCAATTGACATTAGTTGAGATATTACGCAACTTTAAAAACAAATTATGTCCTACAATTTAGAAACAGATTAAACCCTTCAAGCTGAAAACAAGACTGGTAAATATATGAAAAGAATAACTCATGTTAGAGAGTGTACACTGTTGTTTGGTCAAATTTTGAACATTCATGTAACTCTTATTAATATAATCAAACTTGATCCAGATGGTACATGTGGGGGTGATGCCCGCTTACATTATCAGCAAGTTTGGTAAAGACTGAACAAGAAATGCTCATAAATGAAATACTAGTTTAACTTGAGGCTATGAGAGGAACCAGTACATTGTCAATGAGCTGCTGCATGTCCTCGTTTTCAAGTGTCTGTTCACCCGTCAGTCTGTCCACGACCTCTTTCAGGTCCTTGCTTGATATCATGTCATCCTCATCAAAATCTGAAAATAGGACTCATAAAAAGTTATATATGTAAGAATGTTTCTTTTCTTTTTTCAACAATATCATTATAATAAACTCCCTTAACAAAAAAACTTTGAACTCATCAAAATGAGAAATGATTCTGATGAATAAAGCTTTTGAAACTGTTGCATTTTTGCGTGACTTTCTTAGGTAAAAAGCATTTTTTTCTTTGATTTCATTTGATGTGGAACAGTTTATACATGTTCATTATAAAAAAAACACTTTTGCATTTTGACATGTAACATGATATATCTTATCAATTTAAAAAAGGAAGAAATCAACTGGTATAAAACAAAAATTCTTAAACTATGTTACATTGCCCTTGTCTTTATATAGAGGACAACTGATAGAACCACACAGAATTAAGGTGTAATATATACATTTCTGGATTCTTAATGCTTACATTTTTTCACAGACATTAAGCATGTCCTTAATATGCTTAAAATTTGAATAACTTACATTTAAAACAATTAAAAACATAAAAATCGAGAGAAAATGTTAATGTTGACTGATTCCTACTTTTCATGCATTTATAATAGTATGTATTACGGATTCGTAAGATCATGCTGGAGCGTTCATTCTGAATGACCACACCCAAAAAGGAATCAATCCTTAAATGAAGAATGAGAATGATTAAGAGATTACCATATATCCTGAAGGCGTATTCAACTTTTACACTCTTCGGGGCATTGTCGCTGAAGACAGACATCATATCAAGGAAATCTTCAAATGTCATGTCGCCATCTTTGCTGGAGGAAAACACCTGACAGATACGGTCCTTGAATGGATTCACCTGTAAGCAACAACATTGAGAATAATGAAATTAAATATTTATTTCACCATTTAACAATACCAGGTACAATATTACATACTGATTGTTTGCACTCTAGTTCAGTTAATTTTATTCTACAATGTACATAATCATTTGAAAATGTAAATTGTACATTTTTAGAAAAGTTGAGAAATAAGTTATTTCTAGAGATTTATTGCATTTGGAGTAAGGACAATTTTTATTTTGTCAAGCTAACCATTGTCTTGGATATTACTACAGAACATTAAACAAAGACCCAAAGATGGCAATACTCAACTCAGTTTATTGCATAGAACAGTCATATACACATGCTTTAAGCAAGTACAACTTATGTAAATGCATGAATTTAAGCACTATCAAACAGTTCTTACAGAAGAGAAAAATATATATTATTACGGATAAAATTAAAAATAACAACTTGTTATTTAAGACATAAGCATAGTAAATAACAGAGACTTTTTTTAAATATATTTTTAGTATAATATATTGACAAATGTTTGCTTTGTTAGTCACGTACAATATGGGGGGGGGGGGGGGGGGGCGGCGTCACTTTCAATCATTCTTTGATACTTTGATACCAATTGTTTACCTTTAACTCTGGTAGGTCAAGAATTTCATCTCGCCCCAATTTGGCATTTTTGTCCTTACTCACAGCATCAGGATTAAGCAGAGAAAATCTTTTGTAAACACTGAAATCGAAAGAAAAAAATAAATATTAAATGTAATTTAATTATATTAAATTATCAAAATTTTATTTATTTAGTGACAAGTTTTAAAAAGAATTCACCAATGTAGACTTTACTTAAATGATCGATATGTATTTAATATAGAAAAAATAGACGTCATGTATTCATAAAAGTGAAATACTGAGTTCATACATTAGTCATTCAATATCATTTCATCTGAATTACATTGACATTATATTCATGAATATGAACTTCACGTGAATACTTACTGAAGAATTTCTTTTTTGGTGAAATATGTCAGCTCCTGAAATGTATGATTAGCAAAATATTTAAATCCATACATGTACTACTAATTGAAATTGGCAACCCTGTAGTAATTAAAGTAAAACTGCTATATTAAGATGATTATCATTGAAGTTGATAGAAAGTTTAGTAGAGGTTAGTATGATGATGAGCTCTTTCTCTGATTTAATGGACCATTCAAAGTGATATTTAAAGAGACAAATTCAAGGTGACTTTAACTGTTGGTCAATCATCAGTGCTCCAGCTAGGCCTCAATTGCAGGGTGTGACACCCCACTGCCTTTTTCCAGCACACTGTTGCCTTTTTACTACACCCTGCAGCTGTTGTGCCCTTTTGTTTGACAGAGTCAATTTTCAGAAATAGGTATGAAAATAATCAATATACATCATTTTGATACTTAAGTAAAAATAACAGCTAAGGATTTCATAACAAACTATTAGTATTGAAAGTAGCTACAACACATACACAATAAGAATTGAGCATTGGTCTTTGCAAGTGTCCCATTAAGACTCATTCAAAGTGCCATTTCTGACCTAGCACCCTGCCTTTCTCTAATCCTGGCTGGCGCACTGGTTCATCAATCTTGAAAAGGGATCAGTGTTTAGGTGTTTTATTTAAACTATTATGCTATATGTTCATAATAACAGCTTTCACTCTTATAGTATGCCTAAACTTGTCCTGATAATTGTATAAATGACACCTGCTTATGTAACTATTGTGTACAATTGAAAGTGCATCATTTCCTGTAATACACATGCAGGGTGTTAACAAAAACACATATTTTCATATAAGTTCATGTCAAAAGTTTTAAATTGTTGTTGTTAGTGCTTTTGTAGCTACATGCAATAAGTTTAAGATTGTACACACTTCACATTTTAAATTGTTTTGATAAAAAGCGGAAGATATTTTGCGAGATTCTCTGTTCACCTATTCACCTGTTATGAATTTATCTTTGGAAAGAATCTTTTCAATTCAGCCCAGTTACCATTTCCGCCCACTTTTGATTAATGAAAGGTAGTATGAATAACTATAACAATGTTTTATGGTGGCAATATTCAAGACAAACACAATATGTAAGTTCTTGTTATCTATGATCAGGCTGAAAAACAGTCTACTCCATGGGAAACTTCCACTTTCCTTGGCATCTACGCTGCTTTACAAGTAAATCGGGAAAGTCTGCTGAGTATGTTACCCATTTTCCATGCTAAAATCTGCAGAGTTTCACCGAGTTGCTCGTTTAATGTTTAATGTTGATGGTTTTATTATTGGTAGCGCAGGTTATTACCTCTATTTTCTTTAAATGTATATAATGTAGTTTTCAATTGAAATAGTTTTTGAAATTAATAATAATTTTCAATTAAATTAAAAGTTTTAATTTAATTGAAAATTATTATTAATTTCAAAAACTATTTCAATTGAAAACTACATTATATTCATTTAAAGTTTAGTTTTAAACTAAAGTGGAAGTACATGTATGATTATTTTGTTTGAAAAATCATTCAAACCAATTACTTCTTCATTAAAACATGAAAATTATAAGTATAATATCAAGCAATACAAAAGTGACATGATATGCAAATTTCATAGTTACTTTGGACACGCTAAAATATGTGTATACTATATAAGTTTTTGTGGCATGTTTGTTATTTCAATAATGCATTTTTTTTTATCGAACTGGCGGTTAAAAAATGTCAAAAAGGTTAAGAGAAGTCATTTGGCTTTACAAAAAAAGTAGGTTTACATCCTCAAAGATATTGGGACTTTAAGTTGTATGAGTAATTTATAATAATGCATTAAAAATACAATAAAAATGTGCATCAACCTATATAGTGTTATTTTAAATGGTTACCAGCACTAATTTCTTCAAGTGAGTCTGAATATTGTTTAAAGAACACCATGAGAGAAAAGTATTCAATTTCAAATAAATAAAACAAATTTAGATACAGCAGAAGATTCTTTTTGATTTCCTCAGAGTTTTGCGTTGTTTAAACCTCAGAGTAGCACAGCATTCGGTCCAATGATCGGCTGCCGAGGATGAAAGCGTGTTAACGCCGAGGAAAGTGTCAATTTATCATTTGCTATGCCTGAAAATCTGCAGGGAGTTCAACAAACAGGTGAAAGTTTCGCTAGAGTGTACTGATGTGACTGACAATAAGTTTGCAATGGGCACCTTAAACGATTAATTGTTCCCATACTGCTTAAACCACACACATCCATTTACTCATTCAACATGGTAAAGCAGCACACTTGACAAGTACATATAATATAACTGTATGAGAATCTTATATAAGATTAAGGTGATGAAAATGTACACCTTAATTGATATCGAGATTTACAACCAAGAAACTCTGTCATTATCTAGAACCATAATGAATTCTAGATTTCAGAAGGTAAGAGGAACCAATGACGTCAACACTTTAAGTACAATCATAAAAACGATTATCACGCCACTGAAACTGGTGTTCAAAAACTAGGTCAAAATATTTTTTTTTTTATCTTTTTAGAGGTTCTTATTTTATGTTGTACAATAAATACACTTGATATATGACGTTCTTTAAATTAAATACCTGATAATCGTTCAATTCTTGCTCTGAAAATACACTTTGACCCCCTCCCATTTTGACGGATTGTTTGTTAATGTTATTACGGTTTGTCTGTCACCACGATAAGTGAACGATAATGTGCGAATGTTGCGGGTCCCTAGACTTACCGAAATACGATTATTTACCGAAAGACGGATAAAATTACCGAAATACGCATGGAAGTTACCGAAAGACGCCTTCTAATGCATTTATTTTTAAATAATCTTGTATATATAATGATTATACGCATTGTACCCAAAAATTATAAAATAATATTTAGTAATAATGACTTTATTGACAAAAGAATTTCCCTTTTTTAGTCAAATAGAGTTATCTCCCGTCGTCAACCGAAATACGATTTATGGATATGGTTAAACTGGAGTAAACATGATAGAAATTTACCGAAAGACGCTTGCTATTGTATTTATTTTTAATATTCATATATATTTGATGATTTTACACATTGTAGCCAAAAATTATAAAATAATATCTAGAAATAATGAGTTTTTTTGACAAAAGAATTTCCTTTATTTAGCCAATAAGAGTAGTCTCCTGTTCTCAACCGAAATACGATTTATTGATATGTTTAAGGTGAAGTAAGAACATGACAAATATATACAGTTAACTTAATACTAAATTTTTATTTTATTTTTCATCATTTCTCTACATACATGACACATACATTTGATTAACATCGAACATGGAAGGCTGCATAAAACATAAGTCATACACATAATAAAATTACATGAAATATTGAACGCTGCAAATACAAAATAAAATGATTAACTTACAATATGTATTTAAATCATTGACAAAGACATATACATGTTAATGACAAAAGCTATGGTAAATGTACATTGAAAATTCACATTGTGTTTCAAACAAATGTGTCAGACATACAAACAATAATGTTTTATTATTATGTGCAATATTTATTATTAACTATGTAGATATCTTCATTGTTGAAATCAAACAGTTAAAGATAAAATACTTTATTTTTTTATGGTTTAGCATGGTGCATTAGAAATAATAGCCTGCATTTCCAGTGTCTGCAATGGATTTGGACTAGTCTTCTGACGTACGTGTCCCTACAATGGCAGACCTTAATTCTTTGAATTGACCTTCAACTAGCTCATTGGACAGGTGAACAAACTTTGTGAATGGTTGTGACCTCCAATCCACAGTTTGTTTTAGGACATGGTTAATGGACTCACAATTGTTGTTTGTCCAGTTTGGGGGAATTACCTCATTCCTTATAGGGTCGTTAAATCTGGGAAACTAGATTCAATAGCCTTGACCAAGGCCTTTTCATCGTCAGTTCCAATGACCAATTTGTCGGAACTGACTCCTAACTTGAGCTTCAGGTGATGAAAAAAGTGACTATATGTTTCAAAATCACTGTGGTCGTGTATGAACATGGGGCCTAAGAAAATTGGGGGGGTCACCAGTGCAGCGGCGATTGACGGACAGTTGTTTGTAACAAGTAACTGTCACGTGTTTACAAATTCAAACTCAGTGATTTGGCTATCATTTACTAAAGGTACAAAATGGTTTGGTACAAAGTTGCTTATGTCAACAGACATCATCGTCCACATGACGGAAAATTGGGGTTGTGAGTTTCCGGCATCATATGATAATCCACTATATGCACACGATTTACAAACAAATTTGAGGTTTTTGGCACTCCATGACTTAAGGTCTTGCTCGGACATTTAGCATGAACCCAATTCCTACAAATAGAACAATGTATGCATTGATCACTACTACAGTCAACAACACATATAGCACAAGGAAAGTCATCCATCATTAATTATTTCAGAGTGTAAAGTTCTATTAATTTGGACTTCTTTAAAACTCACAGCAATAACTTACCTTTTTACTCACGATTGTTATTTATGAATCTTCAAATGAAGCCGTCAATTTGTGTGAAAATCACCCGCAATTATAAAAGTACACGTAATGCGTTCCTTTAATGCGTAATTATTATGGTATTTACTCAACACGTGTCACAGAGCCGAAAAGGGTTTACCCAAATTAACACACTTTCAATAATACCAAACTGTCCCCCAAAAAACGTGCCGCTACTTTGTGGGGTGTCATATACCGGGTGATAATTATGTTGTTTTAAACATCGCCTGATTTTGTGCATTTGGTGTGGTCTGGTTATTAGTGTCCATAAGTAAGCTAATTTATCTGAAGATGAGAACTTCGCTGTTTAAAAACTCCTTTTTTCAATTTTCATATAAACAAAAATTAAAATTTGAAAGCCCTGAACTATACCGTAGATCTAAGTTAGTTTAAAAGAAAATGTTTTTTAACGACATTTTCGACCTATATCAAAGGCAATGTTTCAAGTATATTCCAAAATACTTTCAAATGCTGTTTATTGATCTAACATTTCCATAAGAATATAAATTCTATTATTTGAATCCAAATCCATAATCATTTTCATAATACAACAACTAATAAGTTATTTTTACCTGCGTTAAATCGTCTTTCGGTTGGCGAAGGGAGACAACTATTTCACTGACATATTGTCTTTATTCAATTGAACAATAAGTAAATATTTTCATGAACTTTTTCATTTTTATGAGTGTGTTTTAGTTATATGAATATTATGAGATCATCATTAATTGGAATAATTGATTATTTTGGAAGCTTTTATCTGTCTTTCGGTTGGCGAGTCGGCACGCGGAATTCGATCTCCAACACTGAAATTTCAACTGCCTATTACATCATTATATTTTAATATTTTTCTCTCAAATTTTGTTTGGTAATGTATTTGTATAATATTAATATGAAAACAATAAAATAAATGCATTAGAAGGCGTCTTTCGGTAACTTTCATGCGTCTTTCGGTAATTTTATCCGTCTTTCGGTAAATAATCGTATTTCGGTAAGTCTAGGGACCGGAATGTTGCCGAGTAAATTTAGACGAAATTAAAATATGAAATAAATCCAAATTTTATAATGCTTGATTCAAAACAACAAACATTAAATGTATGTATAAAATAAATGCAAAAAAAGTTTGATGTTTGCCATGTTTTGTATATATGGACCTTATTTTCAATAATTTTATATTTGTTTTCGATCGAATATCTATTTTTAGAACTGACATTTATTACTCATTCACAGTTGATAAAATTTCAGAGAAAAAAATGTTTGCACAGATCCCTTCATCAACATCAGGTGTGTATAAATCTATAATTAATTATTGGAATGTACTAACAGAAAGTCTTAATCTAGATTACTGTTGTCAAATTGAACAAAAGTCAATACTTTGTATGCTAGTTGTGTTTCGTACTCAGGTCTTTCGTACCACCATGGTTTCATACAAATGTATGTATAATGAGTGGTGATGTATGTGTAACGGTGTTAGATTGTTAAAAATTTGTAAGCGTTATTGAAACTTAATAGGATGCTTTGTTAAATTGGTCAAAATAGTATATCCTGTCAACTGTTAAATAGTGGATGATAGAATCATTTAGTACAATGGTACTTGATTAGTTAATGTATATATTTGTTGCTGAAGAGACTTCAGAGTGACAGAAATAATGTAAGATAAAGAGAGTTTAGGTAGAGACATTACCATGATTAATGTAACTGTTCTTTAACGTCCCCACAGTGGTCGAAAATAACACAAGCCTGCAAGCCCTTAGTCCAAACAATTGTACATTGACAGATTTTTTTACGATTTTTGATATGGCAAATCCTTCACGTACTAATTGTTTTGTACCAAAAGCGGGTAGTTGTTCCGATCGGGATTCCGGGTTAAAGCATATTGCGTCCAAAAAATATCACAAAAACAAGAAATATTACTAGATAATGTTATTTTATATTAGTTCCGTGCACAAAAAATAAATATCCAACAAATAATTATGAGTTTGAGGGTTTTTTCTTCATTTCATTCTGTCAAAACATAATGTAAGGCTGCAGTTCACAGTTTTACAACAATTGGAGCATTTCGGTCATGGCCGAGTTGTTACCCATTGTATTTACGAGGTCTATAACAAAGCTTGTCGGAGGTGGCCAAGTTGTTACGATTGGGTCGAATTGTTCCGCTTGGCATAATTGTTGTCTGTGTCAGTCAAGTTTCGTTTTATTGGAATGTTAGATCATGTGTTTAATGCTTGTTTTGTGCAAAATAGCTTTGTACTTACATGGTAAAATATGAATATAAACCTTTATTATCCATTTCAAACATAAAATACTTCACTAAATACAATTTCAATATTTTTCAAACCCACCCAGTTTTTGCACAAACCTGTTTAGACGTTAGGGATTGGAAGAATCCCGTATAATACGTCTATTATTTTAGACTAGCAAGCCCTGCACTGGTAAAATGTCTTACGGGCTTGCTCAAATTCTGAATTTTATATAGCAGGGCTTGTTCAAAATTTGATGCCAAGCTATAGTATATGAATTCGGGCTTTCCTGTATGCCAATTATACTGATTTCAAATCATGCAGTTATGCATGATGGTCTTTCAATCAGGGCTTGACAGTCCACATATAATCATGACCATATTGGGGATGAGCTGTTACTTCTGTATACATTTGGTTCAATCAATTGTAATCAATTTGTACATTTTTAGGTCAAGTTAATCGGCCGGAATTGTATGAGGTAAAGTATTACTTTTTATTATTTTAATTATACATTTCCATGTATTTTCATGACTTCCTAAATTTTCATGTAAACAAAATTCGCAGAAAAGTTCAACAGCTGTAAAAATGTAATAAATGCTCATGATATAATGGATAGTATTCACTGCAGTCAAGTTAAGTGCTACGTTTAGGTGTTATATTAAAATAGTAGCTGTAAATTTTATCTAAAACATTTTTGAAGCACATTTTCAGAGTGTATAGAGTGACTGCTGTCTTTTTTAACTGGACGATATTTTCCATTCCAAGTACAAATCCATGATATATCAATAGTCTTTTATTTTGTAGGAAGTGAAGCTCCACAAAAATGCCAGAGAAAGAGAAAGGTAATCTACTTAAATATCTGATTATGTAGTACTTACTGTCAATTAATTCTTGAAGATTTTGTAATGTAAGTTGGTATTTTTTTTTTTCATTCATCATATTACGTGGTCAGAATGAGATAAAATACTGTAGTGTTGGAAATTATTTGAGATTGAAATCCGATGGATGATCAATATTTTTATAATTGTAAAAACACTTTATTTTGTGTCATTGTCTTCAACTTGTCTGGGTTTTTTAATTCATCTTATACTGATAAATTACATTAGTTGCACATTGAAGAATTTAAATGGGAGAATTAATTTTGGTGAAAATTTAGTGGAAAGTTTCTGTTCTGCAAGAAGAGAAATGGCACCAAATGGTTTACTTGACAAATTGAATCAATATTAAATTATGAAAAAATCATTATAGAAAGTTGCAGATGTTCACCTTTGTGAACTGATATTTTTTTTTATTCTAATCAATCACCAGACCAACACTATTTAATACATAATAACATGACATCTTTGAAAATATTTAAAACTGATGTGATAAATTAATGTGAATGTCTTCTTCATTTCAGATATGATAATCTTGCTGACTTGTATGCAGTGATCAATACCATACAGTCTCTTGAGAAGGCATATGTAAAAGATGCCATTCACCCGAAAGAGTAAGTATTCATATGTAAGACCACTGGCATTTTGATAGTGTTTGAACAGGGTACGCACAGACTTGGAAAGAACTTGAAATGTATACTGCTGGATGAAATGTCCGTAAATTTGCAAAAAACCACCTAGGGCTGGCAGCGATGCAAAAGTTGGTTGGAAATGTCAAAAAATAAATCGTTTAAAAAATACATGTTTTATTTACCTTTGATGAACAATCTTTTTTGGGAGTGAAACATTCATTCTTGGCATCATGTTTTGGGTAAGTTAGGAGTTAAACAAATTTTACCAAAAAATATTTTAACAGATTTTGGATCAAAAAGCTTTCACTTTATATAGAAATGTCTGTCGACATTAGTACTTCGTTTTTATGTCAAAATGCCCCAGACTACATATTCAACAATGTCTTGAGAGATCTTGATGATATCTAGTCAAATCAGAAAGTTATTCAAAAAAATAATGAGTTTTCGTGGATGAAATTCATTTCGGGTTACAAAAACGCATATATCTTTTTTGAAATAGCTCCAATCAACACAAAGGCACAAGACACTGTTGATTGGGCAGTTCTGATAAATTTGACTCACAAACATATTTTTTTTGTATTAAGAAATACCGGGAAAACGTAAATGCTTTTTGATTGGAAATCTGAAAAAACATTATTTCGTAAAAAATGCTCAACTCCTAATAACGTCTTTTCATATGAGTCATACTTGTTAAATATTGAAACGCAAAACTAAATAGTTACTCTGCTTTTGTAATCTTTTGGCGTGCATGTGATGGTACGTGTATAGTACGGGGTTTCGACTCCAGTGGTACAATTTACGTTTTTTGAATGTCTTGCATTTTTAACAAAATCTGTTTTTTTGCTTATCCTTGGCTGGTTTAGCTCACAATAAACACAAAGCATGAAAGTTAGTGACATCAGCTCTGCCCTGAAATCCCATATTCTGATGGAGACATAAAGGGAGACTAAATGTTTGACAGGTGACCATGTCACAAATATTTGTTATTTTCATAGCTTGCTATTAAAGGAACTATACAACAGATTGGCACCAAAAAAGTTTTTTTCTGTAACGGATCTCAGGACAATTATTTAATAAAATGTTTTACTCTTTAATATCGTAATTGTAAAAAAAATACCAAAATGTAAAAAGGAAATCGAGTCGGAGACTGGATTCGAACCGGTGTCTCCAAAATTGCAGTCAAGTGTTGTATCAACTGTGCTACGAAGGCTTACCCTAAACGGTTGGAATATTTAAGCTATATACCTAACTTGGTAATATCACGTGATAACATCGACTAGCCAATCACGCATAAGGAATGAATTCTACTAGGTAGACATACCTAGTAAATAAATCTCTTAGTGGAAAAATACGAAAAAAATGCGAAAAATAAATTATTTGTAAACTAGGTGGTACCGTTCAGCCAATAAGTTTCAATGCATTGTACACATCCATACCAAGTTTATGTCAGTTTTGGACAATTTTCTCTTTTTTTTGCTATTTCATCATACGGATTACAGCCCCTTTATTGAAAGTGTTTAAAAATATGGGTAAATATTTGTAATTAAAGAAAATCCTTGAAAATCGAATAAGAGTCCTAGAAATCTCCTTGAAAACTCCTTAATTGTTTAACCAGTCTGGCTGTATGAATCCTGGAACAGTTAACCTTGTTGTTTTCTATAACTGATGATGTTATGATTTTTTCATCAGATAAGTTTGTTCTTATAATTGTCTTGTTATAGGTATACTGGTGCATGCTCGAAACTCCTGGTCCAGTTTAAGGCTGCATTCAGACAAGTTGCTAAAGACTATACAGATGTTGAGGCCTTCATGAAAAAATACAGGGTAAGTTTTAATGAAGATACAAATTTTTCGAAATATGTGAATAAATATCAATTGTTTTCTTTGACTTAAAACTAGTGATGACAGAAATACCCCTTAAATTATTCCACTTAGCCTTATGAATGAAGAAGAGGACAGGTATCCCCATGTATCTCTCAATGAGCACATGTATGTCTCTGGTGGTACACATGTGTCTCTGGGTGATCACATATCTCTGAATGAACACATGTTTCTCTTGGTAAACACACATTTCTCTGGGTGAGCACATGCATCTCTGGGTGATCACAAATCTCTGAGTGAACACATGTTTCTCTGGGTAAACACACATTCCTCTGAGTGAGAACATGCGTCTCTGGGTGATCACATATCTGAGTGAGCACATGTTTCTCTGGGTAAACACACATTCCTCTGAGTAAACACACATTTCTCTGGTGGTACACATGTATCTCTGTGTGATCACATATCTCTGAGTGAGTACATGTTTCTCTGGGTAAACACACATTCCTCTGAGTGAGCACATGCGTCTCTGTGTGATCACATATCTCTGAGTGAACACATGTTTCTCTGGGTAAACACACATTCCTCTGAGTGAGCACAGGTTATCTGGGTAAACACACATTTCTCTGGTGGTACACATGTATCTCTGGGTGAGCACAAATCTCTGAGTGAGCGCATGTTTCTTTGGGTAAACACACATTCCTCTGAGTGAGCACATGCATCTCTGGGTGATCACAAATCTTTGAGTGAACACATGTTTCTCTGGGTAAACACACATTCCTCTGAGTGAACACATGTTTCTCTGGGTAAACACACATTCCTCTGAGTGAGCACATGCATCTCTGGGTGATCACAAATCTTTGAGTGAACACATGTTTCTCTGGGTAAACACACATTCCTCTGAGTGAACACATGTTTCTCTGGGTAAACACACATTTCTCTTGGTGAGCACATGTTTCTCTGGGTAAACACCCATTTCTCTGAGTGAGCACATGTATCTCTGGGTAAACACACATTTCTCTGAGTGAGCACATGTATCTCTGAGTAAACACACATTCCTCTGGTGGTACACATGTATCTCTGGGTGAGCACATGTATCTCTGGGTGATCACATTTCTCTGGGTGAGCACATGTTTCTCTGGGTTAACACACATTTCTCTGGGTGAGCACATGTATCTCTGGGTAAACACACATTTCTCAGGTGGTACACATGTATCTCAGGGTGAGCACATGTTTCTCTGGGTAAACACACATTCCTCTGAGTGAGCACATGTATCTCTCGGTAAACGTATGTATCTCTTTTTGGTTAAGCACATGTATGTCTAGGTGAGCACATGTTTCTCTGGGTAAACACACATTCCTCTGAGTGAGCACATGTATCTCTGGGTAAACACACATTTCTCTGGGTGAGCACATGTTTCTCTGGGTGATCACATATCTCTGAGTGAGCACATGTTTCTCTGGGTAAACACACATTTCTCTGAGTGAGCACATGTATCTCTGGGTGATCACATATCTCTGAGTGAGCACATGTATCTCTCGGTGAACGTATGTATCTCTTTTTGGTTAAGCACATGTATGTCTAGGTGAGCACATGTTTTTCTGGGTGAACACACATATCTCTGGATGAGCACAGGATCTCTGGGTGAGCACATGTATCTCTCGGTGAATGTATGTATCTCTTTTTGGTTAAGCACATGTATCTCTGGGTGATCACATGTTTCTCTGTGTAAACACACGTTCCTCTGAGTGAGCACATGTATCTCTCGGTGAATGTATGTATCTCTTTTTGGTTAAGCACATGTATGTCTAGGCGAGCACATGTTTCTCTGGGTGAACACACATATCTCTGGATGAGCACAGGATCTCTGGGTGAGCACATGTATCTCTGGGTGAGCACAGGATCTCTGAGTGAACACATGTATCTTTGGGTGAGCACAGGATCTCTGAGTAAACACATGTATCTCTGAGTGAGCACAGGATCTCTGAGTGAACACATGTATCTCTGGGTGAGCACAGGATCTCTGAGTGAACACACATATCTCTGGGTGAGCACATGATCTCTGGGTGAGCACAGGATCTCTAGTTGAGCACATGTTTCTCTGGGTGAACACACATATCTCTAGATGAGCACAGGATCTCTGGGTGAACACAGGATCTCTTGGTGAGCACATGTTTCTCTAGGTGAGCACATGTATCTCTGGGTGAGCACATGATTGTCTGAGTGAACACACATATCTCTGGGTGAGCACATGTTTCTCTAGGTGAGCACATGTTTCTCTGGGTGAACACACATATCTCTGGGTGAGCACAGTATCTCTAGGTGAGCACATGATTGTCTGAGAGAACACACATATCTCTGGGTGAGCACATGTTTCTCTAGGTGAGCACATGTTTCTCTGGGTGAACACACATATCTCTGGGTGAGCACATGTATCTCTCTGGGTGAACACATGTTTCTCTGGGTGAACACACATATCTCTGGGTGAGCACAGGATCTCTGAGTGAACACACATATCTCTGGGTGAGCACAGGATCTCTGAGTGAACACACATATCTCTGGGTAAGCACAGGATCTCTGGGTGAACACATATCTCTGGGTGA
The DNA here is from genome assembly GCF_026914265.1 of Mya arenaria. Classification (NCBI taxonomy): domain Eukaryota; kingdom Metazoa; phylum Mollusca; class Bivalvia; order Myida; family Myidae; genus Mya; species Mya arenaria. The sequence goes on along the minus strand of NC_069134.1, from coordinate 10,663,813 downwards.
GCACATGTATCACTCTGGGTGAACACATGATTCTCTGAGTGAACACACATATCTCTGGGTGAGCACATGATTCTCTGAGTGAACACACATATCTCTGGGTGAGCACAGGATTCTCTGAGTGAACACACATATCTCTGGGTGAGCACAGGATTTCTGTATGAGCACATGTATCTCTCTGGGTGAACACATGTTTCTCTGGGTGAACACACATATCTCTGGGTAAAGGGTGTGATTTAGGATGTAACATATAGGGTGTGATTTAGGATGTAACATATAGGGTGTGATTAAGGATGTAACATATAGGGTGTGATTGCATTGCAGCTTGACTGTCCATTAGCGCTGGCCCGTATAAAGGAAGACCGACCAATCACAATCAAGGATGATAAGGGCAACACTAGTAAATGTATAGCAGATATTGTCTCTGTAAGTATTACATATAAATGTTGCATGTTTGATATCTATTAGGTTCATGAATTATAAATATCAGTGATTCTTAATCTCGTTTGGAGTTTCTTTGGTGTATTTTACACAAAAAAGGGATACAGTTAATTCTTCTCTGTGTTGTCATTTAATCTTGTCTGTTATTTAAGGATTGATCACATTGTTTCCTGTGTTCGTGCTGTATGAACAAAAGAAAGCAGGCAAGCAAATTCCATTAAGGGTTCTAGTGCATCTTGGGAAATTAGCATGCCTTCCTATCTTCATACAGCATGAACTCATGAAATCATGTGATCAATCCTTATATTTACTTTCTAAGTAATTATTCATAACATTCATAACAGTTAAGAATTACTAAAATCTTCTGCAGCTGAGTTTCTATTTTAAATTGAAGAATATGGACAATATAGGTTTGCACATTGTAACATGGTTGTGCTAATCCAGTCAGAGTTCAATATTGAAATCAACAATGACATCATAGCCCATACAAAAGTCAGGATTTTTCTGGTGAATGTTTATACTGAAGTTGAGAAAAATATTGAAAAATACCAACATATTTATTATTAAAGAGTTTAACATTTCTTTTTTCAGCTATTTATTACAGTGATGGACAAATTGAGACTTGAAATCAGAGCTATGGATGAGGTAAGGATATCTTTTTAATAAATGGATGTAGACTTGCTGTCACAATATGCCATTTAAATAAGTCAAGACAATAAATGTTTTATCCTAACTGTTTATATATTTTTGCCTGCACAAAAAAGCATGATACTAGTAGACATAAAAGCAAGTATGGTACTTAATGAGTGAAAATTGGTGCTCATACATCATCTTGTGAAGAAATACCTGAGAAAGTGTGGTTGACTGTTCTTCCTTGTTTGCCCAGTACAAGTCCTGTCCTGTATACTGTTTCAGATCCAACCAGACTTGAGGGAGCTCATGGATGCAATGTGTCGTCTCAGTATTCTCTCGGCAGACTTTGATGGCAAACAGAAAGTAAACACATGGTACGATGTGTTGTTTGTTATATTTGATGGTGTTCTTTTTAAAGAAAATTTTGTTTTTGTAATCTTTGAATTATCAGTATTGGCACTCAAAAGCATTTAACAATTTAGCACTGGTCATAACAAAAAAGGAAGTGCATAACATTGAGTCATCAGGTATAAGGTAACAATACTAATACTGCTATTACTCTGTCTTAAGAGAAGTGTATCAGGAATATTTTCGCTGTTAAGATGAAAGGATAAATAAAAGATATACTTAATTAGAAACTGTAAACTTAATTTCATATGACTTTAGCAAAAGGGTTTGAAAAATCACACAAACATTGTTATTGATTTTTCTTTACTTTGTAGAATTTCATGAGTCTCAAAAATAATGGATTTTCTTTTATATGATATTAAATATATTACAGGTTGGACAAGTTCAACAATATGTCAGCCTCTGAGGAGCTGGATGACTCTCAAGTGCGACAGATGCTGTTTGATCTCGAATCTTCGTATAACTCCTTTAATAAGGTCTTACATGACAATTAGCTGGGTGTTATGTGATAAACATTGAATGATACTGATCCGGATATTTTAAGGTTCATTTTGTAGATTGTATATGCTGGTCATGTATACAGGATAATTGAATTGGTTTCTTCTTAAAATTTCTGTTTTTGTCTTGATGAATTAAACATGTACATTGGAATAAGAAAAAAATATGCATGTTCTAGGGTTGTTCCTAACGCTCTTACTAAAATATTATGACTGGCTTTAGCTACTTCGTCAAAGTAGAAAACAGATGAATGTTGGCCTCACTCATTGTTTTTGTTTTTTAGCTCTACTGGCCAAAGGCCAGAAGAGCTTATGCGATGGTAATGTGTACGTAGTATGTGCATCCGTGCGGTCATGCGTCTGTAAACAATTGGTTGTGAACACGATACAGTCTTCAGTTTTGATTGTATCTCGATGAAACTTGTACAGTATCTAGATATCCATTAGAGCTCAGTTCCTTTCGAAAACCAGCCAGATCCGCCCATAAATGCCTAGATTATGGGCCATGAAAGTTTTAAAGAAATGCTTTCTATTTTTAGCCAGGTCTGCATGAGCGAATTCTATTTTTAGCCAAGTTTACATGTACATGTAAATTCAAATTGAGTTAAGGGAGACAATTTGCAAGTCTAGGATTTGAGAGACAATTTGCCTTTTGCTTCTGCAGTTGATTTTGTGAATTACTCTGCCTTGTTCTTGTTGAAAGCCCAAAGGCCATTTTTTAGCTTTAAGTTCTGTAGTTTGCGCATTCATCTTAACAAAATTGGTTGTGAATGTTTAAGTTATGCACCTGGTGTCATTACTGGCCACACCTAGGGTTCACAGGTTTGGTAAACATAAATCTGGAAAGGTTTGAAAATCTTTTTGTGTGCTCGTGCATCCATCTCAGCACAATTGATTATGAGTGTTTGTTCAAATTGATCAATGTTGTCCTAGGATGCCCTTGACTTTGACCTTTTGACCAACCTTTTTAACTTTTAAAACTACAGAAATTTTTACTATGAGTACAGTTTTGAAAGCATTTTTTTTTGTCATATGACTCTTTTTTGGCACATATTAAAATAGTTCATGCAACTAATCTGCTTACAATACTTTCTGGGCTCAGATGTTGAATGTGCTACGTTTTCAGGTAACCCAAACACAAAACATAAACTATATGTCTGTTGCCTTTTACCCATACAAACATGCTGTAGATTGATATGACCACAAAAGCCATGCCAGTAGAGCATAGGCCCTTTTGGGCCTCTTGTTTATAAACTACCGTACATGTATATTTTATTTCTTAAGTTTACTCTACATCAGAATGTTGCGATGTTACTCACTTATGATGACATATGGAGTACATGACTTCTTTTCATTCTTCAAATAAATATTACTTCTTACCGTATGTTCTTAACGTACATTTTTGTTGTTAAGTTTTGTAATTAATAATGTAAATAATTGTACAAAATGTTTTGTAAATTAGACAGTAACTTAATAAATGATATATATTTATATTGTTTTCATGTTTAATGTGGAACTGATTGTCAGTTATGAATTAAATGGCCTTAAAGCACCAAAAAAACATTTGGGGTGGCTCTATAGTAATCACCATTTTTTTTCGTCAACATTTTTTATGGGGGGTTTTCCTCAAAAACCTTTTAACTGCCAAAGATATCATCTACAAACATTTCTACATATGCTAACAGTTATATAACTTGTAGCTTAAATATTGTCAGATTAATGGCTCTTTGTAGAAATCACTCCTACGCACAGGGTACAGAAGGTAGAAAATTCAGCTCTCTATATGCTTATCAAATAATGCTCACCATGAGCCAATTTCTGACCACTGTGCGCAAGTGTGAAATTATGCACACACTTTCCACCAGAACTTTTGTTGATCAACAAATGACATTGTTAACTTGTGTGTACCAGAACCATAACTCTGTGACCAATGTTATGAAATTATCTCCCTTAATTCAAAAAAGATGGTCAAAACATGTTGATGTTAAAAAGTAAATGAAATTTAAATATTGATTAATGGTTATATTTGATTGACTCGTGTCAATTTCTAGAAAAGACTATGTCACACATTGTTTCCTCCCTTAAATGAACATGCGTTTTATAGTAACATGGATGGAAGTGAAAGAAACTTGAAGCCTAGGTAGATTGTAATGTGATCTTGTGTGTAGTGTAATTAAAAATCATAACTTTTGTGACCTATAAATTAAAACGAAAAAATGCAAGACGTTGGTTAATGGCAACGTTCACTTGTGCACATTAAAAAAAGGACCGTTAAGTTCCCTTGACAAACAAGTATGTTTCATGAGAATTACTACTGTAAAGAAAGAAAATTAGAGCTTGTTTGATGGAACTTAATATTTGTTCCCAAATGATGAACAATTTCCCTGTGATCCTTAAGTCAACTCTTTTGATATTCCTATTTTGAGTGAAAATTGTTAAGGCATAAATAAAGAAATGTAACTAGTTTATGAGAGCTAAAAGTAAAGAATCAAAGGGCCATAACTCTGTTAGAAAATACCCAAGCAATACATGCTGATGTAAATGCACAAATCGGCTTAGTTCTAATCATTCTTATGAAATCTCTTTAGCGGTTTTAGAGATTTCACACAAACAAACTTAGTGACATCCATCCAGACGGATAGATGGCCAACACAACATAAGAATGCTTCAAACAGGTGACTAGTGCCACTCAAACAGCTTGAATTCTTTGAACCACAATTTAAAAAAGCATTGTTTATTGAAGTCATATCATCTGCCCTCTTTACTTTCTTTATATAGAACACTTTGGCAGCAAATGGCTTCCATAGAGACCACCTAAGCCTTAGTTACCAATAGCTTATGTAATGGAAGTTGGGCTGCTTATTGGGATCCCTTTGTGCTTGGAAACGAAGTGTTTTCTTGAATAACTCGAATATATTGTATAATTTCAAATAAAATTCCACGAAGTAAGCTAAGCTCATAGGCCATAATTACGAACAGTCTCGGAGAATTTTATGAAGGAACAAAAAATCATCTTTGTTCCATTTCTTATCGAAATATATGTCAATATTAGTTCAAATGGTTATATAATTTAGTATTCTTATTTCAAGAGCTAATTCACAGACCAAACATGCTCAGTAAAATCTGCTAGAATGACAAGTGTACTGCACCAATAATTTGCCCACTTCAGAAAATTGAAAGTATTAAAAACAAGAGCTGTCACAGTCTGTGACGAATGCCCCCGAATGTGACATTGACCTACGAACAAGGTCAGTACATGAAAAGTTGATCTTGCCTTTACGTGTCAAATAAATATGGCAAGTTATTTTAAATTGCCTCTGAACGTCAAAAAATACCACCCATGCTTGACAACCTACACTGTTATGTCCTTATATTCAGAATTCCCTTGTGAATAAACACTTAGTGTATCTTTCACCTTAGAGGTAGGGACATGGGTCTTGCACACGACACGTCGTCTTCGTATGTGGAACACATGTAGCAAGTGATTTTAAAATCTGTCCATACAAGAGAAAGTTACAGCCCTGACACGACAACCTATACTCTATGTCCTTATATACAGCACTCCATTGTGAATAAACACTATGTGTGACCTTGACCTTTGAGGCAGGGACACGGGTCTTGCACGCGACACGTCGTCTTAGTATGTGGAACACATGTGGCAAGTTATTTTAAAATCTGTCCATACAAGAGAAAGTTACAGCCCGGACACGACAACCTATACTCTATGTCCTTATATGCAGCACTCTATTGTGAATAACCACTTAGTGTGACCTTGACCTTTGAGGTGGGGACACGGGTCTTGCACACGACACGTCGTCTTGGTATGTGAAACACATGTGGCAAATTATTTTAAAATCTGTCCATACAAGGGAAAGTTACAGCTCGGACACGACAACCTATACTCTATGTCCTTATATGCAGCACTCCATTGTGAATAAACACTAAGTGTGACCTTGACCTTTGAGGCAGGGACACGGGTCTTGCACGCGACACGTCGTCTTCGTATGTGGAACACATGTGGCAAGTTATTTTAAAATCTGTCCATACAAGGGAAAGTTACAGTCCGGACACGACAACCTATACTTTTATGTCCTTATATGCAGCACTCCATTGTAAATAAACACTAAGTGTGACCTTGACCTTTGAGGTAGGGACACGGGTCTTGCAGGGGACACTTCGTCTTGGTATGTGGAACACATGTGGCAAGTTATTTTAAAATCTGTCCATACAAGAGAAAGTTACAGCCCGGACACGACAACCTATACTCTATGTCCTTATATGCAGCACTCCCTTGTGAATAAACACTAAGTGTGACCTTGACCTTTGAGGTAGGGACACAGGTTTTGCATGCAACATGTCGTCTTGGTATGTGGAACACATTTGGCAAGTTATTTTAAATCTGTCCATACAAGGGAAAGTTACAGCCCGGACACGACATCCTATACTCTATATATGCAGCACTCCATTGTGAATAAACACTATGTGTGACCTTGACCTTGGAGGTAAGGAAACGGGTCTTGCAGGTGACACATCGTCTTGGTATGTGGAACACATGTGGCAAGTTATTTTAAAATCTGTCCATACAAGAGAAAGTTACAGCCCGGACACGACAACCCATACTCTATGTCCTTATATGCAGCACTCCATTGTGAATAAACACTAAGTGTGACCTTGACCTTTGAGGTAGGGACAAGGGTCTGGCACGCGACACGTCGTCTTGGTATGTGGAACACATGTGGCAAGTTATTTTAAAATCTGTCCATACAAGGGAAAGTTACAGCCCTGACACGACAACCTATACTCTATGTCCTTATATGCAGCACTCCATTGTGAATAAACACTAAGTGTGAGCTTGACCTTTGAGGTAGGGACACGGGTCTTGCACGCGACACGTCGTCTTGTTATGTGGTACACATGTGGCAAGTAATTTTAAAATCTGTCCATACAAGAGAAAGTTACAGCCCGGACACAACAACCTTTACTCTATGTCCTTATATGCAGCACTCCATTGTGAATAAACACTAAGTGTGACCTTGACCTTTGAGGTTGGGACAGGAGTCTTGTACGCCACACGTTGTCTTGGTATGTGGAACACATGTGACAATTTATTTCAAAACTGTCCATACAAGGGAAAGTTACAGAGCCGGCCAGCCGGACGGACGGACGGACGGACAGTGCGATTTTAATAAGCCCACCTTCGGGGGCATAAAAATATCTAAAATGATGTTCCTCACTAAAATAAAATATTTCATTACTTTCTTTTGCCTGTAAAACTGAACGAACGTGTTGCTCTGTTTAAATATGACTTTTGAGGTGAAATGTTTTCCATTATGTTAAGTGGTAAAAAATCCCCCCCCCCCCTGAAAAAAAACACACACATAACCCTTAGATGTAATCCACCTCCCCCAACTCCCAAATGAAATATGGCGCAATCTGGTGTAACTTCAATATGATTGCTATTAATAGTTTGCTTGTTTTAAAAGAAAGAAATAGTAGTCTTCTTATTTAAAAGCTTTTGGGCGAATAATTGGTACTGTAGAAAAACTGGTCCCAAACTAGTATGTATGCAGTTTTGCAAACTTGATTGACTTAAAGTATTTATTTCACATGTTCTTGACAATGACCTGATGACTGACATTCTTGAGCATGGTGAGCAATATAGGGACATTTTGCCCCTCTTGTTATGACCAAGGTTAAAGTATTGGCACACTATGATGCTGATGGTGACCTAGGTTAAGGTATTGTCACTCTATGCTGCTGATGGTGAACCTCAGGTTAAAGTATTGGCACACTATACTGCTGATGGTGAACCTCGGGTTAAAGTATTGGCACACTATGCTGCTGATGGTGACCAAGGTTAAAGTATTGGCACACTATGCTGCTTATGGTGACCAAGGTTAAAGTATTGGCACACTATGCTGCTTATGGTGACCAAGGTTAAAGTATTGGCACACTATGCTGCTTATGGTGACCAAGGTTAAAGTATTGGCACACTATGCTGCTTATGGTGACCAAGGTTAAAGTATTGGCACACTATGCTGCTTATGGTGACCAAGGTTAAAGTATTGGCACACTATGCTGCTGATGGTGACAAAGGTTAAAGTTTTGGCACACTATGCTGCTGATAATAACCAAGGTTAAAGTATTGGCACACTATGCTGCTTATGGTGACCAAGGTTAAAGTTTTGGCACACTATGCTGCTGATGGGGACCAAGGTTAAAGTTTTGGCACACTATGCTGCTGATAATAACCAAGGTTAAAGTATTGGCACACTATGCCAAGATTAAAGTATTAGCACACTATGCTGCTGATGGTGAACCTCAGGTTAAAGTATTGGCACACTATGCTGCTGATGGTGATGATAGCACACTTTGCTGCTGATGGTGATGATGGCAAACTATGCTGCTGATGGTGACGAATGCACACTATGCTGCTGATGGTGATGATGGCGCACTATGCTGATGATGGTGATGATGGCACACTATGCTGCTGATGGTGATGATGGCAAACTATGCTGCTGATGGTGAAGATGGCACACTATGCTGCTGATGGTGATGATGGCACACTATGATGCTGATGGCACACTATGCTGCTGACGCTGCTGATGGCACACTATGCTGCTGACGGTGATGATGGCACACTATGCTGCTGACGGTGATGATAGCACACTATGCTGCTGATGGTGATGATGGCACACTATGCTGCTGATGGTGATGATGGCACACTATGCTGCTGATGGCACACTATGCTGCTGATGGTGATGATGGCACACTATGCTGCTGATGGCACACTATGCTGCTGATGGTGATGATGGCACACTATGCTGCTGATGGTGATGATGGCACACTATGCTGCTGATGGTGATGATGGCACACTATGCTGCTGATGGTGATGATGGCACACTATGATGCTGATGGTGATGATGGCACACTATGATGCTGATGGTGATGACTTAAAGGCTATTACACTACTTCTACTTTTTTATCTTCAAAAAAACAGATGAGTTTATTTTTTGTGCTATCATACCGGTTTCATTCAAATGTGACCAGCTTCAATTTAATAGTAAAACCTCTATCAAATATTTGGCGAGACATTAAAGGAATTCACCTAAACAGGATCATTCAGAATTTCCATTTTTAACTACCTGATCTCATTTGGACCCTCTGATCAAAGATCATATGGTACAATCACTTTTTCAAATCAGTTTTTCGGAGTTGTAATAGTTTATATTTCTAAACAGACTCTAGGAATGATGGTGTAGAAGATTATATAAATTTGCATACATGTTAAACATTGAAATTAAATTTGTGATAATGCAATAACATCAAACCGAAACTCCTGATCTTGCATTACTTTGTCACATGTTCGGTGATAAAGATCCATTATATAGGAGGTCATTATTTAGCACTTATTTTAATTGTTGTTTCATAACTATTCTGGTCTTGTGAAATGACAAATCGTTTTGGTTTAGAATTTTATTTGGCATACATTACGTAGAAATATTAGCAACAATTTAAGGCATAGACTGTAGTTTGGGCACATGAACCTTTAAAATTCTCTTAGGTTTATAAATAAATAATACAAACTTATTATGGTCAAACATTACAAGTATTATATTCTTATGTTAGTTTCAATGTTAATTAACTAAAATTAGATATACAAGTTGAATTAAACAGTATTTCAAACAGTTCAGGTACTAGAAATAACAATAGTTTATATATTTTTATGAAAGCCTCACTTGCAAAAAAACCCACTATCTAGTAGTTACTGAACAAGAATACAAAATATAAACACAGAAATAAACTACCACAAGCCCTTAACAGGGAATACTAAAAATAAATATTGCACCTCCTGCTAAATATATTAATTTTCAAATCTAATGAGCGACAGGTTTGAATCCACTTATATTGTTATAAAGTTAATAAATGACCTATACTGTTGGACATTACATTTAAGTAACTAATTATTTCTATAATCTGATTGTAAAGCAGTTATTTTGATTATTACCATGGACATATAAAACAAGGTTTATATATGGGTTATATGTCCATGTTATTACACAATAGAAAGAACATATTGTGCAAAATCTTTATGATTAAGAAGGGCAAATCGGGCTAAGCCAGTGAGCCTACCAGGGTAAGCGAGTAAGCCTTCTTAGTCATTAAGATTTAACACAATATTTGACACAATATGTCCTATATGTCACTATGTTCCAACTGACTTAGGAGTATGACATGTTTTCTGCAAGCAGGAAACCAAATTATGACATCATGTCTGTTAAGCTATAAAACTGCAAATCTTAACTATTAAGCCTATTTATTACTTATTGTGATTTCATTTGCTGAAAATATAGGTTGTATTCTAAAAGTTGATTTCATTGGCTGGAAAAAATTGGTCATATTTTAATAGGTGATTTCATTGGCTTATAATATAGGTTGTATTCTAATAATCTAATAGGTGAGATTATTGGCTGGAAATATAGGTTATGATCTTATGTTCTCATTTATACGATCAAGAACTACAAGTGCAGGATAAGGCTTAACACCCAAGGGGACCTAACATTATGGCATACAATTTTGAGCAGTCAACGAACAAGGCATAACTGTAAGGCACATTTTTTAAAACAAGGTTTTCAAAGGAATGTTAACATGAGGTCATGAAATACAAAAATATATATTGGTTAACAATTATGGAGCATAAAATGCGTACTGCCAAAGAAAGTTAAAAGTTTATGTACAAAAATAACTGGGTATCATGCTAAAACAAAAGCTTGTATGACTTATCAAAGTTTAAAAGAATGTTGTTGAATGCCGGAGACAATATTGAGAATGCCACGACAAAAAGATGAAATTGATTAATTCATGTTGGCTGGGGATACTGGGTTAGTAACCTGGTATAGTAGATGTGGTTGACTGCCAAGTGCTACTAGTTAGGGATTGATTCAAGCATTAATAAAAACATTCTGTGCATTACTTCTTTTGATAACCTCAGCAAACACTACAAGTATTGTCAACCACAAGTTCAGTCATAAAACTGTTTTAATCCAAGTCTTATAATCAGTTAATTTCTAACATTGTTTACATGTTTACCAGTTATATTATAATTTTGAATAACTGCTTTAAATTGTGTACATATATGGTGATGTTTTTCATTTCTTTGTATTGTTGTATATATTGTATGATTGTTACAAAATGTTAACATTTAAATCACACTCGGGTGAGTATAAGGGTATATACAAAAGTTCGCCAAGGAGCAATTAATTAGCTTTGACTGTGGCTTTCCGATGTATATAATTTTAACTATATTTCACATTCAACGTTGAATCATATACTAGTAATAGGAATGATATTCTCTAATGTGTCTTTAGATATGATTCAATGATTTAAAATACATACTTTAAATGAGCCTTAGGAGTAGAGGCATTTAAGCATTATTGACAGTTGTAAAAAATATATATAGGAACAATAATGGAACAATATATAGTCATAAAACTAAATCTCAAACTCAGGCAGGATGAACAGAAAAGAATATAAGGCTGACAAAAGTCTGTCTCACAAAATAAGTTGTTATCACCGAGGGTAAACTGAACTTGTAATGTTATAGAGAATGATTCTTTATATAAGGGTTACAGAAAATAAAATATAAAAAAACTGTACAAAATTAATTAAAAGAATATTGTGCCAGTCATTGGCATTAATAGTATATATAACAATAATTCTAAAATACGAATCATTTAGCAAACATTCATAAACATAACTAAATGTTCGTTGTCAAGGAAATACAACAGCATATAATAAATATCTTTTTCATGATTGAGAGTGTTTCTTTGTTTTCGTCTACACATTACCCTCATGTCGAAACAGTTACAAGTAGACTGGGCGCAACTGTTCTACAACTATAATGCTATTCACTAAAACCCAACATGGTACAAAACAGTTATGTCAGCCGCAACCCTCATGATTGAAATTATTCACTGGGGTTAAAGCGCTCATGTATAATCTCAATCATTAAAGTTGTGGCTGCAGTAACTTTTACTGAACAAATCGACCCCTAACCTCCAAACTCATGTAATAGAAAGGTAAATGCACTATTAGTGACCAAACAGATAAAATTTAAAAACATTAACCATATATCTGTCAAAAATGGCTAAATATGCATAAACATATCAAAAACACATTGTGGCACCAATTAAAACAAATAACTTTAAATTTAAAAGCAATGTAATTTGTATAAATAACTGCATAAGTATGTTATTTATGTAAGTCTATGTATCCTGGTTACATAATGTACATAAACAAAATATTGGCACATAAAAAGTAACACGTAATAAGAGCACCAGTTTTAAAGGAAGGCACAAGAGCAGGAAATCAGTTGTAGTCTTGGATAGTTCTACATACACATGAACAATGGATAGTTGCATTAAATGGCATGGATTAATACGTGAGAATCATGTGGACCACAGGACTTGAGAGTTAGTCATTTTTCACTTAAAGCTGCACTCTCACAGGTTATTGATTGTCTTTGAAATATGCTATTTTTTTGCGTTTAAATCTGGAAACAAGTGATATAAGACTGCTGACAAAAGATCAGATCAGCGTTTATCATATTTGTGTTTGAATGTTTGTTTTATGGCTAAAAGCATTACAAAAGCTTTAAATAAATGCAATTTTTGGCAGTTTACCAAATAATTGAGATCTGTTCTATTGTGAATTATGCACCAGTCAATTGTAACCACGGCCCCCCCTAGGTCCAGGGAAGGGCCGTGTTTTACTTTCCAGGTGGCCCCGCAGGGCTGGGTAACTGGGGTGGTTTTGTCTTAGCGCCAAATTTAGCGGAGATTGGGCCTTATATAGTCTCTGGGGTGCAGGGTTTTACCATCAGTTCGTCCCCGCAGGGCGGGGATTTTACCGGGGGTTTGCTGGACCGAAAGTCAAAGTCCCTGCTATTCCCCGGACCTGGGGGAAGGGGGGGGGGGGGGGGGGGGGGCGGTGGTTACAACTGACTGGTGCATTACCTAATATGACTAAATATAAGGAATTGATGTCAAAATAAGCTGATTTTAGACAAAAAATAAATAAAACTGACACTCTGTAAGAGGGCAGCTTTAAATGCTAACTAAAAATTTAAAAGTCTTTCATCAAGATATCATGGAATAGCATTCATAAGCAACATAATAAGATAAAGAAAATCTAGGATTTACAATTAATACTCGAAAATCAAAACAAACTTTGAACAAAACCGGCTCACTACCTATAACCCAGGCATAATTTTGTTGACAAAAACAAGTTTCATGCTGAGAAACACCACGTATAATTTGCCTTAATTTAAAAAGGAAAGAGGATCAAAACTCATTTCAACAAATCTCAGACTAAAGAGAGCAGCCAAATAACACAATTGTCCATTCATAACTAGCAATTCTTAGTGGTTTCGAAAAATGTGTATATATCTGATTACTTAGATATATTATGAGTCTGTAAAACTTATGACAATACAAAGTTTGAACTTTGGGGCAGTATTACGGAGGTTAGCTACATATAAAATGGGTTTGTTAAAAAAAATGTAAATGACTTAATCTACAATGACAAGAAATTCAATAAAGAGGAAAACAGTAAAGCAGAAACATTGAAAGAGCTTATTACCAGTATACGGATATTTAACACAAACATAATACTTTCTGTAAAGTTAACATGGTGATAAAACTATTTAAAATTATTTTGGTGTAGGATGTTGTGAACAAATTCCTCACAAAATTCAACAAGCATCTGTAAAGGAGACAGAAAAAATCGATCATATTTTAAATCTCTACATTCCATTAACATCGTTTAAACCCATTCCATTATCATCGTTTAAATCTCATGTTAAAACATACGACTGCATGCCAGTATTTACAATACAATACAACACATTCATATCCTCAAATTCAACTAAATCTGTTTATACAATTTGTTCATGAATATCATAGCTTTTTTTAATATGGCAATTTTCGCAGCAATGTGCTTTATTTGTAAAATTTCAGTTTTTCCATGTGTCGACATCTGCACACATCCAACAGGTGATAGAGTGACATGTCTGAACTGCCCTCAAGCCAGCTTGATAACGGTCAGTTGCACTCCTCATATATTTCTGAAAATAAAACAGAAATTTCCATTACCGGGTATATTTCATTTAAATACATGTATCTGGGCTTTCTTACCCCGGGATGCATTCCTTCATTTATTTCACTGGCTGTTTAACAGTCTCACAAATGGCAACAGATTTAATGCCTGCCCGAAGAGAAAATAAAGTGAATAGTCAAATGCCTTGAGCATGAGCATTTTCTGTGGGTACTGTGGTAACTGTGGTAACCCCATAAACTTAAGCCCACTGCTCTAATGTTAAGTCATGACAACAAGCCCATTTTTTCGTGAAGTATAACAGCTTTTTTCTAATATAAGCAAGTTTCAATACAGATATTTAGTTGGAAACAAATATTGCCTGTGGATTTTGGAATCATCCTGGGCCCATATTCACTCACGTCCGGAGTCGGAGTTTGGGACTCAGACTCAGAAAAGCAAAATTTAAGCTTTGTTGTTTAAATATTATTATGTGATCAAAGATGGCAAAAAATGCTGTCTCGATGACAAATAATCTGTTCTACACATCAGGCACACATCTTTTGTCAATATTAGTTATATCATACATGTAGATAATTTGAAACATTTAAGAATTCTGTTTTCTGAGCCTGAAATTCAGACATAATAGTTACTGAAAACAAGTCCTGTTTTGTTACGTGTTTCAGTCACCCCGGAACTGGTTCTCTATGAACATGTGTGCCAAGTTATTTTAAAATCCCCCTACGCATGGCCAAATTACAGACCGGTCAAGCCAAATTACATGGGATTTTGCCCAATGGCCATTGAGTCTGACTTTGATCATTGACCTACAAAACTGAGTCTTGCAAACAAAAATAACATCATCTCAAGGTGAACATTTTAAAGTCTATCAATGCATGGCAAAGTGACAGTTGGCCAAGTTACAGCCTGGACTAGTCAAAATACAAGGGATTTCATCAATAACCCTTGAGTGTGACCTTGACTTTTGACTTTGGTCTTGCAGGCAACACACCTTCTGCTGAAAATGAACATTAATTCATTTTAAATCCTCCCATACATGGCCAAGTTACAGCCTGGAGAAGCCAAAATACAAGGGATGTTTTAGTGGTAGTCTGACCTTTGACCTACAGACATGGGTTTTCCACGCAACAAATCGGACAGACAGGCGCACAGACATACACCAAACTGCCATTGTGATAACATGTTAAACAATTATTGGTCAATATTGAAAGAGTGCCTTCAAGTTTCATGGATATGTACCGGGGTAGTTTCCTGCTTTACTGCTAGCACAAAAATTAAAGGTGCGAAATTAGAACTATAAATCTAGAGCTTGAAAGACGATCTGCAACACAACACTAAACTAATGAGCTGTATTTGTATTTTGGTCCACAATATTACGGCAGTTGGGTAAGTTCATTTAATATTTTTAATCTACAATTGTTAACTTTTGATGATTAGTTAAGGTTTAAAATGAAATTAAAAACAGCTTTAATATAATAGAATTAATTTGTATTATTTTGTTTTAAATACAGTGTTTGATGCGGTAGTTTTTTTTTGCTATATGATTATATCTTGTAAATGCGTTATACTCGCATTAAGTATTAGGCATTAAGGTACTGTTAATTGTTTAAAGGCAAAATATAAGATAAATTATTGTTGGTTTAATGTACATTACATTATGCATACAAGCTATCTTTGTTCTGGATATAAGGGTGCTTAATTGTGGTGTTTTATGTAATGGAAATAATTTATAAAGCATAATTTAGACGTTGTATCAGTTAAATTGTACTGATTTATACCTTGGTGTGTGGGAAGTACTTGCTTATGTTATTAACATGGCCAAAGATGTTGGCATGAGATATAGTCCATGATGGACAAGAAAAATATGGTAGTTGATATGCGTCATAATTTGAAGCAGTTCTGGATCGCGAGACCCACGGTATTTAGACGTCAGGACGGGCATGCACAGTTAACCTGATGCCATTGCTATCAGAACAACAGCCCATCTACACTGAGTCATACCCGTTGACAACACTGAAGCTATCAAGACCAATCGAGTTACCGGGCTTGGGTACATCACATCGGCCTGCACATTACAACATTGATTGTTGGTATGAGGGGGCAACAGCAGATGGCAGCACTAAGCGACATCGATCGTTGGTATACAAGAGCACTGGGAGACAGCCAGCACTAAGCGACATTGGTTGTGGGTATTCAAGGTTCATTGAACATTGACTTTCGAATTTCAGATAGTGATGTCATTTCCAGGCATACGACCCGGAAGTGCTTTCATAGAGGGCTGGTCTTTTTCTTCTACACACCTCAATCTACCCACAAAATCATTTAAGGAATGAATTGCGGGCTTGATGTCATTATCGGGGTATGAACGCAATTGGGCTGGTCAAAGTGTGTGGATTGATTGATGAACGCAATTGCCGAAAGGCAGTTCATTTAAGGAATGGAAGTTGAGGTGTAAATATTTTACTAATGATATATTTAGTACTTTTTAATAAGTGGTTTCTTTAGGAATGTTGAATAATTATTGACAATGCTGTGCTTGTTTCTTTTCACTATTTGTTAAATTTTCTTTTGCAAATAAAATGTAAAATTGTAAATGTTTTATTTGATGTATTGTATCTTGGCAAGTTGTACTCATAGTTATCATCATACATCGGTATCCTGGCATTACAATGTCATGGTATTAAAATCCTGCATTCCCTCCCCATTGTTTTCACTTATGTACCTGAAAAACTGAAGATTGACATTGATTGGCCTTCCTAAAATTTTCTTCTAGCAATTATATGATATAAATAAAACTAATTCAATGACATATACCACCTAGAACTAATAAGCCATGTTTAGCTGTCTATGCGTGAAAGGTCACAGACTACTGTGAAAGGTGACACACTACTAACCATTTTAAAGCTTGTAAGGTTTCACACTACTCACCATCTGCTATTGGTTCATCCTCAGCCTGCCCATCAACATCTTCATACGTCTCCTGGGGCCCACTGAAACAGGAAACAGACGGTGGTAATATTGTATTGTAAATTTATTGAATATAGTTTGTTTAAAAAAATGGATTGAAATAGACATGCCCTAGTCTTAGTTTTGTTTCGCATACATATATTATTTCATCAATATACTCTTGCTTTCTCATTTGTTTTCAACACTATTACATGTGTAGTGAACAGCACAACAGTGCACCAATGCTTGATGGTAAATATACTCTTTTGCTTTCTCATTTGTTTTCAACACTATTACATGTGTAGTGAACAGCACAACAGTGCACCAATGCTTGATGGTAAATATACTCCTTTGCTTTCTCATTTGTTTTCAACACTATTACATGTGTAGTGAACAGCACAACAGTGCGCCAATGCTTGATGGTAAATATACTCTTTTGCTTTCTCATTTGTTTTCAACACTATTACATGTGAAGTGAACAGCACAACAGTGTGCCAATGCTTGACGGTAACTCTACAATTATTTCAGCAACAGTGAAGGGACTTGATAAACTTATGCTTATTTAAATTGTGAATAATTTAATTATGTATTCATAGTTTCATAGTTATGAATATCGTGAACGGTTTTCAACTGCCAAGTTAAGGCCAAAATTATTGCATGATTATGACAACAACAACAACAACAACCACAACAACACGGCTTTGACCATAACTCAAATTATTTTTCTTTGACACTGAAACACCAACATAGAGGAAGTTGAGTGAGTACATATGAAGCAAGGGTATACTAACTCTGCAGGCCCTGGAACACTTGCGCTGGAGTCACTGGTCTTCATAAACTGAAAAACAGCCAGACAGAGAAATTAGTCAATAATTAAAATTTGTGAATTTTACATTATCTTTTTTTCAAATAAGGCAGGGATTAATATGATTACTCCCTGGTAAAATAATATTGCTTCTAAAGTATATAAAATAATGCTCACAACAAAATGATAGAGAATACTTATTGCATTTTTATATAATTACCTATATCTATATTTCACTTTATCAATCTAATATTTTTAAAAACAGAACTTGTGCATATAACTTTTAGAAAATTTAAACTTCGGTAGTAAGTACTGTGAAAAATGTATTATTGTATTAGTCAATTCATTGAATTTAGGATTAAATATATAAAAAACACATTAAAGCTGAAACTAGCAAAACTGTATTTAGAACTGGGTATATATATGTACACTTGTTAATGTGTCTATTATTTCAGGAACAATGTTATAAGCACAGTCTCAACCACGTGTGATGAGATATACTTAAACTCGTATCATCTATTGTTAAGAACCCAATACAACTATAAGGAAGTGTTGATAATTTCCTGAAGCCCTACTCATACTAGCACTTGGTTAAATGTTGTCTTTATGAATAATCAACTTTTGCTTTTAACAGGCAAACATGTACAAATGATGCAAAAAGTCAAGATATTTGGCCTGGTTATTACATGAAAGACAATCTGCATGACAGCAGATACTTATACAGTTTCTCATAGCCTAAAAGCACTTACAATCTAGACATAATATAAGGAAGTTACATACATGTACAAGATATACAACAGGTTTGGAAATACAGATAGATTATAAGTAACTTTACATAGAACATGAAAAGCAATTAGCATCCAGATTAATGAAAGTACTTTTCCCAGTAACAGAATGAGAAATAAAACATTTTAAGTCATTTAAAAAAAAAGAGGAAAAGAACCTTTTGCCTTTGTCCTATGATTGTGAGCTAACATAACATGCATTTAACTTGAATGAGGCATTGGGAACCACAAAATATAAACAAACAAAGTAAGCAAATCATCAATTCCACATATTTGAGATAGTATTTTAGGAAGTAAAAATATTGACAAGACAACTAAACAACTGGAAAAGTTAAGATAAATGGATGGCCAAAATAAAAGCTTACTGAAATTTAGTATCATTAACATAATTGTTAAAGAAATAGGAAAGTGTGATGAAGCTTCAGATGTTACACTGGAGGGACAGAGTTAAAGAGTTTGGGTGAATGCTGAAGCATATAAGTATCACTAGCTCGCCACCACTACACAGAGACTTCACACTGATTACATTATGCATGTAAACTGCTCATAATGGACATATACATACATGCATCTGCCTCAAATCATGACATACTCAGCCACCTGTCATACTAAAATATCTAATATGAACACCAAAGGCTAGTAATCCTATTGTGGATATATAAATGTGCTCCGATTCCACCAAACCCTTTATACGATATCATACATATATATATATGTTCTCAATAATACATGTATTTTGAAAAAAGACTATATTATGTTATGTAATAGAAATTGAAGTAAAAAACGTCTTGTTGAAAAATGTGTTTCATACATATTAAAGTTTACAATCAACAGTAAAAGTACACATATTAATCTATTTAATTTGTTAAATGAAAATATATCATATTCAATGAAATAACGTTAAAAAAACCCTTAACAAAATATTCAATGAAATATTGTCACCGATAATTCTTGGAAAGCATTTTGTAGCACCTATGGCAAAAGAATACACAGATAAAATAAATTTAATACATGGTGCTCAGTCTAATTATCTATTCGAAGTGGTAACTTAAGTTTTTACTTTACATCATTTCAAAACAAGGAAGTAAATACAGGGTGTGTGGGACTTTTTAGGAGATTGATGGTGGTGTCTCTTTTAAAAGGAAACCAAAAATTAAATAATATTGCTCGAGTGTTAAAAAGGGGAAAAAAATAACATAGGGTATCATAAAAAAATAATAGTACATAATGAAAATAGCATGTTGGAATGTGCTGCAATAATTTATATAGTGCTATCTGTAAGCAGGAACTTGTCTGGTGTGTCACTCCACTGGTTCATATACCAAGCAAAAGAGTTTATTATTGGTCTTCTAAACAATTAAGTCAGCAGCCTGGGCACAGCAGCCTGGGCACAGCAGCCTTGGCACAGCAGCCTTGGCACAGCAGCCTTGGCACAGCAGCCTTGGCACAGCAGGCTGGGCACAGCCCGGCGCTTACTTACTAGTTTAGATACCTAAAATAAAAGCAAAGTTTCTAAGTGTTCAGCGCAAAATGCCGCTTTACTAGCCAGTTAGCATGTGCAATCTTATAAAAAAAAACACTTAATAAATTAATTACTCGATGGAAATTTTGAGTTTGTAATCTGAGAAATGGATTTTTGGTTGTCAGAGCTCTTCTAAATGATTAAATGTGAAACCAGCCAAAAACACTTGGTTTTCATTCTATTCGAAACTTTAGACAACTTTTCAGGTCTTTCCGTAGAGCGAACTAAACAAATATTCTTAAATTTTCCAGACAAAGATTTTAAACGTAATTCACAGTTTCAGATGATTTGAATAACATGAAGGTGAAATTTATTCTTGTAAACATATTTGAAACAAATGGGAGACAAACACTATGAACAGTGACATGACAACGTCACCATTCGAGTACAATCAATACAAGAGTATATTGCAGAGCAAATGTCAGCGCTCTTCTGTTGTGTTATTATTAAGTCAAACAATGGGCATAATTCAACATGAAATATAGTCACAGTTATGGACCTTGTTTTACATGTGCATATTATCTCTGAAAACATGTGTACCAAGTTTCATTCAAACAGTTTTGGCAAAGTTTTTGCTAACCTACGCCACAACACCATCTACATAAACACAAAGGCTATGACAATTCGTCGCGTTTTTTTCTTCGTAAAATCCAGGGAATTTTCATGGGAGTTAAACTTACAGCTATCACTTGAGAATACCTTGCCAACACCTAAACACATAATATGGCAGCAGATTGCAGTTATTATACGGTACATCAAATATAACCATGGAAGCTCTATAAAAACTAACTACAAATCATCTGTATATTAAACCCATTTACCTTTCCCATTACATAACTATTATAATAGTTAATGAAATCAGAACATAGCTTCATGCAGCTAGTTTATCATCTAAGACAAAACAATTACTAAAATACTATATTTTATATATTAAAACAGAAAATCTATTTGTCTATTCTTATTTGTTGTCAATTGCCATTAATGTTATCTGCATATATCCTTACTATGCTGTATCCTAAATTCTATCATTTTATTTTAAAAATCAATAAAGAAAAATAAATTGTAATTTAGATCTCATGTTTGGAGATTTTATGGCTTATGTTGTAAGGTAAATTGTGGTTACGCACTGCTCATGAAAATCCTCTACAGTGCATTAATTAAGAAACAGTTTTAAGGACGGAAACCTTTCATTTTGGTATTAAACCTTTCGCTTTAAGCCAGAATTGCATGAAATTCATACCCTACCGGTATGTGGAAAAAAACATATGCACATTCCTACCAAAAATAAAAATGCTCGTGAAAAGGATTTTTGCTCCATGTTTTACATCAATTTCAAGGTTTTCAGCGTTGCTAATTTCACCCATAAGGTTAATGATGCCATATAGTTCTTATAACGTTTATGATCACATTCAAATTTTGCACAATGTGTCAAGAAAGAAATGGATTATTTGATATCAATAAAATGTTGAATTACTTTTCATATGAAGTTTGTATCATGCAAACTGTTTTTAAGTATTTTGCAACCAAAATTCTATTCAATCTGCTCTTTTCAAATGCTTAAATGAAATTGTGTTCAACAGTATTAGTTTCCTTAGCAACGTTTATGTAAATGCTATATGGTCATATCTACATACTTTAATTATGTGTCTTAAATAAACCTAAACAGGTGACTCTTTAAAAAGTTAGATCAACATAACATAACTATATTGATATCAAAAAATATAAAGCATGTCCACAAACTTTACCAACAGCCCTGGTATAAAATAACAAATGTATAAGGGTTTTCTTTACTAACGCAATTGTTCAAATAAAAATGAATTACATGCCTAATATTTATTTCCTATCATCCTAATTCTACTATATCTATCAAGTGTTACAGGGTGAGGTCAACACAGCAACTGTTACAAATGGCATGTTAAATCTCAGTTGGGACAGTTAAGTCAATTCAAAGACAAACTTTAGTAAGAAAGCCATTCATAAGAGCGGGAAATTCATTCAGGCGTGATTTAATAACATTAGAAATCGATCTTTAAGGATTTGGGGGCACTTTCAGAAGATTCCACAGTAAGAAACAGGAAATCTTAACATTATTTCAAGGATTATAAAATTATAAGGGCCTGTTTTATAAAAGAATTCTAGTTGTAACCGAACTTAGCATCATACTTTTGCATGGGGTAAATCAAGTTGCTGGCGTCTGTGGGTTGTCCCTACAGACTTAAGTTTCTTTTCAAGTTACAACAAATATCCTTCATTGAAACAAACTCTCAGATATTCTGACAAAAATTTGGAGACAGAAGAGACTATAGAAATTTTAAAATTAAAAATGAGCATATGTTGACACAATTATATTGAAAGAAACAAGAACATTCCGCCCCAATTTGAACAATGAATCGTGTAGGAGCAGATGCAGGCTCGTATAATGAACACTAAAGCAGCTTACGGCCAGGATGCTATCTGTGTCTACCTCGATGTTGCCCTCGTCACAGTAACCAACTGAAATGTAACACATCGTTTTATATCAAATGCATTAATAAAAGCAACCGTTACGCTGATTATAGAAAATAATTATGCTTTGAAGCAATTTAAGTTAATAGACTAAGCTAAATTTTATTCAAAAGTATCCTTTTTCAATTTTCAGGCCACAATTCAATAGTTCCTAAATTGAAATTACTGTTAAAAGGCTTTAATTGAAAAACATGAATGATAAGATCTTAATTTCAGAGCGAAAACTGTACAGGCAAATCAAACTTTACTACAAGTTGTATAATTTTTAAGGATACAGATAAATATTTTCTATTTCAAAAGATGGTGCCACAACTACAACATGTAGATTTTTTAATTGCTCCTTCATGTATATCTGTTCACAAATGACTAAACACATAAGGGAAAAAGATGAGATGCCTGCAAAACACAATGCAGCTATTTGAACATCACATCATTCTTGCATAAACAAAACAATCACATTAAATCTGCATGATTACGATTGCAAAAACCTTCATTTTACTCCATAAAATACCAATCAGTATTCAAATGCATTCTGAAAGGGAAGTATTGTCTAAATGACATTACATAATTTAAGCATAAACATGGTTAGTTTCACTTTAAACAAAACAATAAAAAGAAGTCAAATAAATAGTGAAGAGAACAGGGGCAAGTTGCTTAGGCAGAGAGTGCCACATAACACAACATAGCTCTCTGTGAGAGTTTCACATAATACCACAGGGTGCCATGTGAGTGTGTCACATAATACCATAGGGCCCCACTAAGAGTGCCACAAAAATACCACAGGGCGTTTTGTGAGAGTGCAACATAATACCACAGGGCGCTATGTGAGAGTGTCACATAATACCACAGGGCACTATGTGAGTGTGTCACATAATAACGCAGGGCGCTATGTGAGTGTGCCACATAATACGCTATGTGAGTGTGCCACATGATACCACAGGGCGCTCTGTGAGTGTGTCACATAATACCACAGGGCGCTCTGTGAGTGTGCCACATAATACCACAGGGCGCTATGTGAGTGTATCACATAATAGCACAGGGCGCTCTGTGAGTGTGCCACATAATACCACAGGGCGCCATGTGAGTGTGTCACATAGTACCACAGCAAGCCATGTGAGTCTGTCACATAATACCATAGGGCGCTCTGTGAGTGTGCCACATAATACCACAGGGCGCTATGTGAGTGTATCACATAATACCACAGGGCGCTCTGTGAGTGTGCCACATAATACCACCGGGCGCCATGTGAGTGTGTCACATAGTACCACAGCAAGCCATGTGAGTGTGTCACATAATACCACAGGGCGCTCTGTGAGTGTGCCACATAATACCACAGGGCGTCATGTGAGAGTGCCACATAATACCACAGGGCACTATGTGAGTGTGTCACATAATACCGCAGGGCGCTATGTGAGTGTGCCACATAATACGCTATGTGAGTGTGCCACATAATACCACAGGGCGCTCTGTGAGTGTGCCACATAATACCACAGGGCGCTATGTGAGTGTATCACATAATACCACAGGGCGCTCTGTGAGTGTGCCACATAATACCACAGGGCGCCATGTGAGTGTGTCACATAGTACCACAGCAAGCCATGTGAGTGTGTCACCTAATACCACAGGGTGCCATGTGAGTGTGCCACATAATATCACAGGGCGCTATGTGAGTGTGTCACATAATACCACAGGGTGCCATGTGAGTGTGTCACATAATACCACAGGGCACTCTGTGAGTGTGCCACATAATACCACAGGGCGCTATGTGAGTGTATCACATAATACCACAGGGCGCTCTGTGAGTGTGCCACATAATACCACAGGGCGCTCTGTGAGTGTGTCACATAATACCACAGGGTGCCATGTGAGTGTGTCACATAAAACCACAGGGCGCCATGTGAGTGTGTCACATAATACCACAGGGCGCTCTGTGAGTGTGTCACATAATACCACAGGGCACTATGTGAGAGTGCCACATAATACCACAGGGCGCTATGTGAGAGTACAACATAATACCACAGGGCGCCATGTGAGTGTGCCACATAATACAAAAGGGCGCTCTGTGAGTGTGTCACATAATACCACAGGGCGCCATGTGAGTGTGTCACATAATACCACAGGGTGCCATGTGAGTGTGTCACATAATACCACAGGGTGCCATGTGAGTGTGTCACATAATACCACAGGGTGCCATGTGAGTGTGTCACATAATACCACAGGGCGCTATGTGAGTGTGTCAAATAATACCACAGGGCGCCATATGAGAGTGCAACATAATATCCAACCACCTAGCCCTAAGTGGGAGTGCCACATACCTTACCTAAGCAACAACTAAAGTCATAATAGATAGATGCAATATCTACTAGCGTACTGTTGCATAGGAGTCAGTTGATAGCGCTCCAAAGTAAATAGCCTAAGCTATTTGCCCTGTTCATCAATTTTTGTAGCCAAACAGGAATTGAACTAGAGAACAGTAGCAATATAGCTAAAACATCCAAAACTATGATATACAACATAATTATTATCAGACAATATGAGATCATAAACCTATGGAACACCAAATCTAATTATTTGAAGAGCTCTTCAATTGAATTGAAGACCTCATTAATGGTCTTTATTTTTTGTTGCTATCATTATATAATTATTGCTTCAAGTTAATTAATGAGGAAACAACTGATTAGTCGATAGCTCCAATTTTAACAAATTTTTAATTAGGCCAAAAAAGAAAAATTCTTTCTTTCCAATTACATAGATCTAGAAATAAATAGGATTGGTAGGTAGGAATAACTTTTCTCCTTTTTTGAGAACCGGGATTCTGTACAAAACTAACCTATAGCACGGTATATCCCTATTGTAGAAAGTTATAAATATAAAAGGTCAAATTTTACCATAAATTAATTTTTTTTAGGAAACCTAAATTTTTTTAACACAATGGCAAAAAAACGTGTAAGGTCAGAGGGAAGAAATATGGTCGGTCGGGTTAGTGGAAGCAGACAATTATTTTTGTTACACCTTATCCATAATTAATTTGAAGATAGGATTTATTCTATTAATGAACTTTGATTTGGTGATAACATTTCAAATGAATTAAAGAGGTCTCTAATTTATTTGGAGATAGCTCTAATTCAAGCTCTTCAATTCTATTGATTTTGAGATTTCTAATGCTATCATTAATTTGATTGGGGCCCTCTTTAATCGATTGAAGGAAGTCTATAATTACTTGAAGATCTCTTTAAATAGTTTAGGTAACGAAGATTTGGCATTCCATACAAACTATCAACAACATTCAATGCTAAAAAATATATGCATAACCTAACTAGTATTTGTGCATACAATGAGGAAGTGTTCAACTACCATTCAGTTAACATTCAGATCAACAGACTTCCATTTTGATATCCCACTTTATCTAAAAGAAAAATACACATATTTAAGGGCCGGCAGCGATGCAAAAGTGGGTGGGGAAGGTCAAAAACTAAAACGCTTAAATATTACATGTTTTATTTAAACTTGAGAAACGATCTCTTGGGGAGTGAAACATTTATTCTTGGCAACATGTTTTGGGTTTGTTAGGAGTTAAGCAAATTTTACACAACTTATTTTTTTTAACAGATTTTGGATCAAAAAGCATTCACATTATTACAGAAAGGTCTGTCGACACTTGTAGTTTGTTTTTATGTCAACACAAAGCCACAAGACATTGTTGATTGGGCAGTTTTGATAAATTTGACTCACAAACATATTCCTTTTGTATTAAGACATTTCCGGGAAAACGTAAATACTTTTTGATGGGAACTCTGATAAAATATTCTTTTGTAAAAAATGTTCAACCCCTAATTACAGCTTTTCATGTTGCATCAGATATATGAGTCATGCTTGTTAAATATTGAACCTCAAAACTAAATAGAAGTTGATCTTTTAAAACATTTAAAATTTTGGTCCCTCAATTGACTTTTGCATCACCGCCGACCCTTAATAATTGAAGATGGAAACAATGTAGAAATCTTTTCATTTCCCAATTATTTGCAAGAAAAACTAATTGCTAAATAAAAACAATAAGTTTTAGATAAGAAAAACACACAGTTATTTTATGAGATGATATCAAAATGGAAGCAATGGTGTGTTAGTGAAGGTGGAGATAAAGTATGTGAGGGTGTTTACTTAGTTCTGTCGGCTCGGCTCCTTTAGCTGAAACATGAAACAACAACATGCCATACCAAATGCACAAACACAATGCACACAGGGAAACATACTGCGCTCACCTCATCCAATACTTATATTCACTTAATGACAATACATACAGGTTCACAATTAAGATAACTTGCCAAAATCCTACAGTAAGTTCAAAAAAAAAATAGTATATATTGTAATTAATAACACTTGAAGGGAACATTTTTTGCAGAGTGAGTGCCTGCAGCAACTTAGTTACAATCTTTATATACTACAGATAATTACTACCAGTAACAGTTTCATATGCTTCTGAAATGCACGTTGGTGTTCTAGTAATAGGAATACAATAATGCACTCTGATGAAATGACAGTTACAAGGGGTTACTCCATGCACCATACTATTATGGGTTGTTCTCCTAAAAATGTGGTTTAATATATACTAGGCATCAGGCAATGTATGACAACAGAAAATGCACCATGGCCCAAATTCACCTATGTCTCAGTCCAGCGCTACAGATACTTTTTACTTCAAGTGTATTGCCCTAAGGCCAGAGTTTTTATATCTTTAGATTTACGGGAGCGCCGTACCTAAATATTGCAAAACCCAAATAAAAATAAAATTCATTTTCGTAGTTTTATTTTTATTTTTTCCGACGGACGTTGTTCCAATGTTAAGAAGAAAATAAAATTAGTGTTCTATAACCCATATCTCAGAACCAACTGCTGTACCAATTGTCATTCATTATCGGTCTTTTTACTGCACATACCACGTAAACCAGTCGGAAATACGCGGGGAAACAGAACAGGTACCCGTTACCATAACAACGTCCTGTCAAAAGTGGAAGTAGTTAATGTCATACCCCTTATTTCTCGCAATTTCTGCAGCTATATTGAAAGGTTTTACTACAAAGACGTTCCGATGTTTATGTTTCTTTATTTAAATCAAACCGGGGAGAACTTAAAGTGTATTTATTGTGATTTTTTTTTGTAGATTCAGCATGTTGTTCGCAATTCGTGGAATGATTGCGCAACTTCCCGGCAAAAGAAGGAGACAGAAATTCGTGGGTTGTGTTGTCCATTAAAAGTCATTGGCGCACGTCGTATATTAACAAGAATAAATAGGATTACAGCGCAAAAATGTATAGCTTCTGACAAACATAAACTGCAAAATGATATTGTGTTCATCATAGTCAAAATGGATATTTTTTTCTAAATTTGACTCTGAGGAGCATTGAACACACTGCTTCACGATCACATATTTGAAGAGAAAAACACAAGGTATCGTGATATGTCCGTAGTTGTTAATTAGTTTAATAATGATCTAGAATTTAAATCGAAAATGATGTAAGAATAACATATATATATAGTGTGTGTTTCTGATAAGACAGAAAAAAAATCTGAACATAAGATATTTGGCAGTCACTGCAAGAAGTTATACTGATCGGTTGCTCATTGCCAGCGGGCATAGCTGGAATAGGAAGGATATTGTTCAGGACTGATTCTAAAATCAGTTCTTAGACCCGGTTTTTTGAAACATATAACACTTGTCAAATTTATCTTAATGCTCCCGAATTTTCTTTGGTGAAGTACATAAATGTTGATTTTGAATGTCTGTGTATCCGTAAGCCCTGTCAAACTTTGAAGTGAAGAGGAATTTCCATCAGGGCTTGGACTTTATTTGGTAATATTTTCTATATAAAAACCACATCACGTAAATTGTCACGGTGCTATTTCGTTAAAAAAAGAAAAACACATTTGACCTCCTTTAATACCGTGTCTGAAACTTTGTTCAATGTTTGAATACTTCACAATGGAAAGGATATGCTTATATTGTGGGCAAAAGGTTAGAAATGGCCATTTTAACTTCTTTATTACACTGACATGTTTCATAAAATCTATGGGTTGATAATATATGCACCACATATGCATAGATGCATTCGAACAAATATATACAACTAATTTCAATAAGCGTTTGAACTGACAGTGTTGAGGTCAATATTTTCAGTCTTTAAAAGGACCTTTAAATTATGCTTTTGAAACTTTATGGTGATCTTTCACCCTTTGTTCAGCCTATGAAATAGCTGACACAAGTTAGGTGTGTTTTGTCTTCATAATATAAGAAGGTTTAAAAAATAAAAAAAATCGGAGAAAAATCTATTTAATTTTTATTTATTTCTTCTTCGGGACATTTTATGCATTTTATTTTTATTTTTATTTCCTCCTCCTTACCCAACTTTTTGAAAAATCTCCCGTAAATCTAAAGATAAAAAAACTCTGGCCTAATGCATTTGTTTTATGTGTATTGTGCACCTTCGTTTCATTCAACAAGATGCTAATGCGGCAACACCCCATTAAAGCTAAATCAGGAAAATATTTTGAAGATTTTACCTAGTGACCTAGTTTTTACCTAAGTAGACCCATATTCGCAAATGTTTAAGACAACATGTAGACAAGTATTCTGACAAAGTTTTATAACAATTGGATAAAAATATTATGAAACAAAAAAAAAGAATATGAAATGGTGAAAATATTTCCTAAGATTTGACCTAGTAACGTAGTTTTTGATCTGAGGTGACCCATATTCACAAATGTTCAAGAAGAATGTAGACAAGTATTCTGACAGTCTTATTGACTTTATGGGGGAAAAAATGAATTTATGACATGGGGGAAAAAACTTTAACATATTATAAACAATATTTTAAGACAGAATGCCCGGTTTTTGCCATTCTACAACCTGTAATTTTTCAATGAAAAATCTGGCTAATAAGAGCTAATGGTGATTGTTAAAATCTTTTGGCACACTGAAGTGCAAACATACATGTGTTCCAACTACATAAAAAAACAGCGTACTTCAAGGGAAATCACTGCGTAGGAGTTGAAGTAATTCTATATCCGTTTAGCGGCTAACTTCAGTTTGGTGAAAATAGTTTCTCTCGAAATGGTGGTAAATTAATTGTAGTAATAGTACGCCCTTATAACAACTATTCATACTGATATTAAGATATGTTTGATTTGAATTGTAGTTGGCGCATTATAAAGCATATTTACACCAATTACGACTCCATCTGCAGCTCTGTCAGAGTCTCATTTTGACATCAAAAATGTAATTATTTTGTAAAATGGCTCTTATCAGAGTCAACACAGCTACTTCTGTTACATAACATTTTCTACAATCAAGTAAAACTGTTCTGTACAAAATTGTTATATTCAAGATATTTTGAATTTTTTAAGAATTTGTTTTTCTGAGCCTGGGTCTCTGACTCAGACATTGGTGAACTGATCCAGTTAATATAACTATACATATAAATGTATGGCAAATGCTTGGAACTAGCAATGAACTTTTCACTTGAAGTCAAATGTTGTTTTTTTTTTTAAAAGACTAGATGTCCATCAAAGCAGATCTACTCTCCTTCAAAATAACAGCATAGGCCTGGCAAAAATCACCACCCGAGACTCTTACTCCCTGACAATACATACTTTTCATGGTGGTGGTGATCCGAATAAGACACTTTCCCGATGGGTTGTCAACCATCCGTATAATGTCCACAGTGTCCCCCTCATTCACCGCGATTTCCCCACCCTTCTTCTTCTTAGGAGTTGCCGTCGCCTTTATTCGTCCCTTCCCAACACATAGGGACAGCACCTCTAACTTCACATTTAGCTCCTTAGCAAGCTTTTTCATCTTCTTCTCTGCCTAAAATAGAATGAAAATTAATTATTTTCCAATTATGAACTAAAATTGACATTTAGAAAATTCTAGATACTAAGACAATAAACCTGTTTTAAATATTTTGCTGAAAAAAATTGTACATAAGCAGTTCTCAAAACATGTTTATGAGCAACATCAAAAGCCATCTTGAAGATCAACATAATTAATTATTCTTTCTGGCATTTTGCTTATGATTTCCAAAATCTTTTAGAATACTGACAAAACCATGTGTTATTCAAACCTCTTTTCTTTCTTTCTCTTTTCTCTTTTCCTCCTTTTCTTTTTCTTTCCTCAGCCTTTCTTCTTCCTTTTCTCTCTCCTTGCGCTCTCTTTCAATTTCTTTGGGGTCTTTTGGTGTTTCAGACTGGTTAGTTTCAGGAATGTCAGATTGTGAGCTTTCAGAAGGTGTCGAAAGGTGACCTCTGGGATGAGGTGTGGAGGGTGGGGCAGGGGGCTCTGGTCTTGGAGGAGGCGGCTCTTCTGGCTCTATCATGTCTTCTCTGATTATAGATTATTTTGAAAAATAAGCATTTGGTTCTTGGTAATAATATCCAAGAGTTATTATATATTTCGTTTTTTGCTTAATAGTGAATACTTAAAACTAAAAAAAGTAAGAATGATATACACTTGAAAAGGTCATGTGGCACTTTCATCTATATTTTAAAATCTGATAAGAAGGGATTGAAAATCAGTCCACAATCATAATGGATCATGGAAATTAATCAGTCAGGCCATTTCAACATATTTGATTCTGCAATCAAAATCAAAGCATCATAAAAATTATTTAACTTAGGTGCATATATTAATAACCATCTCCATTTTATTTTTTTCAAGTGAATTTAACAATGAATAAAAATGCTTGAAATATCTTATGTTGTTGTTTTTTTATGCAGTATTTTTTTTTTTTTTTAATAATAATTAAGTTTGTTGTTTAGCTAAATAGGAAGTGCTTGACAATGTTGTTATTTTATTTTTTAAGAGACTTCTACCATATAGCTATAATTGATTCTGAAATGTTGAAATCAATTATCCATGACCTCAGTCTATTATCCATGACCTCAGTCTATATTTGTCAACTCTTTTGTCAACTAATTTTGATTTTAGACAATTATTGTTTTAACCTATTAATAAGTAGTACTAGTTGAAGTATATGCATGTAGAATTAACATATTGCTGAATGGCTAACCCATTTGCACAATGGTTCCTTGGAAAAACCTATGTACTCATTCTGCTGGACTTCATGCAGCTCCTCTGTCTCAGGAGCTATGTACTTACTCAGCCGGAGCTTCATACAGCTCATCTGTCTCATGAGCTATATACTTACTAAGCCGGAGCTTCATACAGCTCCTCTGTCTCAGGAGCTATGTACTTACTCAGCCAGAGCTTCATACAGCTCATCTGTCTCAGGAGCTATGTACTTACTCAGCCGGAGCTTCATACAGCTCATCTGTCTCAGGAGCTATGTACTTACTCAGGTAGGGCTTCATACAGCTTATCTGTCTCAGGAGCTATGTACTTACTCAGCCAGAGCTTCATACAGCTCCTCTGTCTCAGGAGCTATGTACTTACTCAGCCAGAGCTTCATACAGCTCATCTGTCTCAGGAGCTATGTACTTACTCAGGTAGGGCTTCATACAGCTCATCTGTCTCAGGAGCTATGTACTTACTCAGCCGGAGCTTCATACAGCTCCTCTGTCTCAGGAGCTATGTACTTACTCAGCCGGAGCTTCATACAGCTCATCTGTCTCAGGAGCTATGTACTTACTAAGCCGGAGCTTCATACAGCTCATCTGTCTCAGGAGCTATGTACTTACTCAGGT
The DNA here is from genome assembly GCF_026914265.1 of Mya arenaria. Taxonomy (NCBI): domain Eukaryota; kingdom Metazoa; phylum Mollusca; class Bivalvia; order Myida; family Myidae; genus Mya; species Mya arenaria. The sequence goes on along the minus strand of NC_069134.1, from coordinate 10,631,464 downwards.
AGGGCTTCATACAGCTCATCTGTCTCAGGAGCTATGTACTTACTCAGCCAGAGCTTCATACAGCTCCTCTGTCTCAGGAGCTATGTACTTACTCAGCCAGAGCTTCATACAGCTCATCTGTCTCAGGAGCTATGTACTTACTCAGGTAGGGCTTCAAACAGCTCCTCTGTCTCAGGAGCTATGTACTTACTCAGGTAGGGCTTCATACAGCTCATCTGTCTCATGAGCTATATACTTACTCAGGTAGGGCTTCATACAGCTCATCTGTCTCATGAGCTATGTACTTACTCAGGTAGGGCTTCATACAGCTCATCTGTCTCATGAGCTATGTACTTACTCAGGTAGGGCTTCATACAGCTCATCTGTCTCATGAGCTATGTACTTACTCAGGTAGGGCTTCATACAGCTCATCTGTCTCATGAGCTATGTACTCACTAGGGTAGGCATGACGAGCTATGTACTTACTTAGGTAGGGCTTCATAGAGCTCATATGTCTCAGGAGCTATGTATTCACTCAGGAAGGCATGACGAGCTATGTACTTACTTAGGTAGGGCTTCATACAGCTCATCTGTCTCATGAGCTATGTACTCACTAGGGTAGGCATGACGAGCTATGTACTTACTTAGGTAGGGCTTCATAGAGCTCATATGTCTCAGGAGCTATGTATTCACTCAGGAAGGCATGACGAGCTATGTACTTACTCAGGTAGGGCTTCATACAGCTCATCTTTCTCATGTGCTCTGTACTCACTCGGGTAGGCATGACGAGCTATGTACTTACTTAGGTAGAGCTTCATACAGCTCATATGTCTCAGGAGCTATGTATTCACTCAGGAAGGCATGACGAGCTATGTACTTACTCAGGTAGGGCTTCATACAGCTCATCTGCCTCAGGCTCTTCCTCCTGTAACACAGACAGTAGGATATTAGGCTATCAAATCATAACTCATTTTCACTTATATAGTATTGACCTTCTTGCACAAACAGTGATTAGCTTGTATGGATCACGCCCGCCCGAGTCTGTTTCTTGAGGAGAAACCTGAGTATAGTACTTGCCCTAATTCCTCAAACAATCTTAAGTCTCAGATAACAAGATCAAGCCAAGGCCCTCAATTAGCTATTTTTATGTTGAAAAACCGAATAACTTAAGAAACAAACTCAGTTAACTGAAATAAGAAATGATAAGCCTGTTACCCTTAATATTTTTTGGGAAATTGAGGCCTAGGCCGGTATTCTTAAACATCCGAAGTCATTTCTCAAATTAAGTCAATGTCCTAATGTTTTAAAAATGGAATTTAACATAAAAGTATGTATTTTCAATAAAGGCAATGAAAAAAAAGTAATTCAGGAAACATTCAGTTATTATATAATATGATTTGAGAGTTACTTAACTTGACCAGTTATGAAATGACTTAATTAAGATGATGAATACCACAGCTGGTGTCTAATCATTTTAAGAGTCAGGGTCTCATAGGAACCAGTTCTTCTCCCAAACCACTTGGCAGCCTTACCATTCCACTAGAATTGAGGGTGAAATGGTATATAGGTGTCTAGCCCGTTGAAGGTCCTTTTAGGGGCATTTTCTCACGGTATCTCAAAATGGATACCTGTACACTAGTTTCTTAACGTGCATTATTTGATAATCAGCTTTTGTCCCATTTGAGCTAATAGAATCTGGTATGAACTAAACAATAAACATGCACTATGCTAAATAAGCTTTCAGTTATGTATCACACAAATAAAACCCCAATAGCTACTAAATAACTACACATATTTTGTTAAGTCTAAAAAGAGAACAACTATCTAGACTCAAATTTCAAAAAAAAAAGTATTTTAGTAACAATAGCTATATGCAAATGCAAAATGGTTTATTGTTATTATCATAAAGATAATTCCTACCTTGAGTATAAAAATTCTTAAAGAAGTAAATATTACAAAAATTATTAAAAAACACAAATAGTGAGTCTAGCTTAATCGTGTTATAAGGGACTTACGCAGTTTTGAGAAATTGGGGCCAGTGTGTCAAGGATAAGCCAGTTATAATTCACTAATTGGGCAATGACATCACAATTAATGGTCTACTAGCCTGTGTGTCAAGGATAAGCCAGTTATAATTCACTAATTTGGCCATGGCGTCACAATTTTTGGTCTACTAGCCTGTGTGTCAAGGATAAGCCAGTTATAATTCACTAATTGGGCCATGGCATCACAATTATTGGTCTACTAGCCAGAGTGTCAAGGAAAAGCCAGTTATAATTCACTAATTGGGCCATGCATCACAATTAATGGTCTACTTGCCTGTGTGTCAAGGATAAGCCAGTTATAATTCACTAATTGGGCCATGGCGTCACAATCAATGATCTACTAGCCTGTGTGTCAAGGATAAGCCAGTTATAATTCACTTATTAGGCCATGTCGTCATAATTAATGATCTACTAGCCTGTGTGTCAAGGATAAGCCAGTTATAATTCACTAATTGGGCCATGGTGTCACAACTATTGGTCTACTAGCCTGTGTGTCAAGGATAAGCCAGTTATAATTCACTAATTGGACCATGACGTCACAATAAGTTTACTAACCTGTGTGTCAAGGATAAGCCAGTTATAATTCACTATTAGGCCATGACGTCACAATTAATGATCTACTAGCCTGTGTGTCAAGGTTAAGCCAGTTATAATTCACTAATTGGGCCATGGCGTCACAATTAATGATCTACTAGCCTGTGTGTCAAGGATAAGCCAGTCATAATTCACTAATTGGGCCATGGCGTCACAATTAATGATCTACTAGCCTGTGTGTCAAGGATAAGCCAGTTATAATTCACTAATTGGGCCATGGCGTCACAACTATTGGTCTACTAGCCTGTGTGTCAAGAATAAGCCAGTTATAATTCACTAATTGGGCCATGGCGTCACAACTATTGGTCTACTAGCCTGTGTGTCAAGGATAAGCCAGTTTTAATTCACTAATTGGGCCATGGCATCACAACTATTGGTCTACTAGCCTGTGTGTCAAGGATAAGCCAGTTATAATTCACTAATTGAGCCATGGCGTCACAACTATTGGTCTACTAGCCTGTGTGTCAAGAATAAGCCAGTTTTAATTCACTAATTGGGCCATGGCGTCACAGCTATTGGTCTACTAGCCTGTGTGTCAAGGATAAGCCAGTTATAATTCACTAATTGGACCATGGTGTCACAATTAATTTTCTACTAACCTGTGTGTCAAGGATAAGCCAGTTATATTTCACTTATTGGGCCATGGCGTCACAATTAATGATCTACTAGCCTGTGTGTCAAGGATAAGCCAGTTATAATTCACTAATTGGGCCATGGCGTCACAATCAATGATCTACTAGCCTGTGTGTCAAGGATAAGCCAGTTATAATTCACTAATTGGGCCATGGCGTCACAATTAATGATCTACTAGCCTGTGTGTCAAGGATAAGCCAGTTATAATTCAATAATTAGGCCATGGGGTCACAATTATTGGTCTACTAGCCTGTGTGTCAAGGATAAGCCAGTTATAATTCACTAATTGGAACATGACTTCACAATTAATGGTCTACTAGCCTGTGTTTCAACAATAAGCCAGTTTTAAATCACTTACAGTAAAACTGCGGTCGTTTGAACAGGTGGTAGTTCGAAAACCGGCAGTCAGTTGAGGTCAAAGCTTAGTACCAACCATTGTTCCTTCCATTTTCATAAAAAATATACTGCGATGGATTGAAACCAAAATAAGTTGAAGAGTCGAACACCAGTCGCAGGTCCCAATTACACAAATCATGCGCAAAACCTTATGATTACCTCGAATTTCACACATTTTCCTGAAAGCATGCTCCAAAATAAACAAACAATTATCAGGTGTTAAAATTTTCGCAAGTTGTAAGAATTGCAATAACAGATGAAAGGGATTTTAAAAAGTGTGAAAAACCGATTGTCACCGTTTACGCATGGCTGATAATACTTGACGAGGGCATTTGAGAAAATTTTAAAAGTTAATGACGAGATTTTAATCATGTATCTATGCTGTTTGTTTAGAAAATGTGTTCTTTCTTGTAAAAAAAAAAACTTTGCTATTTATTCTTTTATTGGTTTTTCTTTTACATTTTCACATTTAGTATACGACAGCTTTTGAACATATGAGAGATTTCCACAACGCAAAACATAATTGGTGCCGAAATACACTGACCTCTTCAAACTTTGAAAATACATTTCATAACAGACTTAAATGGAAACTTGGGTCGTTCTAAACATCAGATTATTCGAGGTTTTCACAGTTTTACTGTATTACAAATCAAACATGGGCCTTTAACCTGTTTTTACAATGTACAAAATACTCCTGATATAACACTCACTATAGGTTTGACCTCCACCTCTGAGTACTCCTCCTGTGGTCCTTCATCTGAAAATAGTGCTTAAAAATTAGGAAGGTGTTATCAATTTTCTGCTGTAAAGTTTCAATATAATAACAGTTACTTATGAACAAGTTTGAAATGGGATAAATAAATTCAATTATACGAAAAATTTGAGAAGAAATTACAATATTATAAAAAGCATACTTTCTAAAATATCTATATGAAACTTGAGTCTAGAGCAGTAACAGAAGTGATGAATATCTTTAGAAGCCTGGACACAGGAAAAGTTAATAATGTGACGTATTTGACAGGACAGCTCCCCAATATATAACTATTATAAATAGTAATAAATAGTTAAAATATTAAATATACAGTTAGTGTTTTATATAATGAGATTTATAGAATAATGGTGTTAAAAGCAAGCTGGAAGACAAACAATTTCAAAGAAATCTATCTTAACTAAAAGCTGCCCTAGCATTATGGGAAATTTAAAGCTTAGCTGTGTGCAAATCTTGAAATGCTGTCACAAAATGAAAAATGTTTTGAAATTTGTTTCAAATATGGAATTTTATTGAAAGAATAGTTGCAAGTATAAACTTTATACTAAGATGCTTTTAATATGGTTGTTTTTAACAAACTCCTGGGAAACCTTTTATATGTAGTATGATTATATGAAGTATTATCGATATTTCCTTCCTCAATTTTGTTTTATTTGACAATCATTTACAGTACAATCTTGCACAAATCGCAATACCCCATGGGAAAATCAATTACCGGTAATGCATTTACATTACCCAAAATAACAAGTGGGTAAAAATACCACTACTCCAGACTTTGGGGTAAGTTTGCCCCAATGGGTATAATTTTGGCCTAGTGGGGGCAAATATGCCGTGTGGGTAAATCTAGCTGTATTAATAGCCTATAGGAGAAAATGAATAATTGTAGACTTCTGTTATAGTACTAGAATATATTATCCAATACTGTAAGGTGATAAAGCTGCAACTGCACATAAAGTTTACCATGATCAGCTGGAATATCTGCTGCTGTAAAGGTAATTTGAAGATTTAAGTAAAGTATCACATGTTACATACCATAGATAATGTTGAACTTTTTTTATCATTTAATGACATCTTCCTTGTTTGAGTGTTTACATTTTCATCATGACTCAGAAAAATAAGCTGAGCCATTAATCATTGTTATATCTCAATCAGGACCTTTACGGATTTTCTCTAAAACAAATCTTCAATGAACTTAAACTCCCCCCCCCCCCCCCCCGAGCTTACAGAAGTAAAGCTCTTAAATGAATGTGTTTAAAAAGACTTGCTGTAAGATTATAACATATCATTTTTAATCTTTATTGTGCGATTTATTGTCAACATAATAATTAATGAACATTTACTAAACTAAGATATGAGGAATAAGGAAAAAAAAAACTTGACAACATATATGCAATTACAAGAATGATTTTTAACACTTAAGATCAGTAATAAGGATGTCAATTAAAGAACCTCTTGACTGTCTACAAACTCTTTTGAAAAATCAAATCTCTATCAGGAAGAAAAATGCAATAAACTGGTGTCAGGCTGACAACCTAGTGAAAACTTCAAATTTAACTTCATGTGTAAGCCTATAACATATTCTTAACATCAAGTTTAAATGACATTCTGAGAGAAATTACTGCTCATGAAAAACACTACTTCAAATTCTCTTTACATTATAAGCACATGCTTTGCTATGTAAAAAAGGCTTGATAGCTGCAGCCTTGTTTTTGGTACTTTGCGGCAGGTTTTATGATGGCTGTTACTGGAAAATCGTTAAAGATTTTCACATGAAACTTGGTAAAGATGTTAACAATACATGCTTTAGTATGCTCAGTATGGCTATATTGTACAATCAGGTATGCTCCTTCATCCATTGAAAAAACAAAAGCAGCGCAGGTCTGTTGTTTTAAAGTTGAAAACTGGGCATTTATCAACAAATATTACTTATAAGCCCTGCTATACATGTGCATATTGTTTCTGGGAACATGTGTACCAATTTGCATTCTTCAACAATTTTGCATTATGATCAAGGTTAAAGCTTTTGCATGCAAATGACGAAAATGACACCAATGCTTTGACATCACCTCAACTATTTGCTTCCAAAAGCTAACAAGCTTAAAATAGCAGTTTTACTGATTCACCCATTATGACAATACCATATAAACAGTGCAGGTTTGGAAAACAAAGAATGACCACGGCTGTAACTCCTCACTGATCCATCAAATGCATTTTTTAAATCAAAGGATAGCCTAAAATTACGCCCAAAAGTAATGGCTCAGTGAAAAAAGAACTGTTGAAACTGCCATTTCAAAGCTGCTGCTGTAGGGGTAGTAAAAATTTAGCGCCTCTAAGATGCAAAATGCATTGCAATTGTGCTTTTTTACAGATTGATCAGCATGCTTCATTAAGTTTTTCAGACAATAGTTTAATTGCCAAAAACAGTGGTCAAACACAATTTGACATCAACAGTAAAAGCAACAAAATGTTTAAATATTCAGAGTTCTGTCGAAGAAAACAAGACTATAACTTTAACCTTAGTTCCTCCAGAAAATTTCCTTGATAATGTAATAAATCTTATTGTTATTTAGAAGCTATAAACTATCATCACTGCATAGTCAGAATGGTCAGATGACATGGTATCCTTTTTCTCACCTTTGTTGGGTGATTCTGGGAGCCCAGGGAAGCCAGCATCAGACCATCTCATCTCATCATCCTCCGACAATGGCACTCTGAAGACGAAAATAAAACATCTATTGGGGAACAATGGCAACCCAGAGATGGACTTCATGTCCTTTATATGAAACAGTGGTCATCATTTAGTAATGAAATTTAATTTTGATCAATGTTTGATACTTACCATGACATAAATAGTTTGTGTTTCTAAAATATATAAGCTCTGTTATGCTGGGCACAAAATCAGACTCTATAACAATTTTTTTTCCTTCTCTATGTACCCAATAACAACGTAACAAAATGTAACTTCACAATTATTTAATCCGGAGTTATGGAACTTGATGCACATGTGTATATTGTCACAGGTAACGATGTGTATGAAGTGTTCTGTGATTACCTTGGCCGTTTATTGAGTTATGGTCAAGTTACCGTTGGCATTATTTTGTCAGACTACCCAGAGGCATATTTGACAATTACAACAGCAAGAGTTATGGGCCTTGCACACACTCGTGTCACATGTGTTCAAAGTCTTTCATTTGATTATCTTGCAACTTTATTTAGTTATGTTTTGCATGGCATGGACACATGCAAGGCTGTTACAAAAACTCAACTTTTTTATTTGAAAAACAGGCAAGCATGAAATGAATGACAACTAGTTTAATGATAGGTTCACTCAATTATTACAATAATGTTCAATTGATTTATTTCATTGTAGTTTAATTGCTTTGCTTCTTAAGCAGCTTAAACTTTTACTATCTTATAAATAGAAGACCACAGCATTAACTTCCACTTATGTTAATAAGGAGAAGATTATGAAGATATGACTGTATGATTTAGCATTTGAAAGATATGTGTATATGTGAATATGATTACAAAAACTGTACTATTTCTATCACAGGTATAAATGCATGTATACATAAATATTCACTGCTACCTATGCAAACCTAGTCACAAAAATATGGAATACAAATGAAACACGCTGATTAACTATAAATAACTATAAATTAACAATGATAAAACACATTCTTATCATCAGGCCTAAAAAAAAAAATGTCTGTTTCCTGTAACCCGACCGTAATTTTTTACCGCCGACCGTAATTTTTGTATGCCCCAAAATTCGAAAAGTCAGATATTTAGCGATCTCTGGCCTGTGGTGACAACGATAATTTAGTCGTGTCCGAAAGCATTTCCAGTTTGACAAGTTCAAACAATGTCAAAAAGCTAATTGGCTGTGACATTAAACTGCAGGGCTTTCAATTGACCCGAGCTCCCAGGTTTTGACGCACAAAAATCGTAAATGACCCGAAATCGACGCATCATACATTTTTAGTATGCTTCAGTTTTGACCCGGGAGAATTTCGGTGTGAGAGTCGGTATCATCTGATAGGAGCCTCAATGCATGATCTGAATGTTTGTTTAACCCACAAGAGCAATTAACATCCGAAGTGACAAGTGATTATCGATGTGGAATCTGATCGGTTACCGTGTCAATTAGCAGCACTAAAACTCAATGACGTAATATTAACTCCGCCCATTATGCAAATTAACGGATACCTTTCGCTTTTTCGCTTAGTTCGATGGTTTTGAATATTGTGCATATTGGAATTTGACAAGGATGCATTGGGTTACGTCATAACGAACATGCATTAACTAAATAACACGTTCGTCAGAGTCAAAACATATTTGACTCTGGGAATTTTTAATCACCCAAGTCAAGTCAAGAAAAGGAAATAAGACAAGGTATTCTATTAAAAGTTATATTGATTATTTTTCATCGTGCTTGAGATTTTTACAGAATGAAGAGTGGATCTAATACAGCAGATCTTTATAAAACACTGGAAATTGTTATTTTTTTTAAGTTATGGAAACTATTTAATGAAGGTACTGTATGTGTACTAGTTTTGCTGTTTTACTGTTTAAAAAAAAAAATGGTATTAATTTTTGATCAGTCAGCCTAAGCTTATTGATACGGATTCTAGTCTATTCAAACCTATTCTAGTCCAATCTATCATTTTATAAAGTACTGATTTATATTATTACCCTTAAAGCGTAAAGCACGACTTTATCAGGCCTTTGTGACCAGTTTAGACCAATCAGGGTCTACACTCTACGCTGCTGAGTCAGTAGGTAAGGTTTAAGTGTCCACGCAGTGAACAGCGTAGACCATGGGTCTACACTGGTCCCAAAGATCTGTACAATTCTGACAGCGCTCTAAGAGTTAAATGGTTTAGTCATTGATTCTAGTCATTTATCATTCGAAGTATTGATTTATATATGTTTTGTGGAGATTTTTGCCATGTTCATGTTGTAACAGCGGTTTGATGCTAGTCAGATTTTATAGTCTAGTTCTGATTCTTACCATGTCTAGCCAAGTGTTTATCTTATAATAGTTGCCATGTACATTTAATTGTAATACAACTTGATATTATTACACAGTCTATTTTAAAATAGTTTGTGCAATAATATCATGTTTTATTACTACAAAATGTATGCATTTTGAAAGTTTTGTTTAAAACATTTGCCAAAAATATATTGTCTATAGTTATTTGATTCACTCTTTCACTGGGTTATATTTGCAAAGTCTAAAGATGAACTGCTTCCCTGGTGAACATACTGACAATGCTCAAAATTGCACATAATGTTGCCACCACTGGGAGTCGAACCCAGGTCTTCAAAAGGATGCATTCTACAACTGAAATACATGTACAATGGCTGTGAAGCTAGCAGTTTTAGCTTATTTAAGGCAGAAAGTTTGACTCAATATATCACACTGAATTCTTTTTAAAATAATTCACCTTAAATGAACATGATTATTGGATCATTCTGACATTTTAAAAAAAAAATCCCTACCTACCGACCCATCTTTTTTTCAGCATGTTACAGGAAACAGACATCTTTTTTTTTTAGGCCTCATTCAAGTCTTGAAGTTATCTAATCATAAATCTACCATAACAAATTGGCACCAACTGTGCAATTTGGGCAATATTTAAAAATGCAAACTCAAATAGGTCAAATATGCACTGGGTAATAAGGACAAGCAGGCTCATAAGCATTTTGGATGGGTAAGAATACTATTATGTTAAGCTTGTTGGCTTGTCACTGGATCTGACTAATGCACCTAGAACACAAAATCAGAGAAAAGTGCTTGTTTAAGAAATTTTGCCCTTCAAGTTGTGTGCTTTATATTTGCTCTTGTTATTATTAGTGTATGATATATTGGAGTTCATTCTGTTAAATCAATGAACATGCCAGGGACCCTTTTTTGCCCGAAAATTGAGGTTAACCTCAAATAACTGAATATTTTGTAATGAAATTTCAAAGTCAGAAAAATCTACCGAAAATTCAGTATTATAACATTAATAATGTATAACTGATTTAAGAACAGTTTAATGTTCTAAACAAATTTCATCCACTTTAGAAAATTGTAATTATTTTAAAAAAATCTTTAAAAAAATGTTCCCGATATATATCAATATATTTTTCTATAAAATTAAAAAATGTTGTTCTGTTGAAAGAGTATTCTTGAGTGAAATATTTTCTATTTTATTCAGTGGGAAAATTCATAATTTCCCGCTGGAAGAAATATGGCGCAATGTGGTGAAATTTTTATGATACTAATAAATTGCTCAATTCAGAGAAAAATATTAGTTTTCCTATTTTGAAACTTCATTTAAAATCAAATATATATTTGTATGAAAAACAATCATAATGGATGTGTTTAAAACAAGGGTTTTTACCAGGTGGGTGAATAATTGGTATAGGCAAAGTGGTCCCTAACCAGTAGACATAATATCACATGCACTTATTTTTAAAAAAAGAAATCTTATGCGGTATTTGAGCATTACATGCATATCGATGGCCTCACTTCAAGTGCAAAAGCTACATTTTTTCTGTTTCGGAATTTTTACATCACTAAAATCATAAATGCAAGCTGCATCTAACAGCAAAATGCCGAGTAAATAGTCCAATGAGAAAATGGTGTTGTATCATGTGATCAAAACGTCAAGCAATGATTGGAAATCTTACAGAGAAGCAAAAATGCTGAACCTTCATAACTTGTATTTTACTACAAAAATTGTAACTTCGGCATTTTGTAAAAAAAATGTGTGATCAAATGACCAAGATTAAATACTAAAAACATTGCTACTGAAAACATGAGATTTTTTAGCTTTGACATTTGGAAGTGAGGCCATCGATATAGATGCAGTCTTTCAATTCAGGTATAGAACATTTTACAGGAACAAGTGCATGTCAAGGTTACACATCACTATTGCTCTTCAATGCTGCCATACTTACATAGGAAGTACTTTTTTGGAAACAGAATTACGAGGCTTTGCTTTGGGGCGATGGCCCCTGCAATGTTACACCAACATTCAAGATGAGCAGGATAAAAAGGTATATACGTACAGTATTTATAATGCATTATAGTTATAAAAAGAAAAGAAAGATGCAACTTATAACACATAGTTTACACTAAATAAGGCAAAAAGTTGAACATCAGCTAGGAGTTGAAACCATACAAATAGAAAATACATAGAAAACTGTAAGAGAGCAAATCTGTAAAATAAATATTTTTTCAATCAAAAAAGATAAAACAAGTAAAAACAAAACATAATTGTAAACAAAATGGCCCTATATTGCTCACCTCATTAAACCTTTAATGCTGCTCTTGACATTTCTATAATTAAAGGGCAATTACTCTCGGGTGTCTACAGCAATTTAACTAGTTATAAATCTTGTCAGAGACAGGATGGTTATCAAACTTGTCCAACATATAATGCTCATATATATCCTGAAAAAACTTGGTGATGATTGGACAAAGGCTTCTAAAGTTTTTGATCGGCCAACATACCAGAGGCCGCCCGCCCAAACAACGGTCCACCCTCCCATGCGCCGCTTCTCATTTTTTAAAAGGGCATAAAAACACATAAAAAATATATATTTGTTTAAAAGAAACAAAGGGCCATAACCCTTACAACATTTCAGTTGGGCTTGTCACAAAAGAGCACATTGATACTGTGAATAAGTTCATGAAGTTTGAAGATGATATCTTCACTGATCGTTAAACAATAAAATAATAAAAACAAACATAATCATTAAATAATGATATTAAACATGAGTGCCAACTATCACAAAATACACCTGTCCTAATTCCAGGACACCAAGTTTGGTGATAAGTGCACAACTCGAAATTGTTATCTATCTTTGAAATTTGTTTCAATCAATTGCTTCCAGCAGTTTTCGTGTAAGTGCCTCAACAAAAGATGCATTACAAACAAGAGGGCGAAGATGGCCCTATATCACTCACCTGAGTAAAACTTTAATGGTGTTCTAGACATTTTTATAATTAAAGGACAATAACTCTCGGGTGACAACAGAGATTTAGCTAGTTATTGAACTTGTCTGAAATATTATGCCCATTAACTTTCTGACTGAAAAGGCTTCTAAAGTTATTGAGTGGACAACATACTGGACGCTGCCCACCTGCTCGCCCGCCCGCCCATCTGCCTGTACGCTGCAGGTAAAACTATATAATACATTTGTTAATACTGAGGTTTATACAAAAAAGATATACATAATTTTCATAAATGAAACCTAAGGACTATTTCTGTGAAACTATTTTTAATTCAGGCCAATGGATTAAAGAGAAGATTTTCAAAGTTTTCCAAATAGACATATTCTGAAAAGCAGCCCTGCCCCCAGTCAGCAACTTTTTTACGAGTCAATATGGGGTGAAGGAATTTGATACAGGGTCACCTAAAGAACATTTCTGAGAAACTATTTTGAAATCTGGCGAGTGGTTTCTGAGAAAAAGATTTTCCAAGTTTTTCCTTTTAGTTGACAAGGCAATTAGAGTTCTGCATGGAACCACTTTAAATATAGAAATCTGGAAGAGGACCGCCCAAGAGTATTTCTGTGAAGTTTGGTCTAAATTTTCCAGTGGTTTGAAGGAAAATGTTGATGATGGATGGACGACATTCCACGGAGGACAATGGACAATCACTCTATCATAATGGTGAGCTTAACTTGCAGCAAATTGTTAAAAACTTGGATAAGTTGTCCACACATTATCTTCCGGCCAGTTTTAACATTTAACTGATTTGATTGGTTGAAAGTAAGAATTGGAAACATATTGGCCAATCAATAATTTTTTTGCTAACTTTAACCAATCAAAGAATTAATAAGTTTGATACAATTTGCTGCAGGTGGAAAAATATGTAAGAGACATTTGATCTGTTTTGTCTTGTCTACATTACAGGATTTTACCAGAGAGTATTAAGTACTGACATGAGAGAGACCGCCCTGGAGGAGACAGGCTTCACTACGTTCCCACAGTCGTCATACATCTCCTCAACCTCTGTCCAACCATGGTCCTTGATGTTCATGTCTGAAACGTAGCACATACAGTGTAATTATGTTTTTTTTTTCGTAATAGGCAAATATCAAAGACAATTCTGTAATTGCATGTCTGAACTTAATCTATGCAAAGTAGCAATGGGTAGATGGACATGATACATTATTCTTAAAAGTCTGCGATGATTAAAGCCGCTTTCAAAACAGAGAAAAGAACAAATGGGCTTAATTTAGCTTGGGTAAAATCAGCTAGAAAACCATGGGTTTTTGCATTTTTAAAAATAGTTTCAGGATTAGGAATACTAAGAAGTAATTTGATATTAAGATGTAATAAAATCCTTTAAAATTTGAATTACAGAAAGGGGAAACTACCAAATATTTAACAATGAAATTCTAGTAGGTTATTATACTGCACAGTTTCATTATAAATTATACCACACAGTCACCATTTTATTGGCTATAGGCCGAAAGTCATAAATTAAAAGGAAGTCAACAAGTTTAAAATCTGAGCCCTGTTATAGTATTTATGTGGCAACAGTAGAAAGTATCTTCAATGTAGTTCAGGCAATATGAAGTTACTCTTTTCTGAACTGCAGAAGCATGTTTAAAACTTTAAGACACAACTGCTTCTGATATCAATGGTATATTTTATAACAACCATATGCACATGAATCCCTAACTAAAAGTTTCAGTATGCTTGATACAAAACTTAACACCATGCTGACAATTTTCAAAATAATATTTACAATTCCAACTTTATCATGGCATTTATCAGCTGAATCAATCTCACTTTTCAGCAGAGCAATTTTTCAAATCTGAGATATGTTTTTACTTATCACATCAATTCCACCAACCAAGATGGCTTATCAGTTGTACCAAACATTTATTTAACATCATTACGAAAAATGCAAGCACCCACTTGTTCATTAACACAGGTATGATGCATGTACTTCGTAATGGGGAATGATATGATACTTTGTAATGGGGATAATACTTTGTAACAAGGTGATTCATTGTTATGGGAATGATGCTTTGTGATGAGGAGAAGTCTTCCTAACCTGATATAATACTTTGTAACAGGGATGATTCTTTGTAACAGGGATGATTCTTTATAAGGGATGATTCTTTGTAACAGGGATAAATCTTTAAAACGGGATAATTCTTTGTAACGGGATGATTCTTTGTAACAGGGATGATTCTTTGTAACAGGGATGATTCTTTGTGATGATTCTTTGTAACAGGGATGATTCTTTGTAACAGGAATGATTATTGTAACGGGATGATTCTTTGTAACAGGGATAATTCTTTGTAACAGGGATGATTCTTTGTAACAGGGATGATTCTTTGTGATGATTCTTTGTAACAGGAATGATTCTTTGTAACAGAGATGAATCTTTGTAACAGGGATGATTCTTTGTAACAGGGATGATTCTTTGTAATGGGGATGATTCTTTGTAACAGGGATGATTCTTTGTAACAGAGATGAATCTTTGTAACAGGGATGATTCTTTGTATTGATTCTTTGTAATGGGGATGATTCTTTGTAATGGGGATGATTCTTTGTGATGATTCTTTGTGATGGGGATGATTCTATGTGATGATTCTTTGTAAAGGGGATGAATCTTTGTAACGGGAAAGATTCTTTGTAACAGGGAAAAAGTTTGATGACTGGTTTATGCTTTTAACTTTAAAATTTATTATTTACAATTTATTTTCTCTAATCAATCTAACACTTTGAAAGAAAGGCCAATACAACTCAAAATTCATAATTATCAGTATCCAAGCCTTGTAAACAAATAATGAAATTAGGTCAGAGCAAGTCAATACCTAAACAATAAAACTGTCTATCAAATGACCCTAAACCAGGAAGTTTCAAGTTAGGATATGAGCAATTTATAAACAGAGTTTACAAAATGTTGAAAAGTTTAACAAATTGAGAACTTCCCCTCTTTAAACTCCGCTTTCTTTTGGTGAGATTATATTATAATATAGTGCACTTATTTTTAGCAGCTACTAATTAATGGGCCACTTTCATTCAGAACTAAATAGATTGACAATATACATACTGAAGCAAATCAAGTGCACTTAATCCGCATATTCAAGCAAATGTTGGACTAATGCAGACACATCTTCATTATATCAACTTAAATATGTACAATGCATAAGTAACAACGCAGTTGTTGAGAATTTTGTACTCAATTTCTGCATTTCTGAGCCACTGTATATAGCTGTCCGTTCAATCAGCTATTATCGTTCTTCTCTGTTTTTTTACAGATAACTCTCATCAGCATTAAAGTGATCTACATTAAGGGCTTTAATCATTTATGACTGACCGATTCAATAATTGCTCTTTTTGATGAAACCATTTATGTATAATATATTTACAGTTGAACACCGTTAATCCGAAATCGTACGGACCCAACAAAAGATTTCAGAATAGCGATATTTCGGATTAACAATTTCCAGAAATGACAGCGTTCATGAATGAAAGATGATGTGAAATACTAAGTCGTGAAGATTGCAATGTCGGTTACACGTTACCAATACGATACATTCGGTTTGAGTGATCTTTCGTATACAAAAATATTTGTTGATTTATTGTTTAATAAAAGACAAATAATTTGTTATTATACTTATTTATTAAAACAACATAAAACATTTAAAACAAAATGAAAGCACATGTATGCATTTCGGAACATACCAAGGATTGATTGGTAGCGGGTCATTGAGCAATGTGGCAATCGAATGTAATGAGAACATTATCGAATGATATTCAGGTGGTGGAGGGGGGGGGGGGGGGGGGGGGGGGAGCATATTCAGGTTGTGTTAACCAGCAATTATATACACATTACATCACCCAATTGAATTGCTCATTTTCTGACATCAATGTTTCGGATTAAAGATTAAAAATTTAGTTAAACAAAGAAGGAGTAAAATTGGGACCGAAAAATAATTTGAATAAGAGATAATTTCGGATAAACAGTGTTCGGAATAGCGATGTTCAACTGTATAACAAGTTTCTTTGAAGAACCCTATCTGGTTTCATTACTACTAAGTGAGTACTTCACACTGATAAAGTGATTTGTTAAATTGCAAAACTTAATAATGTGCAGAGTATCAACCTAAGATATAATAATTTATACATGAACAAAACTTATACTGGCCTGTCAAACTTGAAACTTTATTTCTATCAATCTATGTCGTTCAGCTAGATTTGAGGAAAGATATATAATCAAACTTGAGTCAGCCTCCTGGATAGAAAGCAGAATTGGTATCCGAAGACTGTCCCTGGTGTGACTCAAACCCACAACCACTTGCGTACTGCCAAACCACTCTCACTCTCGCAGGACTCGAACCCACAACCTCTTGCATACCGCTAGACCACTCTCACACTGGTGGAACTCAAACCCACAACCTCTTGCATACCGCTAGACCACTCTCACTCTGGTGTGACTCAAACCCACAACCTCTTGCATACCGCTAGACCACTATGACCCTGGTGTGACTCAAACCCACAACCTCTTGCATACTGCTAGACCACTCTCATTCTGGTGTGACTCAAACCCACAACCTCTTGCATACCGCTAGACCACTATGACCCTGATGTGACTCAAACCCACAACCTCTTGCATACCTCTAGACCACTCTCACTCTTGCAGGACTCAAACCCACAACCTCTTGCATACCTCTAAACCACTCTTACTCTTGCAGGACTCAAACCCACAACCACTTGTATACCGCTAGACCACTATCACCCCCGTGGGACTCAAACCCACAACCACTTGCATACCACTAGATCACTCTTACCCTCTTGGACTCAAACCCACAACTTCTTGCATTCCACTAGACCACTCTCACCCTGGTGTGACTCAAAACCACAACCACTTGCATACCGCTAGACCACTCTCACTCTTGCAGGACTCAAAACCACAACCTCTTGCATACATCTAGACCACTATCACCCCCGTGGGACTCAAACCTACAACCACTTGCATACCGCTAGATCACTCTTACCCTGGTGGGACTCAAACCCACAACCTCTTGCATACCGCTAGATCACTCTTACCCTGGTGAGACTCAAACCCACAACCACTTGCATACCGCTAGACCACTCTCACCCTGGTGGGACTCAAACCCACAACCTCTTGCATACCTCTAGACCACTCTTACCCTGGTGGGACTCAAACCCACAACCACTTGCATACCGCTAGATCACTCTTACCCTGGTGGGACTCAAACCTACAACCACTTGCATACCGCTAGATCACTCTTACCCTGGTGGGACTCAAACCCACAACCTCTTGCATACATCTAGACCACTATCACCCGCGTGGGACTCAAACCTACAACCACTTGCATACCACTAGATCACTCTTACCCTGGTGGGACTCAAACCCACAACCTCTTGCATTCCACTAGACCACTCTCACCCTGGTGTGACTCAAACCCACAACCTCTTGCATACATCTAGACCACTATCACCCCCGTGGGACTCAAACCTACAACCACTTGCATACCGCTAGATCACTCTCACCCTGGTGGGACTCAAACCTACAACCTCTTGCATACCGCTAGACCACTCTCACCCTGGTGGGACTCAAACCCACAACCTCTTGCATACCGCTAGACCACTCTCACCCTGGTGGGACTCAAACCTACAACCTCTTGCATACTGCTAGATCACTCTTACCCTGGTGGGACTCAAACCCACAACCTCTTGCATACATCTAGACCACTATCACCCCCGTGGGACTCAAACCTACAACCTCTTGCATACCACTAGATCACTCTTACCCTGGTGGGACTCAAACCTACAACCTCTTGCATACATCTAGACCACTCTCACCCTGGTGTGACTCAAACCCACAACCTCTTGCATACATCTAGACCACTATCACCCCCGTGGGACTCAAACCTACAACCACTTGCATACCGCTAGATCACTCTTACCCTGGTGGGACTCAAACCCACAACCTCTTGCATACCGCTAGATCACTCTTACCCTGGTGAGACTCAAACCCACAACCACTTGCATACCGCTAGACCACTCTCACCCTGGTGGGACTCAAACCCACAACCTCTTGCATACCTCTAGACCACTCTTACCCTGGTGGGACTCAAACCCACAACCACTTGCATACCGCTAGATCACTCTTACCCTGGTGGGACTCAAACCTACAACCACTTGCATACCGCTAGATCACTCTTACCCTGGTGGGACTCAAACCCACAACCTCTTGCATTCCACTAGACCACTCTCACCCTGGTGTGACTCAAACCCACAACCTCTTGCATACATCTAGACCACTATCACCCCCGTGGGACTCAAACCTACAACCACTTGCATACCGCTAGATCACTATCACCCCCGTGGGACTCAAACCTACAACCTCTTGCATACATCTAGACCACTCTCACCCTGGTGTGACTCAAACCCACAACCTCTTGCATTCCACTAGACCACTCTCACCCTGGTGTGACTCAAACCCACAACCTCTTGCATACCTCTAGACCACTATCACCCCCGTGGGACTCAAACCTACAACCACTTGCATACCACTAGATCACTCTTACCCTGGTGGGACTCAAACCTACAACCACTTGCATACCGCTAGATCACTCTTACCCTGGTGGGACTCAAACCTACAACCACTTGCATACTGCTAGATCACTCTTACCCTGGTGGGACTCAAACCCACAACCACTTGCATACCGCTAGATCACTCTTACCCTGGTGGGACTCAAACCTACAACCACTTGCATACCGCTAGATCACTCTTACCCTGGTGGGACTCAAACCCACAACCTCTTGCATACATCTAGACCACTATCACCCCCGTGGGACTCAAACCTACAACCACTTGCATACCACTAGATCACTCTTACCCTGGTGGGACTCAAACCCACAACCTCTTGCATTCCACTAGACCACTCTCACCCTGGTGTGACTCAAACCCACAACCTCTTGCATACCGCTAAACCACTCTCACCCTGGTGGGACTCAAACCCACAACCTCTTGCATTCCACTAGACCACTCTCACCCTGGTGTGAATCAAAACCACAACCACTTGCATACCGCTAAACAACTCTCACCCTGGTGAGACTCAAACCCACAACCTCTTGCATACCTCTAGACCACTCTCACCCTGGTGGGACTCAAACCCACAACCTCTTGCATACCTCTAGACCACTCTCAACCTGGTGTGACTCAAAACCACAACCTCTTGCATACCTCTAGACCACTCTCACACTGGTGTGACTCAAACCCACAACCTCTTGCATACCGCTAGACCACTCACACTTATTGGGACTGAAACCCACAACCTCTTGCATACCGCTAGACCACTTTCACACTGGTGGGACTCAAACCCACAACCTCTTGCATGCTGCTAGACCACTCACACTCATTGGGACTTAAAACCACAACCACTTGCATACCTCTAGACCTCTCTCACCCTGGTGGGACTCAAAACCACAACCACTTGCATACCTCTAGACCTCTCTCACCCTGGTGGGACTCAAACCCACAACCTCTTGCATAACGCTAGACCACTCACACTCATTGGGACTTAAAACCACAACCACTTGCATACCTCTAGACCTCTCTCTCCCTGGTGGGACTCAAACCCACAACCTCTTGCATACCGCTAGACCACTCACACTCATTGGGACTCAAACCCACAACCACTTGCATACCTCTAGACCTCTCTCACCCTGGTGGGACTCAAACCCACAACCTCTTGCATACCTCTAGACCACTCTCACCCTAGTGGGACTCAAACCCACAACCTCTTGCATACCGCTAGACCACTCTCACCCTGGTGGGACTCAAACCCACAACCTCTTGCATACTGCTAGACCACTCTCACCCTGGTGAGACTCAAACCCACAACCTCTTGCATACCGCTAGACCACTCACACTCATTGGGACTCAAACCCACAACCACTTGCATACCGCTAGATCACTCTTACCCTGGTGAGACTCAAACCCACAACCACTTGCATACCTCTACACCACTCTCACACTGGTGGGACTCAAACCCACAACCTCTTGCATACTGCTAGACCACTCTCATCCTGGTGAGACTCAAACCCACAACCTCTTGCATACCGCTAGACCACTCACACTCATTGGGACTTAAAACCACAACCACTTGCATACCTCTAGACCACTCTCACCCTGGTGGGACTCAAACCCACAACCTATTGCATACCGCTAGACCACTCTCACACTGGTGGAACTCAAACCCACAACCTCTTGCATAACGCTAGACCACTCACACTCATTGGGACTTAAAACCACAACCACTTGCATACCTCTAGACCACTCTCACCCTGGTGGGACTCAAACCCACAACCTCTTGCATACCGCTAGACCACTCTCACACTGGTGTGACTCAAACCCACAACCTCTTGCATACCGCTAGACCACTCACACTCATTGGGACTTAAAACCACAACCACTTGCATACCTCTAGACCACTCTCACCCTGGTGGGACTCAAACCCACAACCTCTTGCATACCGCTAGACCACTCTCACACTGGTGGGACTCAAACCCATAACCTCTTGCATACCGCTAGGCCACTCTCACCCTGGTGAGACTCAAACCCACAACCTCTTGCATACCGCTAGACCACTCACACTCATTGGGACTTAAAACCACAACCACTTGCATACCGCTAGACCACTCTCACCCTGGTGGGACTCAAACCCACAACCACTTGCATACCGCTAGACCACTCTCACACTGGTGTGACTCAAACCCACAACCTCTTGCATACCTCTAGACCACTCTCACCCTGGTGGGACTTAAAACCACAACCACTTGCATACCTCTAGACCACTCTCACCCTGGTGGGACTCAAACCCACAACCACTTGCATACCTCTAGACCACTCTCACCCTGGTGGGACTCAAACCCACAACCTCTTGCATACCTCTAGACCACTCTCACCCTGGTGGGACTCAAACCCACAACCACTTGCATACCGCTAGACCACTCTCGCCCTGGTGGACTCAAACCCATAACCTCTATTGAGAGACACACAACCACACTGCTAGAGCACACACACCCTGGTAGGATTTGACCTCACAACTTCTTGTGAGAGGCAGACACCTATACTGCTTACTTCACCTTTTAACTTTATTAGTGTTCAAACTCATGCCCCTGCCAATGGGATTGCCAGAAACATTTAGAAAAGCTTTGACAGCCAAAAATCAATTCAGAATATTAAAAAAATCATTTTTTTAGGTAGTTAGTTGGTTTTAAGTTGGTTATTTTGGAGTTTGGGTTATCTCTGGCATGTATTTAGGCTCAACACTTGAAAGTGAGTGTATATTTTGGGTCTCTTAAGCAATTGGGTGGGCGCACGGCCTACTGGTTTACTGGCTATTTGTTTAGAAAACCAAATATAAACACTAACTATTACAAAGTGGACACAGTTACATATTTTTCCATGCATGTGAAGAAACTGAAGTCACATAAAAGCAATGCACAGTTCATGTGAATTTTTTTGTCTCTTGTTTCAGTAAAAGTCTTTACTCCTAAGGTGTAAGCTGAAATGTTTAAGGATTACTGTCTACAGGAATCTGGATTCTGGCTAAGTTGTTCAAGTACCATTTTCTCACTGTCTTACAACTCATGATAACTTAATCAACAAGGGATACAGAGCTCTCTGGCATGTTTTGAGAGACTGTGCCTTTCTCATCATAATCAGACCATGGAGAACTATGTGGGAATCATTCATTTCTATGACACGTGCATGAAATGAAAATTCTAGAAGCAGGTTTGATGATAGGGCTAATAGAAAACACAGAATTTATTCAAGATACATGGTTAAAATAGCAATTCAAAAAATCTTGGACATTAAATCCCAGGCTTAGTGTTAGATGGTCGTAACTGACAGTATAGAAATAGAAGACATTACAACAGTCTTGCGCTAAGCCCTCGAAATGAATTAGTGAGGATTTTACAACAAGTATCACAGCAAATAGCAATAAGACAATCATAATTATATTATATGACTATGAGAACAAGGCATTTGTTATTCTTTGGTTTAATTCCTTTAAAAAAGACAAACAAGATATAGTGCATCTAGTTGTGAGCTTTTGCATAACAAATCATAGATTAGGAGAGTATTGTTGTAAATAAGAGACCAAGTAATCAGATTCAATTGACAATCCCGCCCTGATCAAAATACTTAATTGTACATTTCCTTTTTAAATTAGGACAAGTGGCCTTCAAAACTTCAAACAAAATTACATGAATCATAAACCTGACATAAAATCAACAGGAATCAAAGAACAGCTACAACCCTAACTAAAACAAAGTCAAAAGCCCTAATTCCACAATAACTTTATTTATGATATATACATTGTTACAGTTTTCCTTTAAACAAATTGTATGTTTTCCACTTGGAAAGGCAAAAGGAAATCAATGGATACATTGTAGGATAGAAGGATGATAAGATGGAATGTTTTCATCATTAGTGATTTTATATACACTCAACAGGAAGCAGTACCTGACGGCAAGATAAAGCTGGTATCAAACCTAAACTATCTCAGAATCTCAGGACCCCATCCATGCACTTTTAATTTATGTAATGGCATGACATTGTGCTATTATCAATAGTATATACCGGTAAATATATATATGTATATCAATTGTGATATTCATGTCAGGCTCAAATTGTTTCTGAATGAGTTTGACGTTCAAGGAATAAGAGTTTCTGCAATTCGCAGTCATAACACAGTGCTGCAGATTGCAATAACATGATAATTCCAGAAATCATTTAATAACATAAAACTTTAAGCACATTTCATGTATAAAATCAATCAGAAATTTATTGTTTATGTAAACCCCTGACCAGTAAAAAAACCCAAAAAATATTGGAGTATAATTCTCCAACATGTACATTACAAACATGATAGGAAACGTGAAATTAACTTTGAGAAAAGCCCTATGAAACTAAAATATAACCCAGCTTGACCTAGTCTGGTACTTTCTTATCCTAGAACTCATTACTCTGACACACAGTGAACCAGGTGACCTTGAATTCAATCACCATGCCTGGATGGGTCTGAGATAAGGAATCTATATAGCTTTCTTATGCTGGAAACATCTGCACTCTTCATTGTGATCTTGGAACAGAAATGTGTCTGTTTATTACAATAATGATACCCCAAATTGTAAACTTGGGCCAAAGCCACACTAAATTTCTATCAATATAAAGAGTCTTCAGCAAGTCAAAACAATAAAAAAGAGTTTCCGGGATAAAATAATTTGGTAGCCTTTCATTTGTTTCAATAAATTTTACTGATAACTTGAGAAAATATCTATAAATATTGGCCTCATATATAGTTTCATTTTGTATGGACATATTTTATATATACACAGGGGCGGACACAGGAATTAACGTTAGAGAGGGCGTAACTTAGGTGTTCAACCTTCAGAAATGGGCCCCTTCCAAAATTTATATGGTTTCAAATGTTAGTAAGGGAGTCTGGAGGTACTCTCCCATAAATTTTTAACAGTTCATGTTATAAATGGTGGATTTTAAGCACATTTATTACTTTTTTTCTCTCAAATATTGACAAAAGTAAACTCAGACGAATCCCCCCTCTCCAAATCCACTACTCTAGTGTATACATACAATTAACTTGCTTTATGAACACTGAAGAAGTCTTAAAATTACATTGAGTGCTTGTAAATGTTCATGATTAAATGAGTTATAATTTATTTAGCAAAAATTAAAGACAAGTGTTTATGACATAATGGTCTATCAAAATATAAATAAATATACTTCCTTACCCATGCTTTTGACAGACTGCTCGAAGTGTGTAATCATGTCGGCCAGGTCGATTTCCTCTTCCAGCTTGCTGGGTTTCTCAGGAGCTGGGCCAAAGTCATCAGAACTCGTCAACTCTGCTCTATGGAATTTTTTACCATCAATATTTCGAATCACAGATTTGTGTAAAGAATGTCTTGACTGTTTAGATTTCTTGT
The DNA here is from genome assembly GCF_026914265.1 of Mya arenaria. NCBI lineage: Eukaryota > Metazoa > Mollusca > Bivalvia > Myida > Myidae > Mya > Mya arenaria. The sequence goes on along the minus strand of NC_069134.1, from coordinate 10,607,031 downwards.
CATTTAACCTTAAGGCTACTTCATCTTTAATTTCACTTGGTTTGTGTCCAATGAAAGGTTTGTTTCTATTTACTGGTTTTAGGTGTGCCTTTAGGTCCATTGGTGACACTACTGGACCATTGGCAGCCCCGAACAGGTTAACTCCGCGAGGTGAATGTGGGCTGGAATGATTTGGGGTGTCTTTTTCAAAAGAGGAACCTGTCAAAACCGATGGCTTTTTTGCAATATCCTGAATACTATCTGGTTTATTGTGTTTAAAACCAAACTGTCTAGGTCCTGCAGCATTAGGATTGTTGTTTTGGTCACTAGCTTTAAATTTTGGGGCTACAGGTGGATTCATCCCTGGCTTTGGTTTGTCAGCAGGGGTAGGAGTTCCCTTGTTCTGGAATGCTGCTAAACGATCCTCAACAATACTGCGGCGTTTAGGACCACCTTGTTCTTCACTAGACTTCTCCCTGTTTGTGACACTGTTTGGTATTGCACCATTGACAGCATTGTTAGCTGTTTTGGCTGGGCTGGCTGTTTGAGCACCACCTCCTGCTAAATTGAGCCCAGGACCTCCTCCCCATTTAGGAGCAACTGCTGGTTTTGATGTCACGGTAGGTTTCAGACAAACAGCTGGCTTAAAGCCAGAGGCCTCAAACTTAGCCATTAGCTCCTTGGCAGACATTGGTGCTACAGTCTTTGAACTTTCTGCACTGCAGTCATCATATATTTCCTCGTCCTGCAACATGTATATTAATGTTATATGCTTACATGTGTATAAAAACCAATTGATATCAGACTCAATGTTTTAGGAAGTTATCAAGAAAGTCTAATCAAGATGCACCTATTCACAAGATAATTCTATAAGATTATAAAAAGAATGTCTGTAACAACATATGGAAAGAAGTATTCTTATTCCAAAGAAATACATTAATGTTCAAACAAAAAAAGAACTAGGGTAAGCAAATAACGTTGTTAACACATAACTGCCAGAACAATCATGATGCTAAAAAAATAAAGATTAAGAAAAAAAAGATGTGATGCAAAAAAAATCAAACTGTTAGCTATATGAAATGATTATGTAGACACTGTCATGTACTATACATGTAATTAGCATTGCTTTTATAAATTTCAAATCTCAATTGGTCCGGTTCCGTCAACTATCACTGTAAAGCTATAAAAATAGGGATGTCTCACATTCTCTTGTTGTTTTTTCATATTATCTTTAAAACCGTTTTTAAGCTGTAATGGTACTTAATTGCAATTTAAATTTAACAGTTTGTAAATCCATATAATGATCAGCGGCATTATGGTGTATAGCAATCTTTTAGGACTGATTTTAACAGTACTTAATGGATAGCTGCAAGCACATTATTTGTTTATTAACATGTGTTAAGACCAATGACAATATTGTAGCAAGTTTTATTTGAATGGTTGGACATTTTCCATTTAAAACTTAAGAGAAAATTGTGCTAAAGGCTCACTTACTGACATTTTTCCTGAACTTGTTGAATTAATATTGTTTATTATATGACGACTCATGACAGATCCAAAATATATATATTCATTTATAACATGCATCATACATGATCACTGAAAGAGAGCAGGATTGCAAGGTATTGAGAAAATAAAAAAACAACTTATACTTTTGCAGTATCTGTACCAGTAGATACAGCAATATTCCATCTACATTAGTCCTCTCATCACTCATTGAGTATGGTTTGATATGATTGTATAGTTATTGACTATTTACAAAAGTTTAAGCATTTTGCATTGGATAGAAATAGACATTTAAAAAATCACCAACATATTAGTAAAAGTAGGAAATACTATAAACTATTCTATTTTTTTTAAAATATTTTCTAAGCATATAAAACCATGGACCTATAAACAATGGATTGGCAACTCTCATCGGTGTTAATGCAATAATCTCAAACTCGCGCGTGCAACGGGATTTCATTCTGAGATCTTACCGTGTGGTCATTTTCGAGACATCCGACATTGGCCGAATATATACATGTAGGAAAACATTAATTAAAATTGACTCAAATGCGCAGTACTTTCATTTCAGTTGATAATAGTCAAATTGAATCTGATTAAAATCACAGTTATTAATTATGATTAAATCTATGACAAACAAGGCATTATTAGCAGAGTTGGCGGAAATAACCGAAGATCGCCGTTAAAGCTGCACTCTCACAGATTGAGCGTTTTGACAACTTTTTTATTTTTTGCCTTGGAACGAGCCAATTTTTGTGAGAATCCATGTAAACCAGTTATATAAGACTGCTGACAAAAAATAGATCACAGATTTTTATATTTAACTTCAAAAATTGATATTTTATACATTTTTCTTAAACCGTTAGTAAACAGTTAATTTATGCCATAAATAATTTTCGAATGGAAATATGAACATCTGCAATCTGATCTTTTGTCAGCAGTCTTTTATCATTGGTTTGCAGATATTTACGCCAAAAAATGCTCTTTCCAAGACAAAAAATAATAAAGTTGTAAATATGGTTAATCTGTGAGAGTGCAGCTTTAATCACCGATCGGAGATTCGGCGGAATTTTCTGATATTTGCCGAGTGCGCGCTAAGGATTGTGGGTAAATTATTATTTCTTATTGTTTCACTGATATGGGGCAGTTGCCAATCCATGGTTTATAGGTCCGTGATAAAACCATCTCATTCTAAGCTGCAAAGCAACAAACCCAGTGATATATACAACATTTACTGATTTAGCATTCTAAAACACACACGACAGAAAACACTTACATCAGCCATGGTGATTTATTGTTACAACCGTCTAATGGTCATAATTCTATCAATCAAGACCTGTCAACATTAATGAACAATACATGCTATTACTATAAAATGACTGTCAGTTCATGGGTTTTTGTACAATTATATGTTTTATTGTCACTGACTAAGACATTCATTTTGTTAATGTTGTTGTATTGTTTTAAAACTCAAATAAACTACATTTAAAACACCGAATAAACAAAAAATATATAAATAGAAATTAAATACATAAATAGAAATTAAAACTTAATTTTGTTCATTAAAAAATATGACAATTAACTAATAACCAAAAAAATAAAAAATATCTACAAATCATAAATGAAGATGAAAAAATAAACTTACAACTTACAGTAACAATCACCACAACTTTTGTAACTTGAACACTTCCTCATAGATCAATCCAGGAAGTAAATGCACTATTCACGGGTAATCAAAGAATCAAGTCAAAACGTCTAGATGAGTATGGTTCGGCGCAGATATGACTACAAATAAATAATAATAATAATAATAATAATAATAATAATAATAATAATAATAATAATAATAATAATTTTATTTAAAGAAGGCAACACATTTAGACGTATGCATCATATTATGAAGAAACATAACCCACGTCTTATTTTCAATGTGGCCTTCTGAAAGAACATATATACACAGACCCAAAAAAGGAAATAAAATGATACTAAAAGAGGTGATGCAAATCATAATCAAACACATATCAGTACCGAAAAAAATACAAATTGTTCAACAGTATCATTGCTTTTTTGTCATCATGACCTGTAACTGGAATAAATGACCGTTTTGACATCAAAAAATGCTTAGAATGAAAACGTAAGCATAGATTTATGTTATTTCAAATGGTACGTATTAAAATACAATACGCAAACATAAAGAAACATGATCAAAACGATCATTTATTCCAGTTATAGGCCATGATGAAAAAGAAAAAAAATGTAATGATGCTTTTTAACATTATTATTTTTATTATTATTATTATTATTATTATTATTATTATTATTATTATTATTAATATGCTTCCTAGTCATATAGCCCCCAAGTCAAAAAGCCCCCATTTTGGTCAAATAGCCCCCACTCACATTTTTAAATTGGTCAAATAGCCTCCAAAAACGCCCCCACTTTTTTATTTTTTTATATGTATGTATGCATACTTATGTTATTCCAAAACACTTTTTAACCTTTATTTTTACAAAATGAAGTGCAATTAACATTATTTGTATATTAATAAATCTGAAAAATTTACCAAGTAAGAATAACAAACGTTTTAAAGTATATCTTATAAATAATATATTATTACATTAAAAATCTACATTTTAAATGTCAAACTTTCTAAGTCATAATTTTTTTGGTTTCTTGGTGTTTTTCTTTATTTCAATATTGATTAAGCATCAAACTTAAAGCTGCACTCTCACAGATTTACCGTTTTGAAAACTTTTATAATTTTTGTCTTGGAAAGAGCAAATTTTTGCGTAAATATTTGCTTACCAGTGCTAAAAGATTGCTGACAAAAGATCAGATTACAGATTTTCATATTTCCGTTCGAAAATTATGGCTAAAACTGAATTGCTTAAAACATCAATTTTTGAACTTGAATATAAAAATCTGCGATCTATTTTTTTGGTCAACATTCTTATATAACTGGTTTATATGCATTTTCGCAAAAATCGGCTCGTTCCAAAATTAAGGAACAACAAGAATAAATAATTTAACTTAATTTTGAAATAATTTTCACATTATTCACATCTTTTATATACACATTTAAAATGTATGGTAAAATGTATTATGCATTCTCATTGCACAATACAATATACATTAACACAGATGGAGAATGTATATCATATGTTAATACATAGTAATAAGGTCCTTAAGCAGTTGTCACTAATCTTCTGTTTCATTTGTTTTGGGGACGGTGTGCACATATAGAGAGGAAATCTTTTTTAGCAGGCCGGTGTCGGTCAGATCGCAAGATCTGTACATGTCCCATGCAGAGAACACACGTCCATGCATGGACCTATACGCTGCCTTCTTGTTACGCTTGAAGCGTTGTTCTGAGACCAGGCGGATATATATACACATATCTTTAAAAAAATACCACTTGCCTTCAAATATACATTCAAATATCTATTTTTTTGGTCAACATTCTTATATAACTGGTTTATATGCATTTTCGCAAAAATCGGCTCGTTCCAAAATTAAGGAACAACAAGAATAAATAATTTAACTTACTTTTTTAATTTTGAAATAATTTTCACATTATTCACATCTTTTATATACACATTTAAAATGTATGGTAAAATGTATTATGCATTCTCATTGCACAATACAATATACATTAACACAGATGGAGAATGTATATCATATGTTAATACATAGTAATAAGGTCCTTAAGCAGTTGTCACTAATCTTCTGTTTCATTTGTTTTGGGGACGGTGTGCACATATAGAGAGGAAATCTTTTTTAGCAGGTCGGTGTCGGTCAGATCGCAAGATCTGTACATGTCCCATGCAGAGAACACACGTCCATGCATGGACCTATACGCTGCCTTCTTGTTACGCTTGAAGCGTTGTTCTGAGACCAGGCGGATATATATACACATATCTTTAAAAAAAATACCACTTACCTTCAAATATACATTCAAATATCTTAAAAATATTTGACTTGGGAGCTATTTGACTTTGGGGCTATTTGACCAGGTTCCATTATTATTATTATTATTATTATTATTATTATTATTATTATTATTATTATCATCATCATCATCATCATCATCATCATCATCATCATCATCATCATCATCATCATCATTGTATGTATAAAAACTATTTTAAGACAGGGTCTTCTATGTACTTGGCATTTCTGGTACTGTTGTAGTGGACCTGTTTTACCTTGGTGCGATTACATTGAGATATATATATGCTTTCAGATAGCATTAAATAATTTTCTTTAAATACTTGGTAAAAAATCAAATTTGGAGACATCATTTTTATATTTGCCGTTTTGACTCTATATTATATCCTTGCAAGTTTTACAAAATAAAATATTACACATCACCGCCGGTTTCAAAACAAACATGGCGGAGGGAGGAGCTGACAGTCTTGAATTTGAGCCTTCTGTCCAAAATATCCTTGATCAGACGACTTTGAAATGGGTATTTGTGGGTGGAAAAGGTGGAGTCGGGAAAACTACAACAAGGTATGCAGTTTGACTGAGAAAATCTTTGAAAAAGAACTTAAATAAAATTAAAATAACACTTCCTTGTGACACGTTTCTGTCATTTATTTTGAATATATATCAATTCAAGGCTGTCTTCCGTCTAGGGTACTGCACTCTGCAGTTACCATTGTCTTTTGGTGACGTAACCGATTTCTTCAATTGTAAGTGGGATAAAACAGACATATGGCCTTGATTTGAGGACTAGTCCAAATAATTGTACGTTGACGGATTTTTTTTAGATTTTTGATATGGCAAATCCTTCACGTACAAATTGTTTAGTATCAAAAATGGGTAGTTGTTCCGATCAGGATTCCGGGTTAAAGCATATAGCGTCTATAAAATATCATAAAAACAAGAAATATTACCAGATAATGTTATTTTATATTAGTTTCGTACACAAAAAAATATATATCCAACTTATAATTATGAGTTTGACGGCTTTTTTTCATTTCATTCTGTCAAAACATAATGATATATACATGAAGGGCACCTGCAAGGCTTTAGGGCACAGTTTTAAATCGCTCGGAACATTTCGGCCATGGCCGAGTTGTTACAATTGTATAACGAGGTCTATCTCGAAACTTTGTCGGAGGAGGCCGAGCTATTACGATTGTATCGAGTTGTTCCCCTTCGCATAATTGTTGTCTGTGTCAGTCAACTTTCGTTTCATTGGAAAGGTAAACAACTTGTTTTAATGCACTAAATGCTTGTTTAGTGCAAAATAACATTTCACTTACATGGTAAAATATGAATATAACTCTTTATGATCAATTTCAACCATAAAATACTTCACTTAAAACAATTTCAATATTTTTAAAACACCCCCGTATTTTGCACATTCCTGTTTAGACGTTAGGGATTGGAAGAATCCCGTATAACACGTCTATTATTTTAGACTAATTTGAGGACCATTTGTCTACGATTAAAACCCTTATGACCCAGTGTAAACAGTGTAAAAAAATACTGCCTATGAAAAGACTGATCATGTCAACTTGATCATGGGGGATTATTTAGACCATACGACCCTGATTGAAAGACCTATATTGGCTGACCAAACAGTCGAGATTGTCAGTTATTACAAAGAAATATAACATTCTAAAATCATAATGAAATTCTTATTTGTAATATTTTTAAGTGTCAGGCTTGGGTGTAAAATCTGCATGGACTGAATGTTCTTTTATTCTAGGCCAGGATGTTCTTAAATCTGAGCTGAAGGGTCTACCAATCTAAGCCAAATAATCTTTTAACTGGGCTGTAAAGTATTGTCTTTTAAACAATTGGCCAAAGCATTTGCTATTTCCAACAAAGCATTTCATGGTTATTTTTTTATAAGCTGCTGGTCTGTTTAGGGAAAAATGCATTTGGGTTGTCATGGTTGATGCACTTATCTTGAGGACATTTCAAAAACACATGAATTGTAGGACAAACATGTAAATGGCACAATGCACATGTATGTAGAAAGGTAGCGAAACCTGCTTTAACTACAGCTATTATTGTCTGTTTGTATCCCATGATCAACTGTGAAAAGAAAGACACGCATTGACATTTGCATGCCTTGCTTTGATTATTGTTTATAAAATAAGAATAGCGGACAAAAGTTCAGCTACCATATTTCAGCAGGGTTTTCAATAAGAACAAGCCGCCGACAAAGGCTTTAAGGTCAGTTCAAATTTTCCATATACGATTATATTTTTCCAACAGGTACTTTTTTTAAACCCTAGCTGGTTGGTTACTTTTGTATTTGGGACAACAAATTCAGGGATGAGAGCTGTCTTGCTTCTAAAGGGGAAAACTGAATACATGTATCGAAATGTGGTGAAATATGACCCAGTTGTGTTTCAATATGGTTTCATTTTGGAACCATATTAACATGATTATTTCAGCTGACATAATGATTTGTACTAAGGTGATGTGAAAAAAGCATGAGTGCCTTGTTTAAATGTTTATTTATGATTTTGCACAGCATGTTTATTGTTTACTTGTATTGATTTCAGCTGCAGCCTTTCAGTGTTACTGTCAAAGGTCCGAGAGTCAGTGTTGATAATATCAACTGATCCTGCACACAACATTTCTGATGCTTTTAACCAGAAGTTCACCAAGGTCCCTACTCTTGTAAAAGGATTTGAAAATCTTTATGCAATGGTAAGGACAAGGATTTGCTTACATCAAGACCTGAAAAATATTTAATATTGTAAAACATTTTATTTGTTAAAATTAGATACATTCTTAAGATGAGCTTCATTTATTTATTATTCTGAAGACCTTTTGTTAAAGTAATTTAATCTTTACAAATTTCTAAAGTTTTCTGTTAGAAAAACTGGCAAATCTTTATTAAGATTGAAAGAATTAGATTCTATTCTCAAATCAGTAAAAAATATGAATATGCTTGTTCATAAATTGTATTTCCATTTTACAGGAAATTGACCCAAATCTTGGAATTTCAGAATTACCGGATGAGTACTTTGAACAAGGTGTGTATAATTATTTGTATTTTCACTGTTTATAAATAAATATTAAATATGATCAAGTGTTGAAGACTCTTCTTTGCTTATAAGACTGGAGTCAAGTCTAATGCTCTTTTTAACTCAACGCATCTTGGCATGAAGTTAAAAAAATATTAATTTTAACACCCTCCAACTTGTTTTGGCAATCATTTTAATTGTTTCGTTTGTAGGTTTTTATGAGATATTTTTCATGATGACCATAGATGCCATCTAGTTATGACAATCCTGCCTGATCAAGATGCACACCATTGATTAAACATAGTATTTGTGTAATATATTTTATTTTTGATAATATTAAAATGGAGAAACATTATTTCAACATGTTGTTTCTCTTGTAGATGCGATGTCAATGGGGAAACAAGTGGCACAGGAGTTGTTGGGTGCATTTCCTGGCATTGATGAAGCAATGAGTTTTGCTGAAGTTATGAAGTAAGAGATGTTTAAAATGCAATGCTGATACATTAATTGGCTTTATCCTATGTTTGAAGAAAGTAATCCTCTTTCATCATCCAATCCTCATAACTGTTCAAAAATTAAAGTATATTTATACATAAATTTTCTTTGTCAAAAATGTTATTTGACATTGGCCAAATTGCAGTCTTCACTGGGAAGGTAGCATGCATTGTTACATTTTATACGCAAGTGGTGACAGTGATTTTCTATTGCAGGTTAGTGAAGACAATGAACTTCTCTGTGGTTGTGTTTGACACAGCTCCCACTGGCCACACCCTTCGTCTCCTCTCCTTTCCAACCGTGGCTGAAAAAGGCCTTGGGAAACTACTGAGGCTTAAAAACCAAGTTGGACCCTTCATCTCACAGGTGCGTGGTGATCCGAGTTATATAGGTGCTCAGTCATGAAACTTGAACTTAACTCAGAATTAATAAGCCAGAATTCTTCAAGAATTACGAGTATTTCTGTTTGAAAGAAGAAGCCTAGTAATGTTATATTTTTTTACCCCCAACAAACAAATTTTGAAGGGGGTATATTGGAGTCAGCCTAGGGTCTGTCGGTTGGTCCGTTGCAATTTAATTTTTGTCTGGAGCATAACTGTAAAACTACTTGTTGGAATTTCATGCAATGGTAAAGCAGACTGTGAGGAAGTTCAGTGTACTAAAACTGTTATTGCCATTTGTTATCTTTTCTTGTCTGGAGCATAATTTAACAACAACTTGATGGACTATGGTCAAACTTCAAACAATGGTAAAGCACAATGAGAGAAAGCGCATTGTTTGGGAATCATTACTGTATCCACAGCATTGTCAATTTTTTTTTGGGGGGGGGAGGTAAATAAATCCCTGCCATTTCTTATGAGGACAGCAATTGGGGATAAATCCCTGCCATTTCTTATGAGGACAGCAATTGGGGATATTTATCATGTTCAGTAATAATTCTAATTTTGCTGGGTACTTTAAAAATTTATAAAATATTTCTTAATTTATTGTTACCGTATATATGTTTATCTTGGCTTTATATGTGGCGCCGATCTGGTTCGTATGGTCCAGTCCACTACTCTATGTTATATGATTTCCATCTGCCTTTTGGTCTTTCAATCTGCCGTAAGATTTTCAAATCTCAATATCTGCCATTTGGTCTTTCAATCTGTCATATGGTCTTTCAATCAGCCTTTTAGTCTTTCAATCTGCCCTCAGGCATTTCAAACTTGTCCATATTAACCTTGATATTCTTGCCCTAAGCTTGGTTGATTTGCCTGTATACCATTTCATGACACATTGATAGTAGTTATACAAATTTTATAGCAATACAAAACAGGACTGAATATTTTATTGGCTTTAAACAAAACATGTTCATAGCTAAACAGAACATGTTCATAGCCAAACAGAACATGTTCATAGCCAAACAGAACATGTTCATAGCCAAACAAAACATGTTCATAGCCAAACAGAACATGTGCAAAGCCAAACAAAACATGTTTGTTCACAGAGCAATAGCAAGTCCTTTAACTCTTGCTTAAATTTGTGTTGATGACATGATGGTCCAAGTGGTTTTTAATTAATTACTAGTGAATGGATTTTATCGACATTGTGACCTTATATTGCATACCAGACGTGTGTCTCCGGTCATGTGACCAGTGCTGGAAAAACCCATCTTATATACCCCATGTAAGATGAGTCACGCGCAACAACACGCCACTTCTTATTTTATTTATTGTATGGTTTATGAACAATATATTATGCCATTTCAATAAAGGGCAATCAACTATGTTTGCAAGACTTTTAATTAAAATTGAACATAAATAACCATTAAAAACGCTATTTTAATTATTCAAAATAACCGCTCTATGACGTCGGTAAACAACGTCGCACGCCCTTTTTAGTGTAATTTTACAAAAGTTCGTTTTCAACATCATTTTTCCACAAATTGATAAACTTAGATATGCAAGAAAAAATATCAATCATGTTTTTCCGGTCCAGATCGAAAAATCCGACCTTTGGGCACGCTGCGTGGCCGGTAACTCGGCAAGCCTCGTTACCGGCCTACGCAAGTGCCCTCGGGTTGGATTTTTCTATCCCTACCGGAAACACAATATAGATACTTATATTCTTGTATCTGTTTCAGATGGGTAGCATGATGGGTATGGCTGACATGAACGCAGACGACATGTCAGGGAAACTAGACGATATTATGAGCACCATCAGACAAGTGAATGAGCAGTTCAAAAATGCTGTATGATTGATAGTAATACTATTGTACATGAATAGCAAGATACAGTAACTTTAATTGTTGATTTATTGATTAGAAGCAAAACTGAATTGTCATGATATAAATCAACATGGTGTACCATATCTTTTAGCTAAAATTTTTAACAAAGTTTCATTGCATCAGAATTATGATATGTGCAATTTGAGATATATAACATCAGTGCAATTTTGTTTCTACTCTTTTTGTTTTCCTGCAGTAGACATTGGCTATAATTTATATCTATTTACCTTCTTGTTTTAATTTCAGGACCAGACAACGTTTGTGTGTGTCTGTATAGCGGAGTTTCTGTCTCTGTATGAGACTGAGAGACTGGTCCAGCAGCTGATGCAGTTTGGCATTGACACACACAACATTCTCGTCAACCAGCTCCACATTCTTGCTAAGGGAGACAAACCCTGTAAACTGTGTGCTGCCCGCCATCGAATACAAACCAAGTATTTAGAACAGGTTAGTTTTAAGATTGATAGGCCAATTTGTAGTGAGTGAAGAAAACGTGAGTCCCATTTAATAACTGACTGTTTTTGCACTTTGCTTATTGTTAAAATAATATCAAACATACCAAAAGAGCGACCTTACTTTTAACAAAACATACATGGTTATTGAAGATATATTTATTGTCCTAGAACATTAATTGACACTTGCTTTAACTTTTTCAATTTCTTCAAGAACATGTATTCAGTTATGTAGTGGAATTACAAATTTACATTGTTATGACACTTAATTCGATTCAAATTTAGTTAAAAAAAATTATTAACTATTTTTTGTTCTCCTTTCTACAGATTGCCGACCTATACGAAGATTTCCATGTGACTAAATTGCCGCTACAGGAAGATGAAGTGAGAGGTGTGGAAAAAATTAAGGCTTTCTCAGGATTCCTTGTAAAACCATACAATCCTGATGAAACATGACATACACACTCAAAATAGCAGCTATCTATTGGCCTTCCTTGTTACACTACATCATGAACACTATTTAATTAGTTTCACTGATGTTTTTTTCGCTGCAAACATGTACTTAAATCATGAACTGGCTACATAAACTCTGGAGCCTCATATACATGTTACATTAAAGTTATTATTTTTATTACCACCAAGGGCATATAACTATAGGGTATATGACTTGGGGTCATTTTTTGCAATTCTTAAAGGCATTATTGTGTGTATTCATATTTTGAATGTAAGTTGTTTGAAGATGTAGGCCTAGGTTTTTTATTAACACACATTGTGCTGAGTGTTCAAAACTTTATATGAAGTAAACAAGTTAATAACGACATCACTGTTAACTTTCAAATCTTTATTGCTCTGGAAGTTTAATGGATACTTTTGTGATCTGCAGTATTTCTTACAAGATAATAGACAAGTGTTTCAGCTATACATGGTATATTTTAAGTACATGAGCCCGTTATCAATTAGTTCACATTTAAAAGTTAGCAACGTTGATGTTAATCCCGTTGTTTTAAATAGGATTGTACTTTGCTAGTTTTAGAACTTTAGAAAATAAATTGATTATTTAAGAAAGCCTCAACATTTGTCAAATAAAATTGTATATCTGTATCCCTGGATAACATGATGGGTAATATGACAGGCAGGAACAAGAGGTCCTAGTTCATAAGTTATTCAGTGCCAAAACTTAGTGTCAAAGCAAGCTCAGAGATCTCTCTATACTACTTTTTGATCCAACATGACACATATTGGAACTACGCCAAATTCATAGAAAAACATTCTGACAGTTTCATTTAGATTGTCTATTAAATAGTTTTTTAAGAGTAATTGCTTCTTTATGGTGACATGTTTGGTTGTCAAACTTGACTGATTATCATTTTTAATCTTGATTCCAGTTCCATGTTAGGCTATGTTCATGAAGATTGGGGTTAAAAAGCGACCCCATTCAAAAAGCGACTTACAAGGCTTTCTTGGTCTTTTACTTACCTTTTATTATGCAGTGTGAGTATACCACATGATAAATTGTGTCATAAATGCTATGTCGGAAGGCAATATTTTGATTTGTAAAAAGACTTTAAACAAAGATAACTTCACTATTTCCTCACCATTTTAAATGAAACAAAGCGCAGTCTACGTTGCTTACGGAGCCCCACCTTCGGTCTTTTACCAGAATTTGATTGAGGGTTTACTTTCTTAAAACACTTCGACAAACCTTTTCACAATATGGCCGTCTGACGGAGCACTGTCAAAACCTTATTTTGGAAACAGGTTTATCGAAGTGTTTGATGAAATTAATGACCTCATCAAATTTTGGTAATAAAACAAATGCTGGGCTCTTTAAGCGGCATAGACTGCCCTTCGTTTCATTTAAAATGATGTTGTAAATGAAAAGTTATCTTTGATTTAAGTCTTCATTTTAAGCAAATTTTCGCCTTCCGACGTAGCAAGTATGTCGTCAGTTTTCACGTGGTATACACACTGATATGATCATGTCCCATGATCCAACTGGACACAAACAACACAAATATAATTGGGTAGAAAATGTGATATCTTTCCTGACCTAGTGACAAACTCACTGACTTGACAAGAACCAACAATGAGCCTATATTTTAAAGTCTTATCTTGTCATATGGATGTATAGTATAAAATAGTTGGCCTTGTTTATTAAGTGACCATCTATTGTCCAGCCACATACCTCTGCCTGGATAAATGACTCCTATTAAATTGGTATATTATGCAACCTCATGTGAATTTAGAACTATTAACCCCAAAATTGATATGGGCCATATACTGACCTTGACAAATGGGCATACCATTTTTGAAGAATTCTAACTAGAGTCATTTTTCTTGCAGGTTACCTAGATTTTTGACATTTTTGCCTCTTATCAAATAGAGATCTGAAGATCATACCAAGTCTGAAGACTACACCATGCTGCTCGAACATCATTGATTAGAAGTGAAAGTGTGATACAAAGTAATCCCCATCAGTATGTGTCAGTTGTGCTTAACAGGTTAACACCAGTAACACTGTAAGTAACGAATGCCCCTGAAGGGGTACTCTAATGTGATTTAAAGGTCATTTAGAAAGGGAAAAAATAGCAATGAAATGGATAAAGAAAGGAATTGAGCCGGACACATCGACGGATTGGTCTTAAGAGGTTTGGATGCAGTTCTTGCAGACAACATGTCGTCTTATGTTGAATACAAGGGGCAAGTTATTTAAAAATCTGTCCACACAAGATCATGTTACAGCCCGGACACAACCACCTATACTTTGTTCTAATATGCAGCATTTCATAGTTAACAAAAACTAAGTGTGAACTTTACCTAAGAGGTAGGGACACAGGTCATGCACCTGACACATCATCTTGGTATGTCAAACACATGTGACAAGTCTTTTTTAAAATCTGTCCTTACAGAGTTACGGCCCAGACATGACCACTTATACTCTTATGTCCTCATAATGCAGCATTCCATAGTAAACAAACTCTGTGACCTTGACCTCAAAGGTAGGGACATGGTCATGCACACAACAGGTCATCTTGGTATGTGAAACACATAATCAAGGCAAGTTATGTTAAAATCTGTCCATGCAAAAGAAAGTTACAGTCCAGACACGAGAAATTGAACCTACGGCCAAATGGACTGTGCTATTTTAATATGCTCACATTTGGGGGCATAACAAAGTTAAATAACAATATATGTGCAGACATTTTTATTATCAATAACAATACCATTTAATGTAACAGTTTAACTGTCTCATTAATATTACATTCACACAATATACAGTTAACAGCAACAGCAAATACTACTAACACTGGTCAGAAGTACATCGGATAGCCACAGGTAGTAGAAACCAGACCAGTTAACACCAATTCATGAAACATCGGGAAGAAATTAAAAGCTAGTTAATGAAAATAGCAAATCAGATTCAAAATAGATAATATTTAGGATCTGTCTGGCTCTGGTAAATAGAATAACTTTATAATAATAAAATAAGGTAATTTCAGACTAAAACCTAGTTAAGTTTTCCAATAAAAAGCTAATCAATTATAATTTAGTATGCAGTACAAGCATGAAATACAACTTCCAGTGCTCACTCAGTGAAATACGTTGCAATCAGACACTGAAACAATTATTGTCTATGTGTACTGGCAATAATGACAACCTCATACAACTGTTTGTTACAAATATCATCATGCACCTTCCAGGTCATTATGTATCTGATTGTTCAATTTTAAAATTCATTGAATTGAATGTTTCACAGGTATCATGCTAGAAAACAATATTCAGGATGAACAAATAGTATTGGTCCAGACACTCATTTAACGCTGTTTCCATGTGATTAGCACCTCAAAAAACAACAAATACAGCAACACACATTCAAACTTGTAACAATGGCAAACAACACTCCAAATGTATTTATTGTATTGTAGCGTAAAACAAATAAATATCGAAATAATACTGATAAAATATAAATGGCAGAAGTATAAGGTAACATACAGTTAACTTATAGTCCAGTTATATTTGGGTGCATATTAAAATTTAATGATCATAATTTTTAAGTTCTTTGCAGTTCCTTTTTGTTTACGAGTTGTGTTAGTATAATTCAAATATTACAAATAAATACAGATAAGATTCGGTATTTGAACTTATTAAAATTAATTGGCCTTCTTTGCTGAGACTTAAGATTACATGTTGTACTGTGATGTACAACAAGGAATGTGATAGCAGAAAAAAATATTTCAAATTAGTATTTCAACCTATAAAATACTGTCTAATGAGATTTGAATCGAATGAATAAATCTAGAAAATGTATCAGCCTACATCACATATTTACTGTAACACAGCCATGAAAGCCACGTGATTCCTGCATTGGTTTCTCTAGGGACCAAGTTTTTGTCTCTGGATCATAACACTCAACAATTGTACAAGCATGTGAATCTGCGCCTCCACCTCTGGGATTGTCAGTCATCCCGCCTAGCACATAGATCTTGTCCTTCAGGACGGTAGCACCACTACTTTTGTGACTGTAGTGAAGGTCAGGCAATCTCTGGAATGTACGCTTCTCTGGGTCTAAGGTAATGACTTTCTTTGTGTCCTCCCAGATGATGTAAAACACACCATTGAGAACAACAATCTGAGCATGTTGGATGGCCTCTGGCAAGATGAAGTGTTCACTGAGTGTTTTGATGGAGATGTTGTCTTGTGAGCCCTCATAACACTCCATTGTGTTGACTTTAGCCTCCCCCTGCTGCCCACCCACTTCAACTAACAAGTTACCAAATGGCACAATTTTGGACAGAGTTCTGGGAAATGAAGAGTGGCCAACAACAGACCATGTGTTTGTAGCAGGGTCAAAACATTCAATGCAACCCTGATCAACAACATCAAAATTTGCAGTGAATGTCACTCCTCCAAACACATACAATCTGTCATGTAGCACAGCGGAGGAATGCTTTGCTCGTGGGTGAGTTAAGTGGGAGATTTCATGCCATTCTCTTCCAAGTGTGTCAAACTTCCAGACACTATTGACTATTCTTCCATCTGTTATCCCTCCAGCTACTATGATGCAGTTGACTACAGCCGACACACTGAACCATGTCACTGGTTTCGGGAAATCAGGCAAGGACATCCATGTGTCTTTCTGGGGATCAAACATCTCCACAGTTCTTGTGACAAACCCGTTCAATCCCCCAACAACAACTATGACCTCCTTCGCTATAGTGGAAGGTCGAGGGTGGACCTGAGTATCCTGCATGCTTCGTCTCCTACGCCCATAACGATCATGAATAGTTTCATGTTTCACCTCTGCCTCAAGAACCAGTCCTATGCAGCCTTCACAGCTCTGAACTAGAGGCTCATTTTCCATGCTTTTTAGGTTGTTGATGTTAATCACAGGTAATCTCACTTCTTGCATTAATTGCATCATGTATTGTTTTCGTTCCTCAACATCAAACTTGATCCAGCGAATCACAGCATTGTACACTGTTTCCTCATTTCGTACCTCGATCAAATCACTAGAAACAAACCGCATCAACTGTTCAAGAGAAACTTCCAAAAATTCATCATACTGGACAAGCATAGAGAAGTTCTCAAGGGCATATTTCCATGAATTGTCTTCAAGTTCTTTACAAGAATGCATGTGTGCAAAGTAGTAAATGCCCAAACAATTGGATGGATGAAGTTCGCTTTGTAAAAATTTACAGCAGCCGTCAACAATGGCAGGATACTGAAACCTGCAACCAGCAGCTAGCATTTCTTGAGCATTGTCAGTAGAGATCTCCAATCTACCAGTGTAAACATAGTCTAATATTCTCTTGAATGTCCAAGGCGATATATCATCAAAATATATCCGTATGTCCCTGTTTTCTCTCACATCATTTGTGAACATGGCATGGAAATAAGGACTGCTAGCTGACAGAATATTTTTATGGCATGGAAACTCTTCCTGTCCTAAGCACAGTATTGTGTCTGTAAACAATCTCTTTATTCTCATATCATTCAAATTTTTCAAGAGGTCTATGCCATAGCTGACTTCTTTTAGGACAAACTTTGAATCAACATTGCGCTGGCCTGCCATATTTTGATGTTGAGGGAACAAATTCTACTCTTCTGTCAATCTGAAAAAAAAAATATGGTAATCATGTTTTACATCCTAAATGATTATAAAATGAAGTAATTAATACATTAACTTTCACTTTGTAAACTAAAATAGTTTTTTAATCACAAAACGAATCATTTTCATTGAACTGCTACACAATAATTTGGATTTAAGTTTCTAAAAATAAACTTGCATAAACAGGCATTGACATATACTGCTCCAAGGAAAAGGAATCAAACATGGCCTAATTTGCCTGGGAGTTATACCAATGGATAAGTTAATGTTATTATTTTTCTTTATTTTGTTTCTTAAAGGTGAATAGGACCAAGAACCAGAAAAAAATGATGGTCATTTATTTAAAAACAGTAAACCACAGGGTTTCCACCATGCCTTTATGACTTGTCTAGCCCGATGTGCATTCCCGGGGCAAGGCTGATAACCGACACATGTTTATTGCACCTACATGCCTTAATCCCCAGGACGACATGCCTTATAAAAACAATATTGACATACACAGTTTAGGCCTTCATTATAGGTGACCTAAAGCAAGGTGTGTCAGCTGCTATCATAATGGTTGGCTGATAGCCGGAAGGCCCGTAAAGAATATTTCACTTGACCATCATTCAATCGCGTTCATGGCTCTCCCCAACTCCAAATTGGCGTTAGGGTTGAAATACAATGGACCTTCATCTTTCCAACTAATAACACTATTGGCTTTTGAATTCGAATAAATCAATGATATGTTAATTGATGGGATACTCCAATTGTAATTTAACATGAAAGATTCATGCCGCCCACAGCTTTGCATTGTTCTACAAAATTCCGTCAAGTTGAAATTTTGGCCAAGGATTGCATCTTTAAAATACAAGCAAATCTAAAAATAGTTCACGGGTGAAGAAGCGGAATATAAAATAGTCATTTATGGACTAAGAAATATTTTCAGATCTTTTCTTTCAAAAAAGTTATTTAGAAATTAACATCATTTCATGTTTGTTTACATTAGTTTTGAACTGTGGTGACCCATGTGAGAACCCCGTTGAAGTCACATGATTCCTCATCCTGCCATCGAGTATCAAAAATCAAGAATCATTTTGAATGCCAATTTAAGTTTGAAGTTTCAATTGGAAGTTTACATGAAAAACAAATCATTCTGACTAAAAATTTCAACAAGGCCTAACACAAAGTTCTCATGCCTCTTATGAGCTCAGGAATCTCATCGTTCTTCAAACAAATACATACAGGCAGATGCATGTGACGTCAGCCAGCATGAAGGTAAAGCTTGCGATATTGTCCCTATATAAAGTTTTTTTTCCTTCTTGATCATCTCTTATCTGAATGAATGAGTGTTGGATAATGAGTGTTGGATATATTACTTGATTGCATTTAATTATTATTTGAGTATGATCACAGGATTCATGCTCTTTATGTACAAGAACAGCAGACTCCAGGGAGGCCCTGTTTAACACATTTCACTGGGTATTGTCTCCAGTGTTAATATAAACATAACTACTCACTACCACGTGAATTTGTTCGGTTTAAAACTTTGAGGAACCAGTAATTTCAATAAGACTTTTAGATGATTAAGCCCGAATTCTTATGCTTGGCATCAAATTTTTAACAAGCCCTGCTATATTTCAGAATCGAGCAAGCCCGGAGGACATTTTACCTGTGCAGGGTTTGCGGGCTTGTGCTAATTTCGACCACTAAGGAATACAAAAAGATATAAAGAACAACAATTTTATTGTTGGACTATATACTGTAGCAGTTTAGTTTAGCAAGAACGCAGGAAATTGCACCATTCACTACAATTATAAAAAAGTCTCAATATAGGGAGGCGACACCCCACCCATCCTAAAATTGGGCTAAAACTTCATGGACATATGATAACCCAAATCTCAAGCCAACACATAAACTGTACCTTTTTTTACCTTAAAAGAAAGTAAAATAAAACTAAAATTGCCAATTTGTCTAGTATTGAAGAAAAAAAAAATTGGAAAAACAAAATAGATTTGAATATTTCATACACATACCGGTTTATATTACAAATTATGTTTTCATTTAAGTTCTTAGGCGGTAAGCATAATGCCTGCAAATGATTTTCTGTGAAATTTCCGTATCGACTGACATCTATCGCCATAAGTACGTCATTATTACATGCATAATGTAATCTCTGCTGTGATTGGCTATTTGTATGGAGGCCCGTACATTCCGGTTGCATTATACTCTGTATAATTATTAAAAACGGATTTAAATCAAACACGTATTGCACTAGTAATGAAAAATAATTTCATGATATGATTAACAGCAGTTAAATACGTATATGAGGTTTATTGGTAAGGTAATCAAGAAAAAAAACCTTACCCAATTGAAGTGGGAATAAAGATCTTACTGTAGTCGATTTTAAATTAGTCATAATTGATATTATGTTAGTGTTATATATTTTGCTACGTATATGTGTGGATTGAACTTTAGCCAACATTGAAATTGAACGCGAAGTTGAGGAATTTAAAAACAACAACGATGTATTGTCATTTGTGACGTTTATAAAGATTTATGATAAACGGAGGACTAAAATCCTTTATTGAAACGGTCCCAGCTACTGTACATTGTATACCAGTGATCGTTGTATTCACAATAAAAACATCGGGTCTTATCGTAAATGAGATTGCTAAAATATCATCAGATAAAAGCTGGGACCAATAATACTCCCATATAACAGCAAACGACATTCTTTACATTGACTTCTTAGTGCTAGCTTTCGATATTTCGACAGAAAGCTCTTATGACGACCAACAAAACCAACCGTCGTGAGAACGAAAAACAAGCAAAACACTTGATCCTAACAACTACAACAACATTTATTACTAACAGCTGCACCAAAGTAATTTTGAAAATAAATGTTTTGGAGAATTAAATACATATAATTAAGAATTATTTCCAAAAGCTCACAAAATATCTTCTCTGACCCTACGGTAGACTTTATTTTCCACGGAATACTGAACACACTATATGATCAGCAACACTTTCAGAATTATTCCCACAAAAGGTTAAAATGTTACCATCACAGAATAATTTAAATAAGAGTTTAGACATTTTCTAGCAATAAAGACTTGTTAACTTTACACTTAGAGAAGATTGGCATGGAAATATTCCAGAACATACATGTATATAATAAAAATCCTCATGAACTTTCTCTCAAATTCTAAAGATTCTTGTTTATTCAAAATCTTCTATAAATGTAATAAAAAGAGCATACATAACAAACTTTTGATAAACATATGCTAAAAATATAATATGGAAACCATAGTTTATTTTTGTGTATCTAGGTCACCATGCAGATAAAACTATAACATTAAACAAGAATTTAAAATACATATACATGTACCACGCTTAACTTGTGGCAGCTTTAGTTCTGAGGACGAACAAAAGCAACAATATAAAGTTTATATTATAAACCCACACCTGATCTATTATCGTCACAATGAGTGAATATTTGGCGCTTATTGTTTAATGTATGAGCTAGATTCTTTACCGACGGACCACTGAGGCCCCAATGATCAGACTCTTGATAATGATAAAAATTGTAATCATAGCATATTTATCTCTGGTCTACGAGAATGCTGAGGCATTGTTAAGTAGCAGATGTTATGTAACACTATGAAAAACAATTCATGATAATATTGGAGTTTGTCAGCATCGCAGCGAAAGTTATCAAGTTTTAAATGTATATGATTATTTGACAGTTTCAGTAAACATTCTTTTGAACAATATCAGACAGAACGTTAATAAAAAAAGTGCTCAAGAGGCCCGATGCAACAAGTATTTGTTTCAGTATAAACGGTCGGATATATTGCCCGAAGCCGAGAGTGTGGCTTTGACTTATCTTTTAACACATATCCATCATTTGTATGATTCCCGCGAATGTATACAGCACATATGTTACATGTATATTTGTGGTCCTGTTTAGTAATTTATAGCATGTATATTTTGTTTTTGACATATTATTTAGTTTGAAAGTGTTGAGGCCAAACATGCTTTGATACATTCAATTAAATGTATTCTTTATGACACTATCTGTCACCAAAGTTATTTTAAAATAGGCGGATAGACATTTGTAAGCCATTTTTGCATATTTGACAAAACGAGAATCATCTGTGTGTAAATGCTGACGTGTACTCTCAGGTCGAACTGATTCTGTCAGTGGTGAGGACGAATAGGATACAACAATGTTAATGTCTGACAGTGATTCTTTTCCACAAAATGAGCTGAAATTTTATAATAACCGCGATGGATAGTTGTTGTTTTATAACAATGGTAAATTGTGTTGTATTTCGACACATTGTCACCTACCACGGAAATTAAACACTTATTCTCACAATTGTGCAATAAAAAGCCGCCCCAATGGTTCGAAACTTCTAAAATATCCATAAAAGGAAGAAAACTTCTTTTTTCATCCTTGTATATGTATACATATATTTTATAATACATTTTCACTTAGTTCCTGACTTTTTCGCCCGAATGGTTCTAATAATCAGTCAAATTATGAGGCACCACTGTACTTTGTTTTTTCTTGCCCCTGTATTCTACGGAGTTGTTGCAAGGAATAAGCAGGTGGACCACAAAGAATCATTCAATCGATGTCACAGCAGAGGCGGACTAGCACCAAGCAGTTTCTTCAGCCCAATTCCAGAAACCGTCAACTACAAGTCCGAAAACATTGGACTGTGGAAAACTCACTCTGATATAAATGGTCTGACGTTAAACGAAGGGGAATCAGCATGGGTCGCCGGTTACGCAGTGTATAGTCTGCTGGTGTATTGGCAGCAATGTAGTGTGCATGAACATGCCGCACAGAAAATCAACTCTTATTCCAATAATAACTGTTTGAAAACATGTGGATATGATCAAACATCTACAAATTTATATATAGGAGTAAATTCCAAATACTGTGCGTGTTTGAATCAAACGGACATAGATGTAGCAAAGCTCATAGAATGCGACCCGGATATCAGCTCGATTCTAGGAGTATTTCGTTTAATCACTGGAGAAGCATTTGATGACTTTTCATTTCAATGCGATACCACGAACGGGACGAGAAAATGTTCAGAAAAACATAGAACAGTTTGTATCGGAGGTTAAGGTTATCATTGTAATGGAACCAATCATACCGTTAATAACCGTAGTTACTGCTTGATGAAGACACGAAATAGCTGGCGAGATAGTGTGCGGGTCTGTAAAGATATGGATACACGTATTGTACCTTACCGAAGGCTGATATCTAACCTCAATGAAGAGGCGTATTGGTTGGGAACTTTTAGAAGCTTTACTGTTGTTAAAGACCGTGTTGGAAATCACTCTCCGTGTCTGGTCATTACAAGAGTTGGGAAAGAGCTTATTCTGGAACCAGAAGACTGTACTGAGCTAAGGCTTTACTTATGTTTCAATGACATTAAGGAAACAAGTCCAAACGATTACAATGATTTTGTAATCAGTATTTTAGCCACAATAGGCGGATGTTTATCTCTTCTAGGTCTTGTTTGTGTGATTTTATATATGTACACTGAATTGATAGGTTACCATTTGGATATGCACAAAGAAGACTTTCATATACACAATAGAGTTGAGTCAAACATTGAAGATGACGTGCAGCTTGCTGACATTGGCGGGTCTTACACCACACTCGATCCAATGTCATTTGCCCAATCTCGAGGTCAAGTACAAGGTAATGAGTGCAGTAGCATATCTAGATCGAACAGGAATGGCGAGGAAGCGGATGCATACGACAAAGTAGACTTTTCCTCATTTGGATAATTGGCAAGAAAATCAGAAAAACGAGCAGTTTATGACATAAAAGTAGTTTTGCTATATGATTGATCATATTTATTGACGTATGGAGTACATGTTTATGTCTTATAATATTATTCATATGTTACAAAAAGTCAAGCATTCGAAATCCGGTTAAACTCCCAGTGAATTCCTCGGTTTAGCTGGACTTATATCGAAACCAGGCAAACAGAATACGGGCCTTGGCCCCGTTTCAATTAGACATATAATAGTCGTTGTTCTTACGCTGCTTGAGAGTACTCTGGGACACTAATTAAGTTACGGGTTGAATCTACACGATCTTAAGCCTTTTTATCTTAAGTTCTTCCATGTTTCTTGTTTGTGATTTTTTTGTTTTCATGTTTTATGTCTTTGGCGTTTACCCAGTGCCATTAAACCGGGTTTATGTTTAAACTTTTTGCTACTGAGCTTGTTTCTGTAGTTTTTCGTATAAATATCAATTGAAACGGGTCCCATATTCCTTCACACATTCCTTTAGCTGCCCACTCTGCGATTGTTAATGTTCATGATTAAGTGTCGAAGCAGAAATCATCGTCTTCCGATCCATTCGGAGCTCCTCGGCCATTTTTTTTTTTATCGAAAACAACCTTGGATGTATATGGACGGTTTGCAATGTCAGAAATCGGTTCACTTTAATTCCACTGCAAGTAGATCGCGTAGTTATTTCAATTTAGCAGGTAAACTTAATGACTTAACTCTTGGGAATCTTAATTATGTTTGCAATAATACACTCCACTGGCAAGCAATTTAAACTTTGATTTACAAATACAAGCGCAACCACTATAATTAATTAATAATATACTTCAAAATTTTACGAACACCTTCTAAAGATGTACCGGCATATATCCGAGGTTGTTTTCGATAAAAATGGTCGAGGAGTTCCGAATACTTCCGATCGAAACCGGTAGCTCTGCTGGACATGGTGTTTTTCCGAGGTGGTGTACGTTGTGCAAACCTTACAGTAGTATAAGTGTCGAATGAATGTAGTGCTCTAAAGCGATTTATTGACTTGAAATACTTTAATTGTTAATACAAATTTAATCAAATTTAAACTTTCAATGTGTATATGTAACAACCAATTGTCCAAATATAGAAAGTTACATATGTATATCATTTTGTGAAAGAAACATCAGGAAGTTCTAAGATTTGTTAATGTAAATATCTCACATTCATGTTCGTATTAAGCTTTGTTGATCATATGTCTCCCGTTATATTTTGCTAAATGTATAATTATAATATTGAATGTTCTGAATGTTCTCATGCTGTCATGTTATCATAAAAAGTCTAATATGAATAATCTTGTACTTGTAAATAAATGCGTGGAATTTGTGTTCCGTTTAACTCGTGTATATTTCGTGTACCGTTACCTATCATATAACACTTGTCACCCATTAAAGTCATTGCATAAATCCATCACAGGAAATAAAAGCGTGGAAGTTATTGACATCGCATTGGATGATAATTCATTACATATTACAGGTATGAATGATATGATGTAGGAACTGTACGTAACCCAACAATGCAATAAGCATCGCAGTATCGTTGTCTTATTACCTCCCTTTTTCAAATTGATATACGTTATCTTTCAATTCAAATTTTGCATAAAAACAGTGTCAGTATGATTATTTTGTTTAAAAAATATTTAATGGAATTACTTCTTAGTTTAATGTGAAAATTAATAGTAAATAAAGAAATGTGGTTAAGAAGAAAGTCACATTACCTGTAAATTAAGTAACGATTTGCGCGCTTAACTTAAACTATAATATATATCTTGTGGTATCACATGTTTTTATTGCGATGTATGCAATTTCTTTTAAATTTTTCTGTCAAAAAAGTTAAGAGAGTCATTTGGATATATTTCGATAAGTTTACTAAAACAGTGTCAGTGTGGTTATCTTGTTATTCTTTTTAAAGGAATCACTTCTTAGTTAAAATATGAAAATTATTAGTATACAAAGCAATATGGCATTTTCTTACCTGACCTGCAAAATTTGCATTAACATTGTGCGCTGTGATCAATCATTTGTATTATTATAAAAAGAAATATATTTACTGAAGGTGCTTCTGTTATACGGACCCTGTTGAACTTCTAACATTCCTCTCAATACAGTACAGTGTATTTATGCAGACCATTGTACTCTTGCTAATTGTTGAGGATATAATCATGTGAATTTTATTTTAAATATCTTAAATGCTCATTTTGTAATAATACATACCATTAAACTTGTAATACAAGTACTTTCTTTGGATTTTTTCCCAATATATGCTCTTGTTTTTGTTGTCAAATGCATAACCTTATAAACTTATAAACTGGAAGAGCAAATAATTTTCCTTATTCATCAAAAGGTTTTGTCACACTAATTCATAACTAAAAACATTAAACCTTAAGTTTAAAATTGTATTTAAGCACTTCATTAATAACAGGGATTTTAAACTTTCTATGTAGTTACATCATGACCATGATATAAACTCTATTGATTTTGGGATCATATGGTCAAAGGTTAAGGTCGTGGTGACCTTCAGTTGAAAATCGGTTTACATTCTGAAGAACGCTTTGGCTCAGGGACCTCAAACTTGATAATTTGAATGGTCATGACCAGCAGATAAACCATATTAGTTTTGAGTTCAGTGAATCAAATGTCAAGTTGGTGGTGATGTTTAGCTTAACATCGGTTTCCGACGAATATCTGTAGAACGTCATGGCTCAGAGACCTCAAAGTTTGTAGATAGGTTGGTCATGACCAGCAGATGAGTCCTATTCCTTTTGAGGTCAGTGGATCAAAGGTCATGATCGTTGTGATCGTAAGCTGAAAATACGCACGTTATCAATAATTAAGAAACGCTTAGCATTAGAGACCTCGAATTTGGTAGAAGTCCCTAAAACATGACCAACACCTTAACATTTTTGACGTCAGTTGGTCAAAGGCCAAGTTTATGGTGACCTTGAGCTAAAAATTCAATTCCATTCAAAACTGAAGAATGCGTATATCCAGGAACATCAAAATTGGTGAGCTGGTGAACTGTATCTGCTTCCTTTTAGTCATGTTTCAACAACAATCGCGGCGTCTTTGATGCTTTGCAACAAATTTAGTCCTGTTAGCTTCCTTATAACGATATAAAGGCTACAAAATAAACAAAGGCCGTGCATTAAAGCGAACCATCTATACCCTTTAAACAATCCCATCTATGTTTTCTCGATATATACAAATGTAAAGGTCATAAGTTTAAACGACATAATGATGTTCTTGAAATATTTGTGATGTAGTGTAACTGTATTCAAGGAAGGTTAAATTTCGTTAGTATTCCATAGTTTAATCCGCAAAGTGAAGGCTAACGTATATTTTCACGTTAACGGATTAATGTCATAATATAAGTGGGGCAAATGTTAATGTCACTTTTTAAAATGTTTAGGGACCTTATTCCATCATTCATTTCCAGCACTGCTGAAACTCGTATAAAGACTTGTTAGGTCTATACTCATAGAAGTTTGGCATGGGAATATTCCAGAACATATATTACAAAATTACACATGGACTTTTTCTTTTTTTCTTAAATTCTTTAGAATATTAATTATTCTAAATCTTCTTTACATGTTATAAATAGGACATTCAAAACATAATTTGTTCAATACATGCTGAAATTATAAAATGGGAACCATAGTTTATTCAAATGTATCCAGGTCACTTTGTAGATAAAACTACACTATTAAAAAAATGACGTTCTGAATTTAAAATGCATTTACATGTACCACTCTGAACTGGTGGCAGCTTGAGTTCTGAGGACGAACATCAGCAACAATATAAATGCAAACCTGTTCAACTATATTCAAAATGGGTTATTTTGTTTGGCACTTGTGGTTTAGTGTATGAGCCAAATTCTTTACCGGTGGACCACTAAGGCACATTATCATACATCAGGGGTTTCATAATGATAAATGTTGTACGTATAGCATCATCACTCTGGTTTACGAGAATACTAAAGCATTGACAAGTATCAGATCTTATGTAACACTATGAACAACAAGTCATTAAAACACTGGAGTTTGTCAGCATCGCAGCGAAATGCGTCAACTTTTAAATGTATGTGATTATTTTTGACAGTTTCAGTAAACATTTTTTTTAAATAATACGAAGTGCATAAGAGGCCTGATACAACCAGTATTTGTTTCAATATAAACAAATATTGTGACCAAAGCCGAGAGTGTGGCTTTGACTTATCTTTTAATACATGTCCATCAGTTGTATACTGCAAATATGTTATATTTCATGTTCTGTTTAGTAATTTATAGCACGTACTTTTGAGGTATTATGTCTTTTTGTGTTGAGCCCCAGCATGCTTTGATACATTCAATTTAACGTATTCTTCATGACACCATCTGTCATCAAAGTTATAAATAGGGAAAGACATTTGTAAACAAAGCCATTTTTTCATATTTGAAAAAAAAAAAAAAAACGTTTGTCCTATACTATTGAGTATAACCGTCGATGCCACATTCGGAAATTGATACTTACATTACGAATGCCTTCAAGTGCTTATATTAAGAAACCGAAACTGTTTCAGAAAAAAAATAATTTCCCATTAAAGTACTTCTCATTCATCATAGTATTGACAATGGTAATTCTTGTAAGCATAGCATTATCGCTCTGGTAAACGAGGAAGCAAGGTCGCTCTTCAACATCGTTGGTTACTTATACATGCATATGACTTTCATGATTTCTTTATTAGCCTTTCACTCACACATACCGGTATAAAAGTTAAAAAGATATCTAGGTTATAATAAATGTCTGATAACAAAAAGAACGATTCCAATCCTAAACAAGCAAAAGTTAAATGTCGGTGCATCTTTTTCGGTCTGTCGTTTGTTCAGCCAGTTTTTCTGCGGGAAACGAATTCGGTCATTAAAAACCAATTGAACAAAACCGTGAAAGAGGCGGACAAGCATTAGGCAGATTCACCCGCTAAAGGGGTTTAGACTGCCATAAGGAAAGTCAGCATTGGTGTCGGTGTATGCTTTGTATAGCCTGAATCGTGTATGTCTACAATGCATAAATTACGCTAAAAAGATAAAAGACCATTCGATCTATAGCTGTTTAAACATATGCGGGAACACCAAATCAGATCACAAAGCTAATGATGGATATCATACCATGTGATAAAGCTTGTGATGGATATCATACCATGTGATAAAGCTAATGATGGATACCATACCATGTGATAAAGCTAATGGAAGAAGGCTACTATGAGTATTCCATGTACATTCAGAAAGTATATTGGACGAGGTCTCATAAGGAACATCAAAATGTTTAGAACGGCATCGCTCTATATATGAAAGAATGACAAGTGTACATGAAACAATCATACATTATACTCTGAAGGCAGGCGCAAAGTAAATGCTCCGGCGCATAAAATGGTGTGGCAGCGTTGAAAACTGAGAACAAATTGCGGGAAGCATCCGCCACATCGTACGGTTGATCTAAATAACACCTTTTTTCAAATATGGGTAAGAACGTTTGGAAACTTTCCCGGTGCCGAATAACAAGTTTGAAACGGATATATTTGTCTTGTAATTCAATGGTTTAAAAGACACTTTTTTGTAGATCTTGAAAACTGTTTCGCATAGAGAAAGGACAAGTATTCACGTGATATTGCAGGCAAAAAAGTCCCTATTACATAGCAGATCAAAAAGAGAAACACTAAACAACACACATGCGCAATTTGCTTTTAGCATATTTGTCAAATCAGTGAATGTTTGGCACTTCTTGGTTTAGTGTTACTTTATTATTCATGAAATTGATAAATAACAAACATGACTACAGGAAGAATTAATTAAATTGTGAAGAAGATGAGATTAAAAATGCTGAAATTTTTTTTTCTCACATAATGTCGAGTCATTAAACAGCGGAAACCTAGTAGCTTACGAATATGACATTGCAGAAAACTATAGCAATTGCTCTGGCGAGAATCATCGTTGTGTGAACGCTAACATGTACTCTCAAGTCGAACTAATTCTGTCAATGGTGTTGACGAGTTTGAAACTACAATGTTTTGTGTCTTCAAGAAAAATATCCAGACAGTGATTGTCTTGCACAAAATGAGCTTCAATTTTACAATAACCGCGATGATAATTGTGATGTTATAATAACTGAAAATTGTGTTATATTTTGACACATTGTCAGAGTGAAAATGTTTTATTCACAATCATCGGAAATAAACACTTATTATCACAATTGTGCAATTAAAAGCCGCTCCAATCGTTCGACACTACTAAATTGTGCATACAGGGAAGAAAACTTCTTTTTTTTCATCCTTGTATATGTATACATATATTTTATAATACATTTTCACTTAGTTCCTGACTTTTTCGCCCGAATGGTTCTAATAATCAGTCAAATTATGATGCACCACTGTACTTTGTTTTTTCTTGGCCCTGTATTTTACGGAGTTGTTGCAGGGAATAAGCAGGTGAACCACAAAGAATCATTCAATCGATGTCACAACAGAGGCGGACTAGCACCAAGCAGTTTCTTCAGCCCGATTCCAGAAACCGTCAACTACAAGTCCGAAAACATTGGACTGTGGAAAACTTACTCTGATATAAATGGTCTGACGTTAAACGAAGGTGAATCAGCATGGGTCGCCGGTTACGCAGTGTATAGTCTGCCGGTGTATTGGCAGCAATGTAGTGTGCATGAACATGCCGCACAGAAAATCAACCCTTATTCCATTTATAACTGTTCGAAAGCATGTGGATATGATAAAACATCTACAGATTTATATATAGGAGTAAATTCCACATATTGTGCGTGTTTGAATCAAACGGACAAAGATGTAGCAAAGCCCATAGAATGCGACCCGGATAACAGCTCGATTCTAGGAGTATATCGTTTAATCACTGGAGAAGCATTTGATGACTTTTCATTTCAATGCGATACCACGAACGGGACGATAAAATGTTCAGAAAAACATGGAACAGTTTGTACCATACGTAAAGGTTATAATTGTAGTGGAACCAATCATACCGTTAATAACCGTAGTCACTGCTTGATGAAGACACGAAATAGCAGGCGAGATAGTGTTCGGGTCTGTAAAGATATGAATACAACTATTGTACCTTACCGAAGTCTAATAGCTGACCTCAAGGAAGAGGCGTATTGGGTGGGAACTTTTAGAAGCTTTACTGTTGTTGAACACCGTGTTGGAAATCACTCTCCGTGTCTGGTCATTACAAGAGTTGGGAAAGAGCTTATTCTGGAACCAGAAGACTGTACTGAGCTAAGGTTATACTTATGTTTCAATGACTTAAAAAAACAAAACGATTATAACGATTTGGTAGTCAGTATTTTCGTCACGATAGGCGGATGTTTATCTCTTCTAGGTCTTGTCTGTGTGATTTTATATATGTGCACTAAATCGTTAAGTAGCAAGGTGGATACGCAGAAAGAAGAATTTCACAATTTTTTTATACACAATAGAGTTGAGTCAAACCTTAAAGATGACTTGCACCTTGCTGACATTGGCGGTTCCTATGCCACAATAGACCTAATGTCATTTGCCCAATCTCGAGGGCAAGTACAATATGATGAGTGCAGTAGCATACCAATCACTAACGAATACGACATTGCCGGTAATCAGAACAGACGCGTGGCTGAACATCCTCCAAATGTAAAGGTCAACATGTATTCTCACGTTCAATTCGATGGTTCCCAATGTAATGACGTAGGATATGATACTATATCTAGATTGAACAAGAATGGCGGGGAAGCAGATGCATACGACAAAG
The DNA here is from genome assembly GCF_026914265.1 of Mya arenaria. NCBI lineage: Eukaryota > Metazoa > Mollusca > Bivalvia > Myida > Myidae > Mya > Mya arenaria. Next base: position 10,575,616 of record NC_069134.1, on the reverse strand, counting down.
TAGAATTTAACTCATTAAGATAATTGGCAAGAAAATCAGGGAAAACGAGCAGTTTATGACATAAAAATATTTTAATATGATATGAATCTGCAATATGATTTGAGTAATATGGATTTAATGATCATATTTATTGACGTATCAAATAGATTTTTCTGCTTTATAATATTATCCATCAGTTGGAAAAGGTTAAGCATGCGAAATCCGGTTTAACTCCTCGGTTTAGCTGGCCACTGATTGGAACCAGGCAGTCAGAAAATGGGCCTTGGTCCCGTTTCAACAAGACATATTTGTCGTTAACATCACGCTGCGTAAGAGTGATCCGGGATAATATGTCTCCCCGTTATAGTTTGCAATGTATAATTATAATATGGAATGTCCTTTTTTTAAGAAAATTGCCTCATTCTTTTGTATGTTCTTCTTTGTCGCATATACTCATGCTGCCATGTTATCATGAAATAAATTATTTAAATAATCTTGTACTTAATAAATAAATGCGTGGAAGGTGTGTGTTCCCTTTAACTCGTGTATGTTTTGTGTACCGTTCCATATCATATAACACTTGTCAGGCATAACATAAAACCATCACAGGCAATAAAAGCGTGGAATTTATTGACATCGAATTAAATGATATTTCATTACATATAACATTATGATTGGTATAATGGAGGAACTGTACGTAACCCAACAATGCAATAAGCATTGTCGTATCGTTGTCCTATTATCTCACGATTCTTAAACTTGTTATACTAGTAGTCTATTACCTCTTAGTTAGAATATGAAAATTATTAGTATATGAAGCAATATATTATTTATAATTTAGTAAGGGTCGCATTACCTTCCACTTATGTGGTTACGCTCAATTAAGACTATATTTTCGGTTTTGTCGTAAGTTTGTTATTGTGACAAATGAAGTTCTTTTTTTATCAAACTGGGTGTTAAAAGATGCCAAAAAAGTTAAGAGAAGTAATTTGGATATACATTTCGATAAGTTAACATTTCATATATACATGTATATTGAATATTTGTTGTTAAATTTATATCAGTAAATGAATATAACTATTATTTCTATGCTAAATCAGTTAAAACACCTTGAAGTTCTAAAATGATTCGGAAATATATCATTTTTATTCATAATAATCAATTGAAATTTGTAAAGTTTACTGAAGATGCTTCTGTTTTACAGACCATGTTGTACTTCTAACACTCCTCCCAATACAGGGCAGTGTATTTATTCAGGCATTGTATTCTTGCTAATTGCTGATGACATAATCATGTGAATTTTATTTGAAATATCATAAATGATCATTTTTGATAATAAATACCTATAAACTTTTTAGTATTATTTTGAATTTATTTTCTAATATATGCTCCTGTTTTTATTACCAAAACCCTTATAAACTGGGAGAGCAAATAATTTCGATTATTCGTCCAAAGCTTTTGTCACACTAATTCATAACTAGAAACATTAAACCTTAAGTTTAAAATTGTTAGTATTTCAGCACCTGGGATTTGTTTCCCCAAAGGGTGGCATATAGTTATCTGATCCTCTGTCCGTCCATCCGTCCGCCACCACGGTTTCCTAACAATATCTGAATAACGCTTTGGCCCAGGGTTATTAAACTTTGTAGGCAGGTTGGTCATGACCATCATAAAGCCTTTTGATTTTGAGGTCAGTTGTTCAAAGGTCAATGTAATGGTGACCTTACGATTATCTTCAGCTTAAATCGGATTCCGACAAATATATGAAGAACGCTTTGGCCCAGGGATTTTAAACTTTCTATGTAGTTACATCATGACCATGATATAAACTCGATTGATTTTAGGATCATATGGTCAAAGGTTAAGGTAGTGGTGACCTTCAGTTGAAAATCGGTTTGCATTCTGAAGAACGCTTTGGCTCAGGGACTTCAAACATGATAATTTGATTGGTCATAACCAGCAGATGAACCATATTCATTTTAAGTTCAGTGGATCAAATGCGCAGTAGGTGGTGATCTTAAGCTGAAAATCGGATTCCGGCCAATATCTGTAGAACGTCATGGCTCAGGGACCTCAAAGTTTGTAGATAGGTTGGTCATGACCAGCAGAGGGGCCTTATTTCTTTTGAGGTCAGTTGATCTAAGGTTATGGGCGCTTAGGCTTAGATACCTCGAACTTGGTAGAGATCCATCAACATGACCAGCACCCTAACTTTTTTGACGTCAGTTGGTCAAAGGTCAATGACATGATGACCTTGAGTTAAAAATTCGATTTCGTTCAATAACTGAACAATGCTTGTATCCAGGTACCTCAGACTTGATGTGCTGGTGAACTGCATCGGCTTCCTTTTATTAAGTCATTTTTCAAAAACATTCGCGGCATCTTTGATGCGTTGCATCAAAATTAACATTGTAAGCCTCCTTATAGCGATACAAAGGTTATAAAATAAACAAAGGATGTGCAATAAAGCGAACAATCAATACGCTATAAAAACAACCCAATCTATGTTTTCTCGACATATATAAATGTAAACGACTTTTTCGACATAATGATGTTCTTTAAATATGTGTGTTGTCAGTGTAACGATATTTGTGTAAGGTTAAATTTCGTTAGCATTCCATAGTTTAATCCGCAAAGGGAAGCCATACATTTATTAAGTAAGCGGCCTAATGTCATAATATACGTGGGGTAAATGTTGATGTCACTGTTTTAAAAGTTCATGGACCGTATTCATTTATGCATAAAGCAACTTTCATCTGAATGAAAATGGTCGATTCGTAAACTAAGGATATTTTAATAGTATTATCAACTTATTCTATGATGTTCTATTCACTTTCGCGAAAACTATTAAATCTAAATATCCCTGCCTCACAATTTCGGTTCGTTTCGTTTCAATTTTTACCGCAAAGATAATTTATTAACCCATTGTAATATAACAAAATAAGCCTGTTCTTACCGAATTGTAAATTAAATTCGAACAAAATTAATTATTCTGTAAACAAAAGCGGTATTCTGGATTTTCATGTATTCAGAGTATAATACTGAGGACAACATACATATATATATATATATATATATATATATATATATATATATATATATATATATATATATATATATAAACATTATGGTCAATGTTATCTTTAGACTAACACATCCTCTTTTGTATATGTTATAATCTGCGTAAGGCCAATGCCCTTGTACGCTTATTCTGTCTGCATAACTATATCTCTATGTGATCTGCGTTTGGTCCGGCATCCCAAAGCCCCTTAAAATAAGTGTTCATTGTTCATATGCTTTTTACAAGATACAGTATCATTATTTAAAGTCGGGTGTATGATAACAAGAAACGTTAGCTCAATGAGCTATTTTCCGACATGTATCTATGTATTTGCCTTTTGAATTTCTGCACACTCGGTCCTATCTTGCATTAAATGGTAATACTGTGTATAATAGTAGAAGTTAACCAAAACTGCCGGGCCTCCAAAAATTAAATGTATCGTTACATTTGATTGGCTGCAAGGCTGCGGGTAAAATAAGTAAGGCAAAATGTCCACGGAGTTGCAGGCTACAAAATTTAACAAAGAAAATACAGACAACCGCATTAAATCAAAGGTAGAATAGAAAATTCGTCTTTTATAATAAAAAAACACCCAATATGTAACCTACGACATCAACAGCATTGATACGAAGCATTTCCTTTAACACTAAAATCAGGTTTGCAATATCAATTCGCGAGCAAATCATTCTTTGATAATACCTTTTTATGGAACAGGTAAGAGGAAAGTTAAAGGTACTCCCATGTTTTTGTAAAAAGCATTTTTTTAATGACGAAATAAAATGTGGCAATTCATAACATTAGGAATGTAAAAACTAATAAACCAAAATCTTGAACCTTTTGGCTTTTAGCAAATGTTAGCTTAAGTGCTTTAGCGAACACATTATATATTACCTTATGGGACGTGAAAGCTGAAGAGAACGCCGTATCCAAACCCTGCCAGAAATCGTGACATTTTATGTCATGCTATTTCACTTGTATGCATTGTACAGACAAAGTAACTATATTCTCAGGTAAATGAAGTAAAATGTAGTTCACAAAACACATTTTCAAAACCAATAAACACTTTATATATAGTGATTTATTTTTATAATAAATCCGATTATAAACATTCCTTAACTAGGTGATAGTTGTGTTCATATTGAATCATGAGATAACAAGACTTTCAGAAAAAAAAAACACATGACCTCACAAATAAAGTGTTTATTTTGCTGTTATTTTTCTATTTTGAATAATTAGAAATATAACGGATAACAATTTGGAATAATTTAATTGTTTTCACTTATCAAAAAATATTTTCAATCTTACTGCAATTGGTTTCTACTAAATGAACCATCAAAATTAAAGTTTTGGAAGCCAGAACTAGCAAATGTTGATATGTGCTCAAATATCGGTGGGGTATAAAAGACTGGCCGGACCCGACCTATTTCTGACCAAAATCTCTGGACCGGTCCAGATATCATTAAGAATTTCTGTTGGGTATAAAAGGCTGGTCGGACTGGACCATTTATGTACCAAATCACAAATATATGCATTTCTGTTTTATAGGTATTTTATTGATTAATCATTTTAATTTGTTATCTTTGTATAAAATCACAATATATTTAATTATGAAAGGTTATAATAACAGCTGGTTAAATAGTATTATTAAATGCATAATATATAAGTAACCACATGCATACAATTTAAAAAATTTCCTTGAGGGGGATTCAAGTAATGACGTCTTGTATTGTATAATGCTGAACAGTATTTTTTACATTGTGAAAGATAATTTTATATATTGTTTGACAACAACAAATAGGTTTTTCAACGGATATAAACAGTTTCAGCACACCGGCACACAAACTTGACAAAAAGTTCTTTTTGTAGCTGCAGAAATAGTATCTGGGCGAGGCTTAAATTTACAGGTGATTTTACTGGCCTGTCTCATTTCTACATCCTTGATTGTGTGACAAGTGTTTTATGTGATCTATTTTGGGCTGAAATTCATTCCCAACGCTAAAACATACTCCCCCCCCCCCCCCAACAACAAAAAAAAAAAATGGGAATAAGGAATTAGCACAAGCATTTTTTGTTTTCTCAACAAGCAGAAGATTTAATTCAATTTATCCTTTTAGATGGCAGCAACTCTGAGTGATGAAAGGAAAACTCTCAAGACCCTTCAGCTTACTGCAGATGGAAAACTTTTAGGATCAGAGGTTATATTTGGCATGATGTTGATACCAGTAAAAATCAGAACACTATTTAAAGATTCATTAGCAAGTGTAGATTTGATTGACTGTAAGTGCACTACATCAATTAATTTATTTGTTAATAGCAGATAATTATGGTCATTGGAAATGAATACAGAACCAACTCTCTTTGGTTTCAATTCAACTGTATGCTACCACAACCTATATATCTCTTGAAAGTGCCATGTTACTCTCAGACTGATGTAATGTAGAGAAGCTATCAACTAAACAGTCTTGTGTGAATAATTTCAAATCAATTATTATAATACAGTAGTTAAATTTGCACACGCATGCAAGCCCTGCATTGATAAAATGCTCACCGGCTTGTTAAAAATCTAGGTTTTAATTAGCAGGGCTTGTAAAGAAATTTGATGCTAAGCATTTTTTTTTTGTTCATCCAAAATTTCAATGTAAATATGTATTTTTTTAGAAGCCTGCAAAACAACATAAACAAAACAAGATCATTGCGTACAAAAAGCCAATCCAGATATTTAAAGATAAGCCAGTGGCTGCATCCAGCCCAGTGCGCCGGTCAGTGCATGAGATGTGTGTGCAGGCTTCCCCGGAGCACACTGAGATGTATGTGCAGACTGACATATCTGGTGTCTCAAGAGTATTTGGGTCCCCAGATCTACATAACGACAGTGGGGTGGGAGCTGGTGATCTTGATCAGGAGGCGTATGATCTCATGGTCAAAGGTTTGTTCTGTTTAGTCATTTTCTTAGCACTTACAACATATAAAATTGAATTAGTAAGAGGTCAGCCTTATTTTAGATTTTAGAAAACTTCCCACTGGCATTGTTGACTAGTTTAGCTTGCCTGTTTTTAGAAGGAAAGTCTGAGTACCGGTATTGTGATTGCTTTGGTAAAACTTGGTAAACATGTTGGAAGTGACTACCTATATTGCACATGTACAGTAAGGCCAATAACTCTGGCTGAAATCATTAGTTATTCTCCTTTTTGAAATAAAAATAAGTTTCGGGAAGTGGGTTGAAAATCACAGTCTGAGTTGACAAACTGATCATTGACAGCAATGGTATGTTTAGTTACAACTTCATGCTCTTTAATACCAGGTTGCGATATTCCAGCACATGAATCGTACTCAATGATCCTGACAAGAAGGATAAATAACTACAGTATAAACATTGCCTTCTTTTACATTCAATTAAATTCAATATATATCAATAGTTGGTTTCTATGAACATCAGTAAACATAAGCTATGTAAAGCTTTTGACCGAGATGATATTACAGATCCCATACCAGAGAGCTACTGGAGAGAATTGGCAGAGGAGAGAAGACAGTCCCTAGCTGAAGCTCTTGCTGAAAATGAAAAGGTAACTTGCAGGAGATGGGTCCATAAATGCATGTAATATGTGCTATATATGGACTTAAATGCATATCATTATGTGCTATATGGGTCCGTAAATGCATATCATATGAGCTTTATGGGTCCATAAAAGCATATCATATGAGCTTTATGGGTCTATTAATGCATATCGTATGTGCTATATGGGTCCATAAATGCATATCATATGTGCTATATGGGTCCATAAATGCATATCATATGTGCTATATGGGTCCATAAATGCATATCATATGAGCTTTATGGGTCTATAAATGCATATCATATGTGCTATATGGGTCCATAAATGCATATCATATGAGCTTTATGGGTCTATAAATGCATATCATATGTGCTATATGGGTCCATAAATGCATATCATATGAGCTTTATGGGTCTATAAATGCATATCATATGTGCTATATGGGTCCATAAATGCATATCCTATGTGCTATATGGGTCCATAAATGCATATCATATGTGCTATATGGGTCCATAAATGCATATCCTATGTGCTATATGGGTCCATAAATGCATATCATATGTGCTATATGGGTCCATAAATGCATATCCGATGAGCTTTATGGGTCTATTAATGCATATCATATGTGCTATATGGGTCCATAAATGCATATCATATGTGCTATATGGGTCCATAAATGCATATCATATGTGCTATATGGGTCCATAAATGCATATCATATGAGCTTTATGGGTCGATAAATGCATATCATATGTGCTATATGGGTCCATAAATGCATATCCTATGTGCTATATGGGTCCATAAATGCATATCATATGTGCTATATGGGTCCATAAATGCATATCATATGTGCTATATGGGTCCATAAATGCATATCATATGTGCTATATGGGTCCATAAATGCATATCATATGTGCTTTATGGGTCCATAAATGCATATCATATGTGCTATATGGGTCCATAAATGCATATCATATGTGCTTTATGGGTCCATAAATGCATATCATATGTGCTATATGGGTCCATAAATGCATATCATATGTGCTATATGGGTCCATAAATGCATATCATATGTGCTATATGGGTCCATAAATGCATATCATATGTGCTATATGGGTCCATAAATGCATATCATATGAGCTTTATGGGTCCATAAATGCATATCATATGTGCTATATGGGTCCATAAATGCATATCATATGAGCTTTATGGGTCTATAAATGCATATCATATGTGCTATATGGGTCCATAAATGCATATCATATGAGCTTTATGGGTCCATAAATGCATATCATATGTGCTATATGGGTCCATAAATGCATATCCTATGTGCTATATGGGTCCATAAATGCATATCACATGTGCTATATGGGTCCATAAATGCATATCCTATGTGCTATATGGGTCCATAAATGCATATCATATGTGCTATATGGGTCCATAAATGCATACCCTATGTGCTATATGGGTCCATAAATGCATATCATATGTGCTATATGGGTCCATAAATGCATATCATATGTGCTTTATGGGTCCATAAATGCATATCATATGTGCTATATGGGTCCATAAATGCATATCATATGTGCTTTATGGGTCCATAAATGCATATCATATGTGCTATATGGGTCCATAAATGCATATCATATGAGCTTTATGGGTCCATAAATGCATATCATATGTGCTATATGGGTCCATAAATGCATATCATATGTGCTATATGGGTCTATAAATGCATATCATATGAGCTTTATGGGTCCATAAATGCATATCATATGTGCTATATGGGTTTATAAATGAATATCATATGAGCTTTATGGGTCCATAAATGCATATCATATGTGCTATATGGGTCCATAAATGCATATCATATGAGCTTTATGGGTCCATAAATGCATATCATATGTGCTATATGGGTCCATAAATGCATATCATATGTGCTATATGGGTCCATAAATGCATATCATATGTGCTATATGGGTCCATAAATGCATATCATATGAGCTTTATGGGTCCATAAATGCATATCATATGTGCTATATGGGTCCATAAATGCATATCATATGAGCTTTATGGGTCCATAAATGCATACCATATGAGCTATATGGGTCCATAAATGCATATCATATGTGCTATATGGGTCCATATATGCATACCATATGAGCTTTATGGGTCCATAAATGCATATCATATGTGCTATATGGGTCCATAAATGCATATCATATGTGCTATATGGGTCCATAAATGCATATCATATGTGCTATATGGGTCCATAAATGCATATCATATGTGCTATATGGGTCCATAAATGCATATCATATGTGCTATATGGGTCCATAAATGCATTTCATATGTGCTATATGGGTCCATAAATGAATAAGTATAGGATGACAGTGAGAATGAGCATTGCTATCATTATCTGTATAATGTGTTCATTTTCATTTTAAATAGTTATAACAAATCAATTTGTATCATGACAACAGGCTCAAACAAGTCGAAGGATTAAACACAGTTTGGAAAATTTCTGAAACACTAAATGGAGTTACTACAAATTATGATTTTCCACATGTTTTTTTAGCTCCACCAGCCACAAGTGTGCATTTCAATATGTTCTGTATCTCCACCAGCCTCATGCCTGCATTTCCACATGTTCTGTAGCATCACCAGCCTCAAGTTTGCACTTCCACATGTTCTGTAGCTCCACCAGCCTCATGCCTGCATTTCCACATGTTCTGTAGCTCCACCAGCCTCAAGTGTACATTTCCACATGTAATCCACCAGCCTCAAGTGTGCATTTCCACATGTTATGTAGCTCCACCAGCCTCAAGTGTGCATATCCACATGTTCTGTAGCTCCACCAGCCTGAAGCATGCATTACCACATGTAATGTAGCTCTACCAGCCTCAAGCCTGCATTTCTACATGTTCTGACACTCCACCAGCCTCAAGTGTGCACTTCCACATGTTCTGTAGCTCCACCAGCCTCAAGCCTGCATTTCCACATTTTCTGTAGCTCCACCAGCCTCTAGGTTGCATGTCCACATGTTCTGTAGCTCCCCTAGCCTCAAGTGTATGTTTCCATGTGCACTGCAGCATGCATTTTCACATGTTTTGTAGCTCCATATGAGCCACGTGTGTGCATTTCCACATGTTCTGTAGCTCCACCAGCTTCAAGCGTGCATTATCACATGTTCTGTAGCTCCACCAGCTTCAAGCGTGCATTATCACATGTTCTGTAGCTCCACCAGCTTCAAGCGTGCATTTCCACATGTTCTGTAGCTCCACCAGCTTCAAGCGTGCATTTCCACATATTATGTAGCTCCACCAGCCTCAAGTGTGCATATCCACATGTTCTGTACCTCCACCAGCCTGAAGCATGCATTTCCACATGTTCTGTAGCTCAACCAGTGTCGAGTCTGCGATTCCACGTGTTCTGTAGCTCCACCAGCCTCAAGCGTGCATTTCCACATGTTCTGTAGCTCCACCAGCCTCAAGCGTGCATTATCACATGTTCTGTAGCTCCACCAGCTTCAAGCGTGCATTTCCACATGTTCTGTAGCTCCATCTGCCTCAAATGTGCATTTCCACATGTTCTGTAGTTATGTAGCTCCACCAGCCTCAAGCCTGCATTTCACATGTTCTGTAGCTTCATCAACCTCTTGCCTGCATTTCCACCTGTTCTGTAGCTCCGCCAGCCTCAAGTGTGCATTTACACATGTTCTGTAGCTCCACCATGCTCATGCCTGCATTTCCACATGTTCTGTTGCTCCATCAACCTCTTGCCTGCATTTCCACATCTTCTGTAGCTCTGCCAGCCTCAAGTGTGCATTTCCACATGTTCTGTAGCTCCACCATGCTCATGCCTGCTTTTCCACATGTTCTGTTGCTCCACCAGCCTCAAGTTTGTATTACCACATGTTCTGTAGCTCCACCAGCCTCATGCCTGCATGTCCACATGTTCTGTATCTCCGCCAGCATCAAGTGTGCATTTCCACATGTTCTGTAGCTCCACCAGCCTCATGCCTGCATTTCCACAGGTTCTGTAGCTCCGCCAGCTTTATGCCTGCATTTCCATATGTTCTGTAGCTCACCCAGCCTCAAGTGTGCGTTCGCCAGCCTCAAGTGTGCATTTTCACATGTTCTGTAGCTCCGCCAGCCTCATGCCTGCATTTCCACATGTTCTGTAGCTCCACCAGCCTCAAGTGGGCACTTCCACATGTTCTGTAGCTCCACCAGCCTCAAGTGTGCATTTCCACATGTTCTGTAGCTCCACCAGCCTCACGTGTGCATATCCACATGTTCTGTAGCTCCAGCTGCCTCAAGCCTGCATTTCCAAATGTTCTGTAACTCGACCAGCCTCTTGTGTGCATTTCCACATGTTCTGTAGCTCACCCAGCCTCATGCCTGCATTTCCACATGTTCTGTAGCTCCTCCAGCCTCAAGCATGCATTTCCACGTTATATAGCTCCTTCCTTCTAAAGTGTTCATTTGCACATGTGTATTTGCTCCACCAGCCTAAAGTGTTGATTTCCATATGTCATATACAGGGGTTCTAGAGTTAAGGATAAATCCTGAAGTCAGGATTGAGAGGTTTAAACTTCAGACTATTGTACAGATGTTTGTTTTTCCTGTGACAATTCCTCAAAAACAGTAGGAAGTACCTTTAAATAAATATAAATGACTTATGACATAATTTTAGGACAGCCAATTTTTAGCTGTTAGAACCCCTGTCTGTATATAGCCCCATAGGCCTGAGGTGTTTGTTGTAGCGCGAGAAATCAAAGATCAATGAAAATAAGGTCACCAGTTCAAATCTCTTGATTTTTTTGCCTGGAACCAATTCATGGTAATGATAGGTCAGATAATGTTCTAACTTGGACATTATGTTACCCCTGATGAATCTCACCACATGATATAATATTTATGAAACTACCGGTAAATGAAAATGTTTTCAGTGATGAAATCATTGAATAGTTTGATTTGTTCAAACAGAGGTCAATATGTTCCCTTTGCCTTGATTCAATGTCTTTAGCTCGACTATTCGAAGAACGCGTCGTCGTTGGCGTCACACCTTGGTTAAGGTTTTGCATGTAAGCACCTTTAAGTCATTATCTCAGTAAATACATCAGTTATTGCATTAAAACTTTGGATATGTATTCCCAACTATCTTACATACTAAATTAATGAAGTTAGATAACAATTATTTGAATATAATGCCAATAATAGTCCTTTATTATTCAACTTAGAAATTCTGGTTAAGGTTTTGCGTGTAAGCACACATAGGTTAATATCTCAGCAACTACTTGAGGTATTGCATTGATACTTGATACAATGGTAGTCAACCATCCAACCTACTTAATTAACCAAGTTAGATAACTCTAGTTTGCATTTAATGCAAAATAATTGCCCTTTATTATTCGACTTGGAAATTCTGGTTAAGGTTTTGCATGTTACCACATTTAAGGCAATATCTCGGCAAATATATCATGTATTGCATTGAAACATTAGATAAGTATTCCCAGATAACACTTTTTTGAATATAATGCAAATTATGGGCTTTTATTTTTTGACTTAGAAATTCTGGTTAAGGTTTTGCATGTAAGCACACATAGGTTAATATCTCAGCAATTACTTGATGGATTGCATTGATACTTTATACAATGGTACTCAACCATCTACTTAAATAACCAAGTAAGATAACCCCAGTTTGCATTAAATTAAAAAAATGGCCCCCTTTTTTATTCGACATAGAAATTCTGGTTAAGGTTTTGCATGTAACCACTTTTAAGTCAATACCTCAGCGAATACATCATGTATTGCATTGAAAATTTACACACAGGCTCCCATCTATTTTACCTTCTTATTTAATCAAGTAAGATAAATCTATCTTTTATAATATGTAATTTTTGCCCCTTTATTATGCGACTTAGAAATTCTGGTTAAGGTCTTGCATGTTAGCACACATAGGATAATATCTCAGCAACTATTTGATGTATTGCATTGAGACTTTATACAATGGTATTTAACCACCCAACTTAATTGAATAACCAAGTTAGATAACTGTATTTTGCAAATAATGGCCCTTTATTATTAGACTTAGAAATTTTCGTTAATATTTTGCATGGAACCACATTTATGTTTATATCTCAGCACACCATGTATTGCATTGAAATCTAATCTAACAGTGATCCATGCATGTTTCGCCAAAACTTTTCAATCCTTACATTGAAAAGCGGTGGAATAGTCGAGCGCGCTGTCTCTGTGACAGCTCTTGTTATTAGTTTGAAACTAGGGAACATATGGTCAAAAACTGGGTCACTAGGTTAAACCTAAGTAAAACCTGTTGATCAATCTAGTTGATCAATCTAGTTGATCAATCTAGAGGCTATGATTTTTTGCAATATTTCTGGTCCAATCTTCATGTAATTTGATCAGAATGCTTGCATTGAAGAAATATTTTATTAGTTTGAAACTGGGTAATGTGGGATCAAAACCTAGGTTACTAGGTCAAATTTTAATGCTACACTATACTATTTCATACAACATTTTTTATTTCAAACAGGTGCAAACAAACTCATATTTCATACTCATTGTTTATAAGCGTCCATCACTTTGCAGCTCTATTGCATGTTTTGTTTGAACCATTTCACCAACATGTGATTTCCATGAGATCTACCTCGCCTAATCAGGGGATATCAATTCAACGCATTTGCTTGTTTCCACAATGTCTATAGCTCCAAGAGTCTAAGGTGTTCTTTTCAACATGTTATATAGCTCCACCAGTCGATGGAGGAGCTGAAGGATGAGAACCAGAACCTGTCGCTGCTGGCCAGCCAGGCAGAACATCTTGCCTCTGTGCTCAATGTGAGTAGTACTTACCTTTGCTAGTATGACAAGGAATCTTGCGTTTGAAAATAATATGTTTTGGTTTCACTATTCACTTTGTGTTGGCTATATTTAGTTAGCTCAACATCATTTTGAAGTAAGTTCTGAAAGAAATCTCAAGTTTTTTATTCTCGATTGTATGCAACCACATAGGGAGATTACTTTTTGTATGATTGATATTGTTGAATTATAGCTTTCGAAATTGAGGGAATCATTGAATTGTCTAAAAGTATTATAAATGAATATTGTTACCATTTCAGAGTGCCTTTGGAAATGATGAGGAAGAGGAAGATGACACAGACAACCAAGACAACGACACACCTAAAGATAAAGACAACACGGACACACCTGGAGTTGAAGACAACAAGCCAACTGCAGAATAAACCCAATAAGCACAGTGTATGAATTTAATGTTAATATATGAGACGATTAGACAAAAAAAGAACAAGCAGTGCTTTATCTTACTCTTGGTTTAAACATATTTATTTCATGAAAATATACAAGTGACAACATATAGTATCTTTCTCTTCAAATCAAGGGGTGAATCCAAAAACTTTTTATCAGGGCTCACTGCTAAGATTCTCTCTGTTACGGCCCCCTGAGTTCCCTCAGTCAACCAAACTGTTGACCTAATGACTTAAACAGTGCAAGTTTCTTATGTTGTAAGCATACATCATTTGTTGAAAAGTGTGTCATTTGGACTGACAAAATTTCAGATGCTTTTAAAAATTGCTCAATCCAACAAATAAGTTCTTAAACTAATTCATTTAATACCCATTCTGCAGTATTTGTAAAAGATTAAAAAAAAAAGTACAGGTTCAGACTATTTCAAGATTAAAAATAATTTCTGAAATTTCAAAAAGGTAGAACAAGATAGGACAGTTTTGTTGATTTTAATAATGTCTGCTCAATCCTGGAAATAAATAGTACTAGCAGTAACAAACAAAATAATGCTTAAAATGCTTTAATATGTGTATCAGTATTTAGTATTGTACTTTAGGCTTGATTTAAAGTCTTTTGAGTATGAAACACGCTGACCCTTTCAATACCAATTCAATTCATTTCCATCCCAAGTTGTTAACTGTTAGTGCGTTCTTGTGATATAAACCATGGATTATGTCACACATTTTGTACATAAAACATACCCTTACTTCACACCGATTTTCATTTGAAAAACAAGCAATAATACTGGGAGAAAAAATTAACAGTCGGTTTCGTCGTTTAAAATGATCATGACAAAAAATTCTGAAAACATTTTATCAATGTATACATTTAACGTTCTTTAGACATCCCAAACCATTAACAATTTTACTGGGATCATGTCAAAATTAACTGGTCAGAACTGGTTTTCACATTGTTTGTTTTAAAAAAATGTTTTAAGCAATGTAACAATTGCCCATGTATTTCCAGGTTGACTTTGACACCAGCCATCAAGGATATCCTGCAGTGACAATGATGGATCACTCTTCTTGCCTACATGATAATCAACAAGGACGTTAAATTGTTCTTGTCTTAAGTGACTGGTGCTTCAGAATAACTGTATTTTCAAGATGATCTCAGCGGAACATTGTAATGTTAATTGTGTTGGATGTATGCCAATGTCTTTCTTACTTTCTTACATTGTTTAAAATATCATCAATTAGAATTTGCATAAAGAGAGTCGGTGAATTATGCTAGCCTGCCTTGTAAATAGAAATGGTTTTAACTGTTTTTAATATTATTTAACAGCTTTTTAGTTAGCAAGAATGTATACAGAAAACCAATTTTAGAATTGTTAATTCCATGATAAATATTACTGTTGTATACATTTATGCATTACAAACGCAACACCACCATTGTAATTTCAACACAACCATTGTAATTTCAAAACCACCATTTTAATTTCAACACCACCATTGTAATTTCAACACCACCATTGTAATTTGTTCAATCATGCTGGAAATAATTGGAATTACGAAAACTTCATCAAAGTTCATCAAGGTCATGTGATGTAATTTTAAATGGTTTTATTTGACATTTGTGGCTGTAAAATGGTTATTTTTATCACTACAAGCCGTTTAAGATAAAGAATAAATTTTGTAATTGTGAGACTTATGGGAAATCACTTATTAGATACTGGAATATTCTGGTGGTATTTCATTTTCCATCTCTGTGGTTGTTTAAATCACCAGAATACCAGTCCTTCATACACATTTAAATAGGTTTACTTTTAATGTAGCATTATGTATGTGACATGACAGTTTCCCTAAAAAAACCCACTAATATGTGTGTATATCAACGATGTTTATTCAAGTAGATTCAATTGTATTTCCAACTGCATGTTTAAGATATTGTATTGTGATTATGAAAGATGAAATAGTTTTCATTGATCATAGATAGGTGGGAAGACCAGTGGGAAGTTATTGTATAAGTTTGGCTCAAGAAAATGTACATGTTCTTACAGTTTACAAAACCTAAATAGTTTACAGAAGTTAATTTACAGATAAAAACTGGTAAATTAAGGAGATTGTGGTGGAAGAAATTACCTATTAACTAAGATTTACCCAATGAGATTGAGAATTAAATTATAACATAAAATTACATAGTAAATATGATTTGCTGAAAGTTAATGTTATTGTTCACTGCTCAGTACTGAAATGAAATGTGTTTGTATTTTGTTTTATTGTAAATATAAGTATTGTCAAAGATATTTGAAAAATAAAACGTATAATGTTGGCTTTACTTGTTCTTGTGTGTCAGTTTGAAAGTCGCTACATGTATGTGCTTTTCCCTGCTGAGATATAAAGTACAGGCTTGACATGGAATTACAAGGCTATGTAATTTCATATTCAGGTTTCCAGAAAAGCCTGGGGCTGTATTCAATGACCACCCTTAAATTCACTTGATACTGTTTGAATGGACTCTAAAATTATCTGGCCAATGAAATCACTGAGGTGTGACCAAGGATAAGAACGATATTGAATACGATTGACATTGCCATGAAAATGACTTCAAATTTCAATTCTTAACTTTCTCATTTTTGTACCTTATACTCTGTAAAAAATATCTTTCAAACGTTTGATATGCGCAGTTTACTCTGTAAAAATATCTTAAAAATGTATAATAAGCGCAGTTTACTCAGTAAAAATATCTTTCAAACGTTTAATATGCGCAGTTGACTCTGTAAAAATATCTTTCAAACGTTTAATATGCGCAGTTGACTCTGTAAAAATATCTTGGAAAACGTTTAATATGCGCAGTTGACTATGTAAAAATATCTTGGAAAACGTATAATATGCGCAGTTGACTATGTAAAAATATCTTGGATAACGTATAATATGCGCAGTTGACTATGTAAAAATATCTTGGAAAACGTATAATATGCGCAGTTGACTATGTAAAAATATCTTGGAAAACGTATAATATGCGCAGTTGACTATGTAAAAATATCTTGGAAAACGTTTAATATGCGCAGTTGACTATGTAAAAATATCTTGGAAAACGTATAATATGCGCAGTTGACTATGTAAAAATATCTTGGAAAACGTTTAATATGCGCAGTTGACAATGTAAAAATATCTTGGAAAACGTATAATATGCGCAGTTGACTATGTAAAAATATCTTGGAAAACGTTTAATATGCGCAGTTGACTATGTAAAAATATCTTGGAAAACGTTTAATATGCGCAGTTGACTATGTAAAAATATCTTGGAAAACGTATAATATGCGCAGTTGACTATGTAAAAATATCTTGGAAAACGTATAATATGCGCAGTTGACTATGTAAAAATATCTTGGAAAACGTTTAATATGCGCAGTTGACTATGTAAAAATATCTTGGAAAACGTTTAATATGCGCAGTTGACTATGTAAAAATATCTTGGAAAACGTATAATATGCGCAGTTGACTATGTAAAAATATCTTGGAAAACGTTTAATATGCGCAGTTGACTATGTAAAAATATCTTGGAAAACGTTTAATATGCGCAGTTGACTATGTAAAAATATCTTGGAAAACGTATAATATGCGCAGTTGACTATGTAAAAATATCTTGGAAAACGTATAATATGCGCAGTTGACTATGTAAAAATATCTTGGAAAACGTTTAATATGCGCAGTTGACTATGTAAAAATATCTTGGAAAACGTATAATATGCGCAGTTGACTATGTAAAAATATCTTGGAAAACGTATAATATGCGCAGTTGACTATGTAAAAATATCTTGGAATACGTTTAATATGCGCAGTTGACTATGTAAAAATATCTTGGAAAACGTATAATATGCGCAGTTGACTATGTAAAAATATCTTGGAAAACGTTTAATATGCGCAGTTGACAATGTAAAAATATCTTGGAAAACGTATAATATGCGCAGTTGACTATGTAAAAATATCTTGGAAAACGTTTAATATGCGCAGTTGACTATGTAAAAATATCTTGGAAAACGTTTAATATGCGCAGTTGACTATGTAAAAATATCTTGGAAAACGTATAATATGCGCAGTTGACTATGTAAAAATATCTTGGAAAACGTTTAATATGCGCAGTTGACTATGTAAAAATATCTTGGAAAACGTTTAATATGCGCAGTTGACTATGTAAAAATATCTTGGAAAACGTATAATATGCGCAGTTGACTATGTAAAAATATCTTGGAAAACGTATAATATGCGCAGTTGACTATGTAAAAATATCTTGGAAAACGTTTAATATGCGCAGTTGACTATGTAAAAATATCTTGGAAAACGTATAATATGCGCAGTTGACTATGTAAAAATATCTTGGAAAACGTATAATATGCGCAGTTGACTATGTAAAAATATCTTGGAAAACGTATAATATGCGCAGTTGACTATGTAAAAATATCTTGGAAAACGTATAATATGCGCAGTTGACTATGTAAAAATATCTTGGAAAACGTATAATATGCGCAGTTGACTATGTAAAAATATCTTGGAAAACGTATAATATGCGCAGTTGACTATGTAAAAATATCTTGGAAAACGTATAATATGCGCAGTTGACTATGTAAAAATATCTTGGAAAACGTATAATATGCGCAGTTGACTATGTAAAAATATCTTGGAAAACGTATAATATGCGCAGTTGACTATGTAAAAATATCTTGGAAAACGTATAATATGCGCAGTTGACTATGTAAAAATATCTTGGAAAACGTATAATATGCGCAGTTGACTATGTAAAAATATCTTGGAAAACGTATAATATGCGCAGTTGACTATGTAAAAATATCTTGGAAAACGTATAATATGCGCAGTTGACTATGTAAAAATATCTTGGAAAACGTTTAATATGCGCAGTTGACTGTGTAAAAATATCTTGGAAAACGTATAATATGCGCAGTTGACTGTGTAAAAATATCTTGGAAAACGTATAATATGCGCAGTTGACTATGTAAAACTATCTTGGAAAACGTATAATATGCGCAGTTTTAAAGAAACCTAATGGGCTTAATATAATACTATAATATCAGATTCAAATAGTTTCCTTTGGTTTCACGTGAAAACGAAAGCGATAGCACATGGTTGGCGCCAAAAGAGGGCATGGTACATCTACCTTAGTGTTTTGCTGGTGGCATTTAAAACTGAACATGATGCTAGTTGAACAACAACACACGGGTTAACTTTTTTATTGAAAACAAATAATGGTATTTTACATTAAATTTGCAACAAATGAGTTTGAATAACTACACATTCAACATATACAAACTTTTTATTGGTGAAGTCGTATATGATAACGTCGTACATTATAAACAAACTCGGTCTGATCTGGATTTCCGAAATGCACACAAAGAAACAAACGTTGTCTCAAAAGTTCAGAAATAAAAAGCACAACATTCTCTAGGCATTGTTAACAAGACATGCTAACACATAATGTCCTTCATGTTTCGGACGGTGACAAATGTTACTTTGACCTAGGAGTAGGTGTAATTGGTCCTAGCTTTTACCAATGATTTCGATAAAAAATGATCCGTTACCCATTCTTAACTGTCACAGTGGATGATGGACGGTTCGGAGACTATACCAATATGTTCCTGGATATGTCCATTTCGAGAATATTGACCCAGTCACACTCTCGTACCCTTTCAAGGCATTTCTTTGGCTAACTCCGACTCGCCTATTTCCAAGAGGCATTTCACGAGACGGCCAACGGTCGCTCCACTTCCGTTCCGACGTCGCCATCTGAGGAGCATCTGCCAGGCCATTTCATACGTCCCCTCTGTCCGAAAGTCATACTCGATAGCCTCCAAGGCGCCCCGCGTCTCACCAAGAGCGGCACCTAGCCTGCGCCATCGGCCCCCGATGTTGTTACAAATATGGTTCATATTTGAATTTGATACCGGCGTTGTTGAATCTGTAGATGATAAAACATTAAAAAAAAAAAAACGGTGATTGCTGAAAAATTTTTTTTGCAAATAATAGTGAATAGCATCACATACTACCATTTTAAAAATACACCTTAGTCCGTATGTCACTAGAAAACATGTTGATCCCGTTACCATAATTGCATTTTCATCTTTAACAAGTATCACAGAGAACAGACCATGGATTTTTAGAAGTACAAACCTGTTCTGACGGGTGGTGACCTTGAACGAGTGTGTTTTCTGTGACCGTGATTGCGCGAACGTGCCCTATGTGTCCCGTTTCTTTCCACGACCGTGTAGTTATTGGCGCCGATAGTGAGGCCTGTCATCCCGGAGATTTGAACACTACAACCTGCTGCAAAAAGTAATATTTCTCTGTTATTACTGAAACCTAAACAATTCAGGATTTTCCAATTTTTAAAGAAGGCCACATTCAGAAAATGGTTTTCAACGGATATACAAAGAGACGGATCTCGGGGAAATTTATTTAAATTTAAGTTCCGGCTACGTAGAAAGTAATTAATGCTACATGATGATGATAAATAATATGTGAAAGAGTCAAATCCATATTCACAGACGCGCGTGAACACACTATTAAATCTGTTAGGCAAGGTTTTCAGACTGGCGGCAGGACCAATTTCTAAAAAGCTGACAATAAAAAAGTTACGCTAGGAATCGTGCTTATTTTATGTAACCATGGTTACATGCTTGATTGGATTCGGCGGCTGTACTAGGGCCTTGGTACCTAATCCATCAGTAGTGTGGAGACTATATGGACTTTACTATATTATGTGATTCCGGGGTACAGGCTGCAACCCGGCGCTAATTACCTCCCAACGTTGAAACAGTGAACTCCGACGATCCCAAGAATTTCAAAGCCTATTCCAGGGATGTAATTTAGACAACACCATTAACTGTTACATTAGTGTTTTTTAAATGCATGATCATGCATTGCAAAAAGCCTGTGCTGTGATTCAGCACCCCGTTCCCCTGACCAAACACAGAGCTATGTATACCTGGTATTTGGACTGTCTGGTCTGCAATCGCTCGAATCGGATAGTTGCGGGCAGTTGGCATATCTCGGCAGGCCAAAACTGCAGTCCAAATACCAGGTAAATGTACGGTGGGACTAAACATTAATTATGATCAGAATATTCACTGCCATGGCTTGTACAACAAATGTCATAGCCATAGGCAACGATGTAAGATTGCCAGCATATACTTTATTTGAGGAAACCACTCAGTAACATGTTAATTTTTAATATTACCTGGTATGATTGTTGTTTCTCCACCCGATTGGATTACTGTTGTGCCCGGGCCGAAACCATGGAGTCCCTCAAAATCCTCCCACTCACTTTCGCTTTCGCTGCTCGAATCAACTTTCATTTTGCAAATTTTGTTATTTGCTAGTGGTTTAGTTAGTTGCACATTAAACAAGTCACATACAATTTTATGTTATGCCAATCTGTAAAGCTCCAGCTTTATCCAGTTTATATTATATATACGAATTACACTGCAAAACCAAACGTTGGTTTTTTTCCAATGGCGTAGTTGGCTATTAATAGCATCCGAACAAATAGTACAGTATCAATCGCATTCGGAATGGCCGAGGAGTTCCGAATGTATCAAACGTCACCGCCGTGGTTTCCACATGTTTCAGTTTCGCGCCATATATATTTGTAGTCGTATTTAATGACTTTGTTCGCGACTGTATTATTATATTATGTAATATTACTTTCTTAATGATTACTATACTGAACAAAAAACGACAATTCACGGGTATGATTAAAATGCGAAAATTTGGTTATTTTCGGTCATAAGTTTTCCGGACTAGTTCTGTCGGTTAATTAATACGTTCATGTTTCTGTAATTAATGTTACTAATAATTTTAAGTGATGAATAAACACGATGCTCGCTTCACACAATCTCTATATCCTCTGACGTACAGCCGCGCCAATCTGAAAGTACACAAATAACTGAGAATAATTATAAGAATAATTAAAATAATTAATACAAAGTGTTTGACATTTATAACTATGATCAATATAACTAATATATACCATATTAGCTCATAGTTGATAGTGATATCCATGTGTACTTATGACAATTTCACATTTGCATCATACATTCAACCTATCGATTGTGGATCGAACTGCATATATTCTCACTGACACTGCATGTGACACGCAAGTATGAAAGACCTTGCAACAGAATATACGGTTAGACAAATGGTAACTCTTAGCTTCAGAATCCAAGAAACCTTAAGTGTTTTTTTGACTCAGTAAAATGTCATCTGTCACAGAAATTAATTTAAACAGTGTTGACCGCACGTGTACACATATAGTGTTGATCACACACAGATACAATATCCATGTAAAATAGTTACTTAGTGGTCAAAGGGAGACAACAACGAAAACGAAACCAAAGAAGACAACCACAATATAAAACCCCAAAATATATTTTTTTACGAAGATACGAAAATAAAATAAGATTAGAGGAACTTTGTTATGAAAAATATGTGTTATTTTGTTATTTAAAACTGAAGTAATTTTCAATTCAAGTTTTGATTATTATGCCTACTGTTTAGGCAGAAATAAGCAAACTGGGGTATGGGGTATTTTATTGTCAGAGTGTTAAGTTATAAGATGTATTACTTTTATAAGTTATAATAACCATTAGCTGTAGCGAATCCATCTACATCCAGGCCACACCACGTGGAGGCGTTATTGTCATGCCTTTGAATGAATGAATGAATTAATATTGGAAGGAAGGAGAGGTGGATAACGGTAGGTATGTATAGGTAGCAGTTTTCCGTTTACTACATTAACCAACTCTCAACTCCTATATATTTGAATTGTGCCTACGTCTCTGAAGACCAGTTAAACAATTCGAGACGCCAAATGTTGCTTCCTTGTTTGGTTGTTTGACGGGCATAAACAGAGTTCGCTCCATTGATTTCAGGGGGCGTGGCTTCGTAGCCGCTGACGTAAGGTCGCCGTTCCCAGCTGAACGTCATTTTATTCAGATGTATTCAAATGCCTCATTTGTCCATGTTTTTTCATTAACCTTTGACATGACTCGGCACTTGCCAGGTAATCCATTAAAAAATAAAATACCAATAAAGAGCTGAAAAAAATGCATGAACACCATTACTGTTCATTGGCACCACAAACTTCATTGGCACCTCAACGTTTTCAAAATCAAGCTTAGTGCATTAGTGTGACAATTAAAGTTCTTAACCAAGGCAACTTTTTATCAATAAAAAAACTACCAATATGTGAGGGAAAAGCTGAAACCTACGGAATGATGACACTTTTCATGAAAGTCCAGATTTTAATGTTGTCATTATTAAGCCAAGCAAATTATGCAAATCCTAGACAATCAGATTAGGATTTTTGTTCAGAACTTCAACAGTTAAAGGTACTAGACACCAGATGTTCCCAAAATCAGCAAATACTGTATTTTTCTCAAAGCAAGCCTAGAATTATTAATACGAATTAGTATGATTATACATCATACATCATTTAACATGATTACCAAAAATATTTTGTCGCTGTCTCAGCTGAGTTTACCCATTTAAAAATAGCGCATAATGGTTTCCCAGTTTATAGTGTGTATATTTAGCATGTGAAAGTCATGTGATAAGTTCAGATATGTATACCAATGCAATTAAAAAAAATACAGGTCCAATGAGCATAGCATTAACCAAACAGTGAAAGATGAAAGGAATCAAAGTTAGAAAGAAAAGATTAGTATGATATGCATGCTATCATCACATAACTTCAAATCAAGACTTAAGTGAATTAGTCATGAAGCTCCAAGATATTGTTTGATATTTAAAATTAAATTACTTTCTGAAAGCATCAAATATTGACTTATGTATATATTAAATGTGATCCAGGCTGATAATGTTTTCTGGTAATTTCAGATTGCTGCAGAACAGAGTCCCCATCAGTTTCCAGGGACAGTGACAACAGTGGCGACAATGAATTGTCATCTGTTATTGGGTTTGGCAGCTGTTCTTTGTCACAGATTCAGTTGAGGTAACTTGGGACTGCATTGTAAACATTGATCGTGAAACAAAATCACAGACTATTATTCCTATCACATTACCTCTGCTTTTCAATACATCCTTTCTAAACCTGTAGAACACAGAAATAATTTTCTCAGAAATAGTTAAATAAGTGGTCAAAACATTTTCTTGGAACTGAATCTGTTCTTTTTTTTATACATGCTCTACATATTTAAAAAAGGCAAAAATCAACACCAACTAGATATAGAACTGTAAGCAAAAAAACTGTATATTCCCATCAAGATCATTTTTAATACAGACAAAATAACCATTGAATGAACATTCAAACTGACAATACGTGGTCATTCTACAGATAGAGATCCAAATGGAATATTTTCATGTTGGCGTCTTTACCATCAATAAAAATGTACTATAAGACATTGTTTTTCCATGCGTTTTGAAGGTTGACATTGAGTCTAAATAACAATTTGAGTTTGTACAAAGCCGTTTAGGGACAAAAGATGTATATGTTTCACTGTCGGCAGCCGTGGGTATACAACAGCCGCGGGTATACAAGTATACATGATATCAAGCAGATTAATAGTCCAGCTTAAAGCAATATATAATAATTTCCAACATATGCACACCTTGGGACACTTAACAATAACATAGGTACAGCCGATTTATTGCAAAAACAACTTACATGCATTTCTGTTTATTTTGAAACAATCCAACAACGATTGCACCAACATTTATGGTATAACCCTAAGCGAACAGCTTGAGCCCATTTCTAGCTTAAAACTATGATAACTCTCAAAGAGATATGTTATAGACACAATATAATACAGACATGTAACAGAACAGATATGCTACAGAAAGGTATGCTACAGAACATAAAAGCTACAGAACAAATACATAACAAAACAGATATGTTACAGATCAGATATGTTGCAGAACAGATGCATTACAAAACAGGTATGTTACAGAACAGATACCTAAAGGAACAGATACATTACAGAACAGATACATAACATAACAGATGCTACAGAACAGATATGTTACAGAACAGATACATAACAGAACAGATACATAACAGAACAGATATATTACAGTACAAATACGCTACAGAACAGATACATTACAGAACAGATATGTAACAGAACAGATACATTACAGAACAGATATGTCACAGAACAGATACATTACAGAACAGATATGTCACAGAACAGATACATAACAGAACAGCTACATTACAGAACAGATATTACAGAACAGATATGTTACAGAACAGATACATAACAGACCAGATACATAATAGAACAGATACATAACAGAACAGCTACATTACAGAACAGATACATAATAGAACAGATACATAACAGAACAGCTACATTACAGAACAGATACATAACAGAACAGATACATAACAGAACAGCTACATTACAGAACAGATACATAATAGAACAGATATTACAGAACAGATATGTGACAGAACAGATACATAACAGACCAGATACATTACAGAACAGATACATAACAGAACAGATATGCTACAGAACAAATACGCTACAGTACAAATACACTACCGAACAGATACATAACAGAACAGATACATTACAGAACAGATACATAACAGAACAGATATTACAGAACAGATATGTTACAGAACAGATACGCTACAGAACAGATACATAACAGAACATATACATTACAGAACAGATACATAACAGAACAGATAATATTTTATTACAGAACAGATGTTATGCAGAACAGATACGCTACAGAACATATACATTACAGAACAGATACATAACAGAACAGATATGCTACAGAACATATACATTACAGAACAGATACATAACAGAACAGATAATATTTTATTACAGAACAGATGTTATGCAGAACAGATACGCTACAGAACATATACATTACAGAACAGATACATAACAGAACAGATATGCTACAGAACAGATACATAACAGAACAGATACGCTACAGAACAAATACATTACAGAACAGATACGCTACATAACAGAACAGATACATAACAGAACAGATACATTACAGAACAGATATGTTACAGAACAGATATGTTACATAACAGATACATAACAGAACAGATATATTACAGAACAGATATATTACAGAACAGATACGCTACAGAACAGATACATTACAGAACAGATATTACAAAACAGAAATGTTACAGAACAGATACATAACAGAACAGCTACATTACAGAACAGATACATTATAGAACAGATACATAACAGAACAGATATGCTACAGAACAGATACATAACAGAACAGATACATTACAGAACAGATACATAACAGACCAGATACATTACAGAACAGATATATTACAGAACAGATACGCTACAGAACAGATATGCTACAGAACAGATACATAACAGAACATATACATTACAGAACAGATACATAACAGAACAGAACATATACATTACAGAACAGATACATAACAGAACAGATAATATTTTATTACAGAACAGATTCGTTGCAGAACAGATATGCTTCAGAACATATACCCTACAGAACATATACATAACAGAACAGATATGCTACAGAACAGATACGCTACAGAACAGATACAGTACAGAACAGATACAGTACAGATCAGATACGGTACATAACATAACAGATACATAACAGAACAGATACATTACAGAACAGATATGTTACAGAACAGATATGTTACAGAACAGATACGCTACAGAAGAGATACGCTACAGAACAGATACATCACAGAACAGATATGCTACAGAACAGATACATAACAGAACAGATACATAACAGAACAGATACATTACAGAACAGATGTTACAGAACAGATATGTTACAGAACAGATATGCTACAGAACAGAAACATTACCCCACAGATACATAATAGAACAGATATTACAGAACAGATATGTCACAGAACAGATGCGCTACAGAAAATATACATTACAGAACAGATATTACAGAACAGATATGTTACAGAACAGATTCATTACAGAACATATACATAACAGAACAGATACATAACAGAACAGGTACATAACAGAACAGATATTATAGATCAGATATGTTACAGAACAGATACGTTACAGAACAGATATTGCAGAACAGATATTTTACAGAACAGATACGCTACAGAACAGATACGCAACAGAACAGATACATTACAGAACAGATACATAACAGAAAAGATACATAACAGAACAGATATGTTACAGAACAGATATGTTACAGAACAGATATGCTACAGAACAGAAACATTACACAACAGATACATAACAGATTAGA
Source organism: Mya arenaria (assembly GCF_026914265.1). NCBI lineage: Eukaryota > Metazoa > Mollusca > Bivalvia > Myida > Myidae > Mya > Mya arenaria. The sequence goes on along the minus strand of NC_069134.1, from coordinate 10,548,450 downwards.
TACGCTACAGAACAGAAACATTACACAACAGATACATAACAGATTAGATACGCTACAGAACAGATACGTTACAGAACAGATACATAACAGAACAGATACATTACAGAACAGATATGTTACGGAACAGATACTACCGAACAGATACATTACAGAACAGATACGCTACAGAACAGATACGCCAGAACAGATATGTTACAGAACAGATATGTTACAGATATGTAACAGACCAGATACATTACAGATTATTTATACGCTACAGAACAGATACATTACAGAACAGATATGTTAAAGACACGTAACAGAACAGATACGCTACGGAACAGATACATAATAGAACAGATACATTACAGAACAGATATGTTAAAGACACGTAATAGAACAGATACGCTACAGAACAGATACATAATAGAACAGATACGTTACAGAACAGATAAGTTACAGAACAGATACATAATAGAACAGATATGTTACAGAACAGATATGTAACAGAATAGATATGTTACTGAACAGATATGCTACAAATCAGATACACTACAGAATAGATACACTACAGAACAGATATGTAACATAACAGATAAGTTACAAATCAGTTAAGCTACAGAACAGATATGTAACAGAACAGATATGTTACAGAACAGATATGTTACAAATATGTTATGCTACATGACAGATATGCTGCAGAACAGATATGTTACAGCACAGATATGTTACTGACCAGATACATTACAGAACAGATAGGTTTCAGAATATATACGCTACAGAACAGAAATGTACCAGAACAGATATGTTAAAGAGCAACGGATACATTACAGAACAGATATGTGACAGAACAGATACGTAACTGATCAGATATTTAACAGAACAGATACCTAACAGAACTGATATGTGACAGAACAGATATGTAACAGAACAGATATGTGACAGAACATATACCTATCAGAACTGATATGTGACAGAACATACATGTAACAGAACAGATACCTATTAGAACTGATATGTGACAGAAAAGATACATAACAGAACAACGGATACATTATAGAACAGATATGTTACAGAACAGATACCTATCAGATTGATATGTAACAGAACACATACGTTTAAGAGCAACCGCTACATTACCGAACAGATATGTGACAGAACATATACTTAACACAACAGATACCTATCAGAACTTATATGTTACAGAAAAGATACATTAAAGAGCAACGGATACATTACAGAACAGATATCTAACAGAACAGATACCTAACAGAACTGATATGCATCAGAACATATAGTAATAGAATTGATATGTTACTGAACAGATACCTTACAGAACTGGTATGTGACAGAACAGATAACTAACAGAACTAATATGTGACAGAACAGATACCTAACAGACCTGAAATGTTACAGAACAGATAACTAACAAAACTGATATGTGACAGAACAGATAACTAACAGAACTTAACAGAACATATATGTAACAAAACATATATGTAACAGAACATATATGTAACAAAACATATAGTAATAGAAATGATATGTTACAGAACATATATGTAACAGAACATATAGTAATAAAACTGATATGTTACAGAACATATATTAACAGAACATATATGTAACATAACATGTAATAATAGAACTGATATGTTACAGAACATATACGTAATAGAACAGATATCTTACAGAACTGATATGTGACAGAACAGATACCTAACAGACCTGATATATGACATAACAGATACATAACAGAACATGTATGTTACAGAACAGATACCTAACAGAACTGATATGATACAGAACAGATACCTAACAGAACTGATATGTTACAGAACAGATACTTAACAGAACTGATATGATACAGAACAGATACCTAACAGAACTGATATGTTACAGAACAGATACTTAACAGAACTGATATGTGACAGAACAGATACATAACAGAACTGATATGTTACAGAACAGATACCTAACAGAACTGATATGTAACAGAACAGATACATTACAAAACTGATTTGTTACAGAACAGATACGTAACAGAACAGATATGTGACAGAACAGATACCTAACAGACCTGATATGTGACAGAACAGATACTTAACAGAACTGATATGTGACAGAACAGATACCCAACAGAACAGATATGTGACAGAACAGATACATAACAGAACAGATATGTGACAGAACAGATATGTTACAGAACAGATACGTTAAATAGCAATGGATACATTACAGAGCAGATATGTTACAGAACTGATACCTAACAGAACTGGTATGTGACAGAACAGATACCCAACAGAACTGATATGTGACAGAACAGATACCCAACAGAACTGATATGTGACAGAACAGATACCCAACATAACTGATATGTGACAGAACAGATACCCAACAGAACTGATATGTGACCGAACAGATACGTAACAGAACAGATATGTGACAGAACAGATATGTTACAGAACAGATACGTTAAAGAGCGACGGATACATTACAGAACAGGTATGTGACAGAACAGATACCTAACAGAACTGGTATGTGACAGAACAGATACCTAACAGAACTGATATATGACAGAACAGATATGTAAACAGAACAGATACATATAAGAACAGGTACATAACAGAACAGATACGTTACAGAACAAATACTTTACAGAACAGATACATAACAAAACAGATAAGTTGAAGAACAGATATGTTTCAGCGTAATTTTATTAAGAGCTTATTATTATGTATTTACTCAAATTTTCACATGAAATGATGTCTTCCTTGTCAATTTGAAAGTTTAGATTCATAAAATCAACATTTCATATTAAAAGGACAGGTTTACCCTTTGAAAACAAACATGGGACCTTCCACAAGAGTGCAGTGTTTTGTTTCATTGTGACAAAACCTAATTCTTTATCCACTCCCTCACAGGGATTTGTACTAAGTTGATGGATATTTAAACCTTTATTGAAAACATTGGTAGCATTGCATGCTAATGTCAATCAACCAATCAAGCTACAGCCTTTTGTTGAATCGCTTACTGAGTAAAGCTATTCTTATTATGGACTTCATAGACAATATTCGAGCATATCAACATTTGTTGAGGGGTTCCAGTCGTAGTTTTAACACCCCTTATCATTTGCCACACTTCATTTCATAATAAAAAAGACTTCATTTTACAAACCATGAACAAGTCCCTTTAATCATCATTATGCAATTTATCTGTTACTAGACAGTAGTCACTTTGTTCAGACCAATAATTTTATATGTATGTGTAATGGGTTAAGAAATAACATTTATAGAACATATTAGTTGAACATGTTTCTTGCATATGAGAAAGAACATCATAACTTGACAACATCGTTTGTTGGGCATCTATCCATAGATTGGTCATATGGCAGTAACATATAAATAACTACATTTAGATTCTCATATCTTTGAACAGTACCGGTATGTTTTTTTGAAGTCTTGTATGCATCCTTATATAAGAAACTCAGATTCAGTTAGTTCTGCTGGAAGAAAATTGACAACAGGCACACTAAAAGGGTTTATGGCTTGAAGCAGAAACTAATGAAATGCCAGATTTATTCTTGCTATAAACACCCTGACGGCATGCCTCTAAAATCTGCAAACCTGGAAAATAAGATGACATGTGACGACTTTATAGAATTATATTCCATAAAGATTTATTGACTCTATTAATAATTAAAACTGTATAATCACAGCATTAAATCCTGACCATATTAATGACTTGTCAACCGGGAACAGTTTTCATTCTGGAAGTTTAGGCAAAATCCGGATTTTACTGGTTGGCTGTTCATGTTGTGATTCTAATGTATGAAAATGCATATTTACAATCATCTGCAGTTGCATGGTGATTGTGATGCATGCAATTATGCTATTAATAAAATTGATCTTTGGAATTATGGAATACATTTGAAAGATTGTTCCTGTTCCATTAGCATTATCCATTTTGTTTTAAAAAAAATCATGAATCTGTTTGCTAGTTAAAGTTTGTCCAAGCTGCCTGAGGTTGCTTAATTTCCAATCCAGTAAGCTTACCATAAAACATATTCTATATATATATAAAATGTATAATGTCCAAGAGCTTAAAGACTTTGCTGTTTTAAAGATTTGTTGGTAGTAGATACAGTCAGAAATAAAATATTATTTCACACTGTTTAATGGATGGGGAACACTAGACCTATCATAGCGTAGGCAGCTGCCTTAACTTTCATTTGTTCTAGGGACAAGTATGCATTATCACATTCTGATGGATCTTCTCACCTTTGGCATTACTGATGTACTGTTGACCCAGAAAAGGCAATTATACAATCATTCAATATATCATATTGCTCGAGTTTTACCATCACTTCTGCCGACATGTCTTGTGTACTACTGTTATTTATTAAATTAGTATTGCCATATTTTATGGAAAAGTGATGATAATTCCTGCTAATATGAAAGCCCTGGTGGAAAACCATTTTTTGTAGAATAACAGATCTCCCAGTGTAAAATTGTAGCATTCTTATACATGCAATATTTCCATGGGATTTACATGCAATATTTCCATGGGATTTACATGCAATATTTCCATGGGATTTACATGCAATATTTCCATGGGATTTACATGCAATATTTCCATGGGATATACATGCAATATTTCCATGGGATTTACATGCAATATTTCCATGGGATATACATGCAATATTTCCATGGGATTTACATGCAATATTTCCATGGGATTTACATGCAAGATTTACATGCAATATTTCCATGGGATTTACATGCAATATTTCCAGGAGATATGATGCTTAGAAAAAAACAGTGTATTTTCCTCTCAACTAGGAGTATTTTTCATATATCGTCTTTAATAACTCTGGCTTGGGCTTTTTTTTAACGTGTTTAACTTGTTAAAATTATGTTTTTAAACTAGTCTATTTTCAACTGCAAAGCACTGTCAGAGGTGTACCCAGGCGTAAAAATGGTCCCTAAATGGCAAGTGCTAAAACTAAAATCAGGAATAACAATTGAAGGCTAGTTAATGTTTGTAATTTCACTGAATGTTGGCATTCATAGTATAGAGAAGGCTTGAAATGTTTCTTTCATTATTGTATTTTTCAAAATGTTCCTAAGGGATGGGACACCCCTCCCGCTCCCACTGTATAACATATTGAGAACAAACTATTGAAAGAGACCTTCACATGTCAACACATCGCTTAAGTGGGGTACAAATAAGACGCTTCAGGTACACCCCTGCCTATATTTAGTATATATGTAAGAAAATATATTATACAAAGCAATCTCATTAATCTACATTATTCTAATCAAAATCTATCCTTCAGCGGGATACCGTCCATGGGGGTGAAGGAAGAAGATTCAAGGGGATTGTTCACCCTGCAAGGGAATAAAAATTGGCAGTTGTATGCATTCTCAGCTGAAGAAATCAAAAACAAAATATTACCTTGTATTGGTCAATATGAAATAGATACAGTACAAGTTTTTCTTCAAAAGTATTCTCTTTAAGACGTAAGAAGCAGTTTCACTCCCAGCTTCGCCTCAGATAAAATTGGTGTTCGTCCTAGCGAAACGGTTTAATACGTCTGTAAGAGGACTCTTTTGAAGAAAAAACGAGTAACTGTATCTGACTTACCGTATACAAGGATCTGTGTATTGCATATATAGTAGTGAGCAAATAAATGCATTAATTAATAAATAAATACAGATTTATAGATAGAAATATTTTTCCGAAGGATAAACATTTACTAATTAGATTATTATCATGGCCTTTCTAAATACAATGTATCAGCTAGTGTGATTACTCAAAATTTTCATTCACGGTCCGCTTACAACCATTAGAAGATACTTTTTCAATAGCTCTGCTGGTGGTATAGTCGTATAATATCTGAAAAAGATAATGAGTCTATTAAATAGTATTGAAAAAGGGTATTTATCTGTCAGTGATTGGCTACTGTAGTGTTAAGGATTGTATTCAACAGATACATGTAGGCTATCTAAGAATCCGTACATTTATAACATACGAAAAATAGGTCAACAATCGATTACTTTGACTTTTTTCTCTGCAGAGAATTAATTAAATTGGAGATATAAATTGTTCAGAATGAGAATAAAAGGTAAAACCAAACAGGGCAATTTCTTCGACATTAATCTTAGTTTGCTTCATTATGGTGTCCGGATTATTTCTCTGCATGGGTTTCTTAGACAGGACTGTTTTGGAAGGGAAATGTGATAGTTCTCAACTTCAACAAATGAATCGCTGAATATTTCATGGTTTTGGGCGCTACCTCTGGCCAGCATCCTTTCTTAGGACCATCCATGCCTTCCTGTCTTCCTCATTAAGTGTAAGACATTGATTTTTCCAACAAGGAACTTTTCACTTCTGTTATTCGGTGTTAGTATCAGTTAAAGTTAATTCATTAATATGAAATGAGGTTGTTGGCTTTGAGTTTATGGTTGAGATTGGTCCTTCGGGAAATGCTCTGTGCTTAGGATGCAAACCACTACGCTCCAGATCAATACCGGTATGTTGAAGTGACACTCCTAGCATACATCAGGTAGAATATCCTCAGTCAAGTTAGTTCATTGCATCTTCACAATTGAATTTCCCCAAAAATGAGGATTGCTGTTGACAGGAGCTTGAACCTTGGCATTTCAACCAAAAAGGACCTGAGAGGTGTAAGAAATTGCTCCCAGTAATTTCTGTACTTGAAACTTGTAATCTTTGTCTGTGAGGAAATGTTTCTTATTGTTTGATGTTATGAACATAACAACTAGTCATTGGCCGATCTTTTCCGAGCAGACATCTAAGGACAGTTTTGCTAACCAGATCAATTTTTATTCTTTTGTATTTCATTCACTCATGGTCCAAATATTGAGTCATCTTTGAAAGTTTCAATTCTATTATCAAAATAAGATTTAATATGTACTGTAAGTTAAACAGGACATTTACTACAAACTTTAATTTGTTTAACAAGTGTCTGGTTTCAAAGACAAAGTTAGCTAGAACACCAAATTGATTCTGTATTCTTAGCACAATGACTTTTTCTGTTCTTTAAGCGTCCTTTTAATTTAGCTTACCCGGTAGTATTTCAGGCACGGAATTCAGATATGAGTGTCAACATTATAAGGTACTGCATCTTTACAAGGTCAGAGGGAAGGACAATGACCCAACCATCAGTTGTAAAGGACTAGACAAATAATAAACCCTTAGGGTAAATAGTCATGGTGTTTCAAAGGTAAGCTTTGTGAATTCTGTGAAAGGTTTATACTTCCAATAATGCTGAAGTAAACATCCAAAAGGCATTGTGTGATGAGCCACCAAAAGCATCAATATTTTATAGTGTTCTATGGAATAAAAGGAAATGTACACTTGTAAATTGCTCTATAATCTAGCCACTGCTTCTGGTGTCCATTAACAAGTATCGTTGAAAAGCTGATCAATTAAAACACATAACGCAACATCCCCATTGTCATGATTGCATGACCGTAACAAGTCCGGATGCAATCACAGTGTTGGCAGCAATTAAAATGTGTTAGCCAGAGCGTGTATAAGGTTCAGGTGTGCTTACAGTTGTTGTTTTTTGCACATTATTTCCATTTCTTGCAATGGATTTTAATTGATAATTTTTTCAACTGCTGTGTTACAAGTCCAGAAATTGACATCGATGAGTTTTCCATTATGGAAACGCAGGAGAGAGCAACTGTATAGTGTCACAAGTAGGAACAGTAAATGCCAATATCAGCAATGGAAACATGAAGGAATATAAGCTGACAATCTGTCATGATAATCACTAGCTGGAACTTGGAATAGCTGTGCCATCTATGGAAATATTTACATACAACCCAGCACCGTGAACATTAATATGAATGGATTTATACGGGTCACTGGCCAAAGCCAGAACATTGTCATTACTTGGTTGTATTAAAGCACTCGTTGAGGAAGTTGGATGACTTATGTAGCAAGAAAGTATGAATGGTCATGGAAAGCACTTTTGGGGGGCTCAAAGTTTTGGATATCTGAAAGCAAAGAATTTTTTATCATTGATTGAAATGTGATTTTCTTGATTAATTTATTTGGACTAACAATGGCCCTCGTTCTTCACTTGAAGTATGCCGAAAACTTGCCGGGTAGAGCTGAGCGACTGGCAAAAGTTTCTTTCAGAGGTAAAACCTTCTGTTACAATTAGATAGCTTGGTTGTCCTTAACCTGAATTATTTGTAAGATGTAACATTAACATTATATATTCAGATAGAAGCCTTATGCATTATTGGTTTTCTTTCATGCACTAACTTTACTATGCAAGAGTCAGTAAAATCATTTTAATGCTCTTTTACTTTACAGATATAGTCCTATTGAAAACTTTAATTACCCTTGCACTTGAAAAACTATTTAAGACCACAACATTTCTTACAACAGTTAATCATTTCATGTTACTTACATATAAATAAGTGCTTTATAGCAATAAACTTCATCAGCCATACATGATTAAAAGGTTGCTGGAAAAGACCTAAGACAGGGAAAAGGAAGATTATTAATGGTATGTCATAAGATCATATAATTACGAGGTTGGAAAATTATTAGGCTTTGGGAAATTTCTCATTCTTTTTCTCAGAAATATGTATATTATTATTCAAAGAAGTTCTCTTATGGGAATTCCTTCATTGCCTTGAAGTGTTTCCTTGGCAGTACTATACTATGATCACTTTATGAAAAAAACAACACATTCTACCACTTACAAACAATGTGAAGTAATTTTTACTGTTTATATGTAAAAAAATGACATTAATTTTCTTAGTGTTTGGCGCAAATGTCTCTCTCCTAGTGACTGTCCAAACCTCTAAATAACTGAGATCATGATTTAATGGACTTTTGATTTGAAGTGACTAAATCAGAATCTTTTCAGCGATCCCATTGGCGCAGACAAGAGGGTAAACACAATCATATTAAAACATTGCTAAAGCTGCAATAGTATTCATGGTAGAATGCATGAAAATGCATTGGGGCAAATACTTCAGGCAGGTATCACCATTTTAGAAGGGATTTCCACCAAACAACTCTTTATCAGGCATTAAGAAACCAAGAACAACCTTTTCTCTGAATCCTTTTGCATGCATGGTTCATGCCCTTTTGATATTAAAATGGGCTTAATAATACCATAAGAGTATTGGTTTTGCTATATAGTCAGAATTGCCATTTTTTGTAATGGTGGAGTGTTTTTGCACAGTATCAAAAGAATAAAGAAAGTCCATGTTGTCTAGAATAAGTTTTGGCATGAAATGACTTTGTTGTTTATTTCCCTGCGGGCACATTTCGGCATGGAGATATTGAATCCGTTCTACATTAATACTGTTGAAGTAGCTTAGAAATTCTTATTTTCTGCCAATTGGCAATGGCATTCTGATACCACTGTTTGCATATTCAGAGGTTCTATTGCTTTCAGTGATGCAAATTGCATGGATAAAATTCATTAACTGCTCTAATATAATGCTAAAATTGTTAAGGCTCAATACAAGGCATGATAGAACTATTAGATACACTTAACAATGGGTTCCAAGAATTAACCAAAGCCCACAGGTGTTGTCTGCCTTCAGCTGTATCCTAACTAGTTATTTTATGCAGAAATGCTGCCCATGGGCATTATCTGTTTAATAAAAGAAATTTCCATCGATTTGTACAGTCCATGACAAACAAACATAGACCATTGTAAAAATATTTGATTTCTGGAATAATATCTTCTAAAACACAGTTAGTGTATAATTACATCATAAATGCTTCATTGGAAGGCAATATTTTGCTTTGAATGAAGACTTTAAAGAAAGATAACTTGACTATTAATTCACCATATTAAATGAAACATGGCGCAGTCTATGCTGCTTGCATAGCCCCTCATTAGGTTTTTTACTACAGTTTGATTGAGCGTCTAGTTTCTTAAAACACTTCGACAACCCTTTTCACGAAACCACTGTGTTAATGGAGCACTGTCAAAACATTATTTTGGAAACAGGTTTGTCGAAGTGTTTGAGGACATTACCCACCTCATCAAACTCCGGTAATATAATGAAGACTGCCCTTAGTTTCATTTAAAATGGTGAAGAGAAAGAAAAGTTATCTTCATGTTTTAAGTCATCATTCGAAGCTATATGTTGCTTTCCAATGTAGCATTTATGACGTAATGTATCGAGTGGTATTCACACACTGAAACAGCACTGATGAACTTGATTTGGGAAGATTGCAATGAAAAAAATAAATACCATATTGTAAGTAAGTAGTATTTTTTGGATTATGTAACATAGGAAATGAACTGCAAAAATAGTATGTTTAGTTTGAAAAGACCTCTTATGTGTTCTGAAACAGTTAATGATGCAGTGTTCTTACCCCTGCTTAAACAATTTGTCTCACCATGATCTCAACCAAGTTTTCTTGGAGTTTTACTTAAGCTTATTTGACAAAACTTTGTCTGGCAGTGTTCGTTATGATATATGAAAAACTATAACTACATGTACCACTGTTTACCTCATCTGAAATACACAGTCAGATAGTAGTATTAACTCCAAGTTGAATAACCTTAAACCCTTTGTCTGGCAGTATTCATTACCCCGTCTAAAACACTCTGTCTGGCAGTGTTCATTACCCCATCTTAAACACTCTGTCTTGCAGTATTCATTACCCTGTCTTAAACACTCTGTCTGGCAGTGTTCATTACCCCATCTTAAACACTCTTGTCTGGCAGTATTCATTACCCCGTCTTAAACACTCTGTCTGGCAGTGTCCATTACCCCATCTGAAACACTGTCTGGCAGTGTTCATTACCCCATCTTAAACACTCTGTCTGGCAGTGTCCATTACCCCATCTTAAACACTCTGTCTGGCAGTGTTCATTCACTCTGTCTGGCAGTGTTCATTACCCCATCTGAAACACTCTGTCTGGCAGTGTTCATTACCCCATCTGAAACACTCTGTTGGGCAGTGTCCATTACCCTATCTTAAACTCTCTGTTTGGCAGTGTCCATTACCCTATCTTAAACAATCTGTTGGGCAGTGTCCATTACCCTATCTTAAACACTCTGTCTGGCAGTGTCCATTACCCCATCTTCAATACTCTGTCTGGCAGTGTTCATTCACTCTGTCTGGCAGTGTCCATTACTCCATATGAAACACTCTGTCTGGCAGTGTTCATTACCCCATCTTAAACACTCTGTTGGGCAGTTTCCATTTCCCTATCTTAAACACTTTGTTGGGCAGTGTCCATTACCCCATCTTAAACACTCTGTTGGGCAGTGTCCATTACCCTATCTTAAACACTCTGTCTGGCAGTGTTCATTACCCTATCTTAAACACTCTGTTGGGCAGTGTCCATTACCCCATCTGAAACACTCTGTTGGGCAGTGTCCATTACCCCATCTTAAACACTCTGTTGGGCAGTGTCCATTACCCTATCTTAAACACTCTGTCTGGCAGTGTTCATTACCCCATCTTAAACACTCTGTCTGGCAGTGTTCATTACCCCATCTTAAACACTCTGTCTGGCAGTGTTCATTACCCCATCTGAAATATTCTGTTTGGCAGTGTCCATTACCCCATCTGAAACACTCTGTTTGGCAGTGTCCATTACCCCATCTTAAACACTCATGTTGGGCAGTGTTCATTACCCCATCTGAAACACTCTGTCTGGCAATGTCCATTACCCCATCTTAAACACTCATGTTGGGCAGTGTTCATTACCCTATCTTAAACACTCTGTTGGGCAGTGTCCATTACCCGATCTTAAACCTTCTGTTGGGCAGTGTCAATTACCCCATCTGAAACACTCTGTCTGGCAGTGTTCATTACCCCATCTTAAAAAATCTGTCTAGCAGTGTCCATTACGCCATCTTAAACACTCTGTCTGGCAGTGTCCATTACCTCATCTGAAACACTCTGTCTGGCAGTGTTCATTACCCCAACCGAAACACTTTGTCTGGCAGTGTTCATTACCCCATCTTAAACACTCTGTCTGCAAGTGTTCATTACCCCATCTGAAACACTCTGTCTGGCAATGTCCATTACCCCATCTTAAACACTCTGTTGGGCAGTGTCCATTACCCCATCTTAAACACTCTGTCTGGCAGTGTCCATTACCCCATCTGAAACACTCTATTGGGCAGTGTCCATTACCCCATCTTAAACACTCTGTTGGGCAGTGTCAATTAACCTATCTTAAACACTCTGCCTGGCAGTGTCCATTACCCCATCTTAAACACTCTCTCTGGCAGTGTTCATTATCCCATCTTAAACACTCTGTCTGGCAGTGTTCATTCACTTTGTCTGGCAGTGTTCATTACCCCGTCTGAAACACTCTGTTGGGCAGTGACCATTACCCCATCTTAAACACTCTGTTGTGCAGTGTTCATTGCCTCATCTGAAACACTTTGTCTGGCAGTGTTCATTACCCCATCTGAAACACTCTGTCTGGCAGTGTTCATTACCCCATCTTAAACACTCTGTCTGGCAGTGTTCATTACCCCATCTGAAACACTCTGTCTGGCAATGTCCATTACCCCATCTTAAACACTCTGTTGGGCAGTTTCCATTACCCCATCTTAAACACTCTGTCTAGCAGTGTCCATTACCCCATCTGAAACACTCTGTTGCGCAGTTTCCATTACCCCATCTTAAACACTCTGTTGGGCAGTGTCAATTACCCTATCTTAAACACTGTCTGGCAGTGTCCATTACCCCATCTTAAACACTCTCTCTGGCAGTGTCCATTATCCCATCTGAAACACTCTGTCTGGCAGTGTTCATTCACTCTGTCTGGCAGTGTTCATTACCCCATCTGAAACACTCTGTTGGGCAGTGTCCATTACCCCATCTTAAACACTCTGTTGGGCAGTGTCCATTACCCCATCTTAAACACTCTTTTGGGCAGTGTCCATTACCCTATCTTAAACACTCTGTTGGGCAGTGTCCATTACCCCATCTGAAACACTCTGTTGGGCAGTGTTCATTACCCCATCTGAAACACTCTGTCTGGTGGCAGTGTTCATTACCTCATCTTAAACACTCTGTTGGGCAGTGTTCATTACCCAATCTGAAACACTCTGTCTGGCAGTGCCCATTACCCCATCTTAAACACTCTGTTGGGCAGTGTCCATTACCCTATCTTAAACACTCTGTCTGGCAGTGTTCATTACTCCATCTGAAACACTCTGTCTGGCAGTGTTCATTACCCCATCTTAAACACTCTGTCTGGCAGTGTTCATTACCCAACCTGAAACATTCTGTTTGGCAGTGTTCATTACCCCATCTGAAACACTCTGTCTGGCAGTGTCCATTACCCCATCTGAAACACTCTGTCTGGCAGTGTCCATTACCCCATCTGAAACACTCTGTCTGGCAGTGTCCATTACCCCATCTGAAACACTCTGTCTGGCAGTGTTCATTACCCCATCTTAAACACTCTGTCTGACAGTGTTCATTACCCCATCTGAAACACTCTGTCTGGCAGTGTTCATTACCCCATCTGAAACATTCTGTCTGGCAGTGTCCATTACCCCATCTTAAACAATCTGTCTGGCAGTGTTCATTACCCCATCTTAAACACTCTGTCTGGCAGTGTTCATTACCCAATCTGAAACACTCTGTCTGGCAGTGTTCATTACCCCCTCTGAAACACTCTGTCTGTCAGTATTCATTACCCCATCTGAAACATTCTGTCTGGCAGTGTCCATTACCCCATCTTAAACAATCTGTCTGGCAGTGTTCATTACACCATCTTAAACACTCTGTCTGGCAGTGTTCATTACCCCATCTGTAACACTCTGCCTGTCAGTGTTCATTACCCCATCTGAAACACTATGTCTGGCAGTGTTCATTACACCATCTGAAACACTGTCTGGCAGTGTTCATTACCCCATCTGAAACACTTTGTCTGGCAGTGTTCATTACCCCATCTGAAACACTCTGTCTGGCAGTGTTCATAACCCCATCTGAAACACTTTGGCAGTGTTCATTACCTCATCTGAAACACTCTGTCTGGCAGTGTCCATTACCCCATCTTAAACAATCTGTCTGGCAGTGTTCATTACCCCATCTTAAACACTCTGTCTGGCAGTGTTCATTACCCCATCTGAAATATTCTGTCTGGCAGTGTTCATAACCCCATCTCAAACACTCTGTCTGGCAGTGTTCATTACCCCATCTGAAACACTCTGTCTGGCAGTGTTCATTACCCCATCTGAAACACTCTGTCTGGCAGTGTTTATTACCCCATCTGAAACACTCTGTCTGGCAGTGTCCATTATCCCATCTAAAACATTCTGTCTGGCAGTGTTCATTACCCCATCTGAATCGCTCTGCCTGGCAGTGTCCATTACCCCATCTTAAACACTCTGTCTGGCAGTGTTCATTACCCCATCTGAAACACTCTGTCTGGCAATGTCCATTACCCCATCTTAAACACTCTGTTGGGCAGTTTCCATTACCCCATCTTAAACACTCTGTTGCGCAGTTTCCATTACCCCATCTTAAACACTCTGTTGGGCAGTGTCAATTACCCTATCTTAAACACTGTCTGGCAGTGTCCATTACCCCATCTTAAACACTCTCTCTGGCAGTGTCCATTATCCCATCTGAAACACTCTGTCTGGCAGTGTTCATTCACTCTGTCTGGCAGTGTTCATTACCCCATCTGAAACACTCTGTTGGGCAGTGTCCATTACCCCATCTTAAACACTCTGTTGGGCAGTGTCCATTACCCCATCTTAAACACTCTTTTGGGCAGTGTCCATTACCCTATCTTAAACACTCTGTTGGGCAGTGTCCATTACCCCATCTGAAACACTCTGTTGGGCAGTGTTCATTACCCCATCTGAAACACTCTGTCTGGTGGCAGTGTTCATTACCTCATCTTAAACACTCTGTTGGGCAGTGTTCATTACCCAATCTGAAACACTCTGTCTGGCAGTGCCCATTACCCCATCTTAAACACTCTGTTGGGCAGTGTCCATTACCCTATCTTAAACACTCTGTCTGGCAGTGTTCATTACTCCATCTGAAACACTCTGTCTGGCAGTGTTCATTACCCCATCTTAAACACTCTGTCTGGCAGTGTTCATTACCCAACCTGAAACATTCTGTTTGGCAGTGTTCATTACCCCATCTGAAACACTCTGTCTGGCAGTGTCCATTACCCCATCTGAAACACTCTGTCTGGCAGTGTCCATTACCCCATCTGAAACACTCTGTCTGGCAGTGTCCATTACCCCATCTGAAACACTCTGTCTGGCAGTGTTCATTACCCCATCTTAAACACTCTGTCTGGCAGTGTTCATTACCCCATCTGAAACACTCTGTCTGGCAGTGTTCATTACCCCATCTGAAACATTCTGTCTGGCAGTGTCCATTACCCCATCTTAAACAATCTGTCTGGCAGTGTTCATTACCCCATCTTAAACACTCTGTCTGGCAGTGTTCATTACCCAATCTGAAACACTCTGTCTGGCAGTGTTCATTACCCCCTCTGAAACACTCTGTCTGTCAGTATTCATTACCCCATCTGAAACATTCTGTCTGGCAGTGTCCATTACCCCATCTTAAACAATCTGTCTGGCAGTGTTCATTACACCATCTTAAACACTCTGTCTGGCAGTGTTCATTACCCCATCTGTAACACTCTGCCTGTCAGTGTTCATTACCCCATCTGAAACACTATGTCTGGCAGTGTTCATTACACCATCTGAAACACTGTCTGGCAGTGTTCATTACCCCATCTGAAATATTCTGTCTGGCAGTGTTCATAACCCCATCTCAAACACTCTGTCTGGCAGTGTTCATTACCCCATCTGAAACACTCTGTCTGGCAATGTCCATTACCCCATCTGAAACACTCTGTCTGGCAGTGTTCATTACCCCATCTGAAACACTTTGTCTGGCAGTGTTCATTACCCCATCTGAAACACTCTGTCTGGCAGTGTTCATAACCCCATCTGAAACACTTTGGCAGTGTTCATTACCTCATCTGAAACACTCTGTCTGGCAGTGTCCATTACCCCATCTTAAACAATCTGTCTGGCAGTGTTCATTACCCCATCTTAAACACTCTGTCTGGCAGTGTTCATTACCCCATCTGAAATATTCTGTCTGGCAGTGTTCATAACCCCATCTCAAACACTCTGTCTGGCAGTGTTCATTACCCCATCTGAAACACTCTGTCTGGCAGTGTTCATTACCCCATCTGAAACACTCTGTCTGGCAGTGTTTATTACCCCATCTGAAACACTCTGCCTGTCAGTGTTCATTACCCCATCTGAAACACTCTGTCTGGCAGTGTTCATTACCCCATCTGAAACACTCTGTCTGGCAGTGTTCATTACCCCATCTGAAACACTCTGTCTGGCAGTGTCCATTATCCCATCTAAAACATTCTGTCTGGCAGTGTTCATTACCCCATCTGAAACACTCTGCCTGGCAGTGTCCATTATCCCAATCTTTAACACTGTCTGGCAGTGTTCATTACCCCATCTGAAACATTCTGTCTGGCAGTGTCCATTACCCCATCTTAAACAATCTGTCTGGCAGTGTTCATTACCCCATCTGAAACATTCTGTCTGGCAGTGTTCATTATCCCAATCTTTAACACTGTCTGGCAGTGTTCATTACCCCATCTGAAACACTCTGTCTGGCAGTGTCCATTATCCCATCTTAAACGCTCTGTCTGGCAGTATTCATTATCCCATCTGAAACACTCTGTCTGGCAGTGTTCATTACCCCAATCTTTAACACTGTCTGGCAGTGTTCATTACCCCATCTGAAACATTCTGTCTGGCAGTGTCCATTACCCCATCTTAAACAATCTGTCTGGCAGTGTTCATTACCCCATCTTAAACACTCTGTCTGGCAGTGTTCATTACCCCATCTGAAATATTCTGTCTGGCAGTGTTCATAACCCCATCTCAAACAATCTGTCTGGCAGTGTTCATTACCCCATCTTAAACACTCTGTCTGGCAGTGTTCATTACCCCATCTGAAATATTCTGTCTGGCAGTGTTCATAACCCCATCTCAAACACTCTGTCTGGCAGTGTTCATTACCCCATCTAAAACACTCTGTCTGGCAGTGTTTATTACCCCATCTGAAACACTCTGTCTGGCAGTATTCATTATCCCATCTTAATCGCTCTGTCTGGCAGTGTTTATTACCCCATCTGAAACACTCTGTCTGGCAGTATTCATTATCCCATCTGAATCGCTCTGCCTGGCAGTGTCCATTATCCCATCTTAAACACTCTGTCTGGCAGTGTTCATTATCCCATCTGAAACACTCTGTCTGGCAGTGTTCATTACCCCATCTTAAACGCTCTGTCTGGCAGTGTTCATTACACCATCTGAAACACTCTCTCTGGCAGTGGTCATTATCCCATCTCAAACATTCTGTTTGGCAGTGTCCATTATCCCATCTGAAACACTCTGTCTGGCAGTGTCCATTACCCCATCTTAAACACTCTGTCTGTCAGTGTTCATTACCCCATCTTAAACCCTCTGTTACCCCATCCGAAACACTCTGTCTGGCAGTGTCCATTACCCCATCTGAATCACTCTGCCTTGCAGTGTCCATTACCCCATCTGAAACACTCTGTCTGGCAGTGTTCATTACCCCATCTGAAACACTCTGTCTGGCAGTGGTCATTACCCTATCTGAAACACTATGTCTGGCAGTGTTCATTATCCCATCTGAAACACTCTGTCTGGCAGTATTCATTACCCCATCTGAAACATTCTGTCTGGCACTGTTCATTACACCATCTGAAACACTCTGTCTGGCACTGTTCATTACCCGATCTGAAACACTCTGTCTGGCAGTGTTCATTACCCCATCTTAAAAATTCTGTCTGGCAGTGTCCATTACCTCATCTGAAACACTGTCAGGCAGTGTTCATTACCCCATCTGAATCACTTTGCCTGGCAGTGTCCATTACCCCATCTGAAACATTCCGTCTGGCAGTGTTCATTACCTCATCTGAATCACTCTGCCTGGCAGTGTTCATTACCCCATCTTAATCACTCTGTCTGGCAGTGTCCATTATCCCATCTTAAACACTCTGTCTGGCAGTGTCCATTACCCCATCTGAAACATTCCGTCTGGCAGTGTCCATTACCCCATCTGAAACATTCCGTCTGGCAGTGTTCATTACCTCATCTGAATCACTCTGCTTGGCAATGTTCATTACCCCATCTTAAACACTCTGTATGGCAGTATTCATTACCCCATCTGAATCACTCTGTCTGGCAGTGTCCATTAACCCATTTGAAACACTCTGTCAGGCAGTGTTCATTACCCCATCTTAAACATTCTGTCTGGCAGTATTTATTACGCCGTCTTAAACACTCCATCTGGCAGTGTTCATTACCCCATCTTAAACATTCTGTCTGGCAGTGTTCATTACGCTGTCTTAGATAGTCAGTCTGGCAGTTTTCATTACCCCATCTTAAACACTCCGTCTGGCAGTATTCATTACGCTGTCTTAAACACTCTTTCTGGCAGTGTTCGTAACCCCATCTCAAACACTCTGTCTGGCAGTGTTCATTACCCCATCTGAAACACTCTGCCTGTCAGTGTTCATTACCCCATCTGAAACACTATGTCTGGCAATGTTCATAACACCATCTGAAACACTGTCTGGCAGTGTTCATTACCCCATCTGAAACACTCTGTCTGGCAGTGTTCATAACCCCATCTCAAACACTCTGTCTGGCAGTGTTCATTACCCCATCGGAAACACTCTGCCTTGCAGTGTTCATTACCCCATCTGAAACACTCTGTCTGGCAATGAACACCATCTCAAACACTCTGTCTGGCAGTGTTCATTACCCCATCTGAGACACTCTGCCTGGCAGTGTTTTTTACCCCATCTGAAACACTCTGTCAGGCAGTGTTCATTACCCCATCTTAAACACTCTGTCTGGCAGTGTTCATTACCCCATCTTAAACACTCTGTCTGGCAGTGTTCATTACCCCATCTTAAACACTCTGTCTGGCAGTGTTCATTACCCCATCTGAAACACTCTGCCTGGCAGTGTTCAATACTCCATCTGAAACACTCTGTCTGGCAGTGTTCATTACCCCATCTGAAACACTTTGTCTGGCAGTGTTCATTACCCCATCTGAAACATTCTGTCTGGCAGTGTTCATTGCCCCATCTGAAACACTCTGCCTGTCAGTGTTCATTTCCCCATCTGAAACACTATGTCTGGCAGTGTTCATTACCCCATCTGAAACACTCTCTCTGGCAGTGTTCATTACCCCATCTGAAACACTCTGTCTGGCAGTGTTCATTACCCCATCTGAAACACTCTGTCAGGCAGTGTTCATTACCCCATCTTAAACACTCTGCCTGGCAGTGTTCATTACCCCATCTGAAACATTCTGTCTGGCAGTGTTCATTACCCCATCTGAAACACTCTGCCTGGCAGTGTTCATTACCCCATCTTAAACACTCTGTCTGGCAGTGTTCATTACCCCATCTGAAACACTCTGTCTGGCAGTGTTCATTACCCCATCTGAAACATTCTGTCTGGCAGTGTTCATTGCACCATCTGAAACACTCTGTCTGGCAGTGTTCATTACCCCATCTGAAACACTCTGTCTGGCAGTGTCCATTACCCCATCTGAAACACTCTGTCTGGCAGTGTCCATTATCCCATCTGAAACATTCTGTCTGGCGGCAGTGTTCATTACCCCATCTGAAACACTCTGTCTGGCACTGTTCATTACCCGATCTGAAACACTCTGTCTGGCAATGTTCATTATCCCATCTGAAACACTCTGTCTGGCAGTGTTCATTACCTCATCTGAAACCTATTGCCTTGATGTGTACATATATATAACCCCTTATGAGACAATTTGTTTGATAATGCTCATTACCATATCCTAACATATTTTCTGGCTATGCACTTTACCCTGTCTGAAAAACCTTGTTTGCAGTATTTTTAACCAATCAGAAACACTTGGTCTGGTAGTGTCGTTAACACTTTGTCTGGTAGAGTTCATTACCCAATTCAAAATATTGTGCTTGCAATTATATTTTAACAACTAAAAGGAGAAAAGAAACTGTGGGAAAAAAATTGTTTTAAGTGGCTGTGAAATGTTCCTGATTTAATTCTGAAAGAGATATTTCTTGACATATTTTTCCATTTATGGATCTCATTTGTTTTTTTCTCCCAATTTCTCTAATTCATTACCTTGCTTCCCATAGTAAGGTATGATAAGGATCAGGTTTTTATGGTCAGTGTGCTTCCCCTAGGGATCTGCTAATGTTCTCATACCTGTTTAAACTCATTTTCCCTTTAACTAATTCATTAGGCAAATGTTGTTACAGCTTTTGTCTGTATTTAGAAACAGACTACTATTTTCGCTTTAACTTCCTATTTTAATCAGAGTTAGTAAAGAGTGGCTTCCAGGTGGCCCCGCAGTGCCGGTTGAATGCGGTGGTTTTGTATTCGTGCTGTAAATTGTGGGGGATGGGCCTTACCTAGGGTCCGTGGGGTGCGGGGGCATTTGGCGGGAATTTTACAAGCAGTTCGTCTCCGCAGGGCAGGGATTTTACCCGGGCTTGGCTGGAAGGAAAGTCAAAGTCCCCGCTATGTCCTGGACCTGGGGAGGCCGTGGTTACAATTGACTGGTGCATTAGCTGCCTATTGGAACTCTATTTGTCTGTTTGTGTATTACACATGCAGTTTTATTCTAAAGTTTAGTAAACATGCTCAGGTTCTTCTTCATTTTGCAGCCAGAATCTAACATTCTTATTAAGCTGCATAGATGCCCTCATATATCATTTCCATATGTTCATTCTTCATATTTGTTCTGATATCCAGATGCAGGAATGTGTATTGTGCAAACAAATTTAGATGTGATGCTCCATAACCACAAATAAAGCATATCAATGTTTTAGTGCCAAGAAGACCTTTTTAAACAGTGTCTTTTTTCACCTTATTGGGAACGGTGTTTCATTGCCCTTTGAGTTGTAAACCTACAGACAGAAAATGTGTAAAAAGGCCAGATAAATATTTAAACAATTTTTTCGTTAGGATCGGAATTAAAACAATTGCTTACTATTTTCAAGTACACCTATAGAATACCATTTAGAACTTGGAGGAAATTAACTTAAGATAATTTTTATAGTAATATTCAAAATTGTTAATGTGTACTACCACTTTTGTGAGAAAAAAATAATTTTCTTTTGCCATCGTAAAAGTGGTCTATATCATGGAGAGATAACACACTGAAACTTACATTTAAATGCGTAGCTGCCTATGTTTGAGCACATGGCTGAATCCACATGATTCTGACAAAAAAAAAACACAAGCTATCTGCCTAATTAATGGTTTATTTGTTGATATATGATTTGAAAACTGCCCATTTTCCAGTACTAAATAAAGCACCACTTAAAGCCAAGAATGCACCAGATTGCACCATTGTTTTCAAAAAAATTTAGGGAGGTATGCCCCTGAACCCCCCTACCACTATTATGAATCCACATGGATAGAGGGCTACCTACGCCCCTGACATTGCCCATATTAAGGATCAGAACTGCTCTTATAGGACAATATTTTGGCTACATTTGGTTTCCATGAAAGTTTATTTGATGATCCTGCCATGTTTCATCATTTTATTCAGAAGACTGTGAGTTTCACAGGTTCAAGCTGAAAATGCAAGATTGAGAAATTCTGTGTTTGGAAAAACAAGTTGTGCACTGTGGCAGACACATATTGTTTCTGGTGTTGCAAGTACGCAGAATTAGATAAGCTGTAATAATTACTTCTTGTCCACTGGGTATTTTCCAAGAAAGAAAAATAACATAGTTATAATGGGCAGAAAGATGGTGACTGATTTTCTTCCAGGGGCTTAAGCTATAATTTTGGAACTTATGAAGACTGTGTAATTGGCAGCTTATTAACTCTGTCTCAACTGCCCTTTTGGTAAATGAAATAATGATTATTATGATAATCATTCAGGTAATTCCTATTTAAAGTCTTATAACTCTTGAAGAAGTTAATATAACGCCAATGAAAGACAAAGAAAAATAATGAGCATAGCTTAATCTTGTCATAAGGGATTTATGAAGTTTCGAGAAATTGGGGCCTGAAGACAGTCCCAATTTTATGACCAACCCTGCCAAAACAAACATACAGCCCTTCCATACCCAATGGACCAATCAGAGTCCAGACTAGGCGGGGCTTATCAGTTGCCTGTTGCTATCCACCATGACCTTATCAATCTGCACAGTACTGTTATGCGCTGTTTTCTATTTATTTATTGTGTTAAACTTGTAAAACAAAGGCATAATTTCTCAATAAGTTTAGATAAATAAGTAAAGCTGAAATACTGACAATTTCCCTTACTGTTGCATTTTAAACTAGGTTTTCATTTAATGAAACCTGGTTATTAGAATGATTTACATTGTTGTTCGAGAGCGGGTGGAAAAAAAAGAAAAACAATTGAAATTGAATAACTTGAGTTAAGGTTGACATATATTGAATTTACTTCATATATAGGAAGAGATTATGGATATCTTTCATGTGATTGGGTCACGGTCAAGGTTAAGGTTGACATATTTTGACTAAACTTGGTATTTAGGAAGAGTTCATGGATATTTTTCATGGGATTGCATTTAGGGCCACTGGGATCAAGGTCAAGTTCACTGTTACTGAAAATAGGAAACTGGCTGAACCTGAATTACTTTAGTTAGAGTTAACAAATCTCTTTAGTAAGAGTTAACAAATCTTGACTCAACTTGGTATTTCGGAAGAGTTTAGGTGACTTTTCATTGGATTGCATTTGGGGCCCCTGGGGTTAAAGGGCATCGATGTGTACAATGCACTGAAACTTACTAACTGAAGTACCACATAGTTTACAATTTATTTAAGGTTAGCAGTTATTTCGTATTTTTCCATTAAAAAAGATTACTGGGTATGTCTACCAGGTAGAAATCATTCCTTATGCTTGATTGGCTAGTCGGTGTTATCACGTAATATTACCGAGGTAGGTGTATAGCTTAATTATGTCACCCAATTAGAGTAAGCCATCGTAGCTCAGTGGATACGACGCTGGACTGCAATTTTGGCGACACGAGTTCGAACCGGGTCTCCGACACCATTTTTTTTTTACATTTTGGCGCTTTTTTTACAATTATGATATCAAAGTGTAACACATTCTATTAGATAATTGTCCTGAGATTCGTTACAGAAAAAAACTTTTTTTGGTGCCATTCTGGTGTACAGTCCCTTTAAAGTCAAGGTCACTATTACTTAAAATAGAAAAACTGTTGAAACTGAATCTGACAATGAAGGTTTAAGATCATCATTGAAATCCTGGTTTCATTGCATTGCTGCATTTTTTGTTTAGTATTCGTTTCATACAAAAATTAGTAGAATAACCCTCCATGAATTAATCGTTTAATGTAACTGTACATAATATAGTGTAACAAGTTGAATTAATTTGAGTGTACAATATTGAAGATATTTTGTGAATCATTTATATTTCAAAAGTTTGTTGAGATGTGAACACATGATGAAGACTGTCATACATGGGATCTTGAGCTCATGAAGACAGTCTTAATTGGAACCTTGCACTTCATGAAGACTGTCCTCATCTTTTCAAGAGGATGCTTGTATAAATGCTAAGCCTTTAATGAGAGTACAGAAGCTATTTTCAGACTGACAACATAAAAGAGTCTGTTCAAGTATAAGCAAAACAGTTATTCTTTTGTTTACAACAAGAATGTGCTAATTTAGTGCAGATTTGAAAGAGTCTAAACTTGCAGGCAAGAACATATAAAACAGTTTTTTGTTATTCTGAAACATATAAATCTGACTCAAGTGCACTATCATACTTAGATCTGATGATCACATCTTGAAATGTTTGTTCTGAATGATCTCTGGATTTCAAAAACTGCAATTTCTAGCTAAACCAATAATAAATTATGTACAACTGACTGTCATGTGTTCTGATGATTAGAGTTAATTCCTTTTTTATAATGGAATTAAGGTATCACCAATGCTACATATTTAGTTAAATACTACACAGGACTAACAACAGTCATTTTAATGATTTATTTAACAAGAGGGCCATGATGGCCATAAATTGCTCACCTGAGTGAATGTTTAAATCTTTGTTTTATTTATTAGAATGTATTGATTTAATTGGTTTATGGCAATGTAAATTGGGATTAAACTATGATTGAGTATCAAATGCTGTAGTGGTTAAGGTCATCCAAGCACAACATTGATATTTGTTTTCATAACTGTACACATGGTCCAAATTTCATTGCTGTAGCTTCAAAAATAAAAAGATAGGAAAAAGTTCACAGTTTAGCTCATCCGAGGCCAATATTGATATTGCAAAACTGCACACATGGGCTAAATTTCATTGCTGTAGCTTCAGAAATAAGATAGTAGGTCAAAAGAGGTGGGGCCAGCTTTGACCATTTGGACATAATTGAACAAACTTTGTAAAGAGCCATCAAATGATGCAACATAACAAATGTATATATAATAATATAAGTCTATAGGACCGGGGGCACAATATGAACAAACTTGATAGAGAACTACTATATGATGCAACACACAAAATATCAAGTTTTGGGCCTAGCGATTTCAGACATGAAGATTTTTAAATATTTCTCTATATAAGTATGTTGGAAACTTGTGACCCCCGGGGTGAGGCTAGATTTGTCCCAAGGAACATAACTGGAAGAACTTAGATAGAGGTCAGTCTCCTTGATTTTGACTAAAACTCCAAACAATTTTTAGGAGTTGTCCAGCATTAGTAACTGTGCATGAATCACAAAAACAACCACCAGAGCTTTGCATACAGATGACAATGCTCCTCCTTTAGTCAAGAAGCACAAGTCAACATCTTTAATGGCCTGATTACTTACTATAAAAAAATGAAATGGTATTGTAAGTCATAGGATTTGTATTTAGTTATAACAACCACCAGAGCTTTGCATACAGATGACAATGCTCCTCCTTTAGTCAAGAAGCACAAGTCATCATCTTTAATGGCCTGATTACTTACTATAAAAAAAATGAAATGGTATTGTATGTCTTAGGATTTGTATTTAGTTATCCAAGGAGTAGTGGTTATTGTTTTTAATTAATGTTCAACCTCTTTTCCATGCAACAACAAAGAGAAACTTGTCTCAGATTTTCTTGAGAAAAACAAAACAAAAACAAGACAATGATTATCTTAAATACAATTTTAAATACTGTTAAGTAAATATGAATCCAAACAACAAAATATACTTTTCAATATTTTTAAATTCAAAGTTTGAACTCAATTGTTGAAATAATCATATAACCTTAATGTACATGCATGTTAAAATTCAAGCCCAATATAAAGTGTCCTTGTCCTAAAGAGATGTAGGTTTTGAAAGTATTTTAACAATGGGCTTAAAACGGTCGTTTTAGAGCATTTATGTAAATGCTGGATAGAATACCATGTGATGAATAGACCTTCACAATAGGTATTGACACTGCTACAATTACTGTTAGTTTGGATTTGGAAGGAAATTACCAAACATGTTATGAATTTTTTCATAAGAATCTGATAGTATACATGTCTTATTTCTGAATGTAGAATTTGTTATGTGCTTAGTGTTCATATACCATAAAATATTGTGAAATAAAATGATTTGATTGTTATCCATACTTTGGTACTTGGTACTAAAATTATCTACACAATCAAAAGCATACAAAAGAACTTGTACCTTTAAATGACAAGTTTGTGGTAGATTTTGAAATGGAGTTACTACTTAAAGTGACTGAGTGTGCGTGACTGCAAAACATGTTAATTATGAGAAAAAATATTCTTGGTAAAATCAAAGGAGGATTTTTGGAATTATCATGCCTGATGTGTTCTGGTTTAAAATTTCACTAGAATTGATCTGTGGTTCTCCGAGATACAGTTACGGAATCAATGTGTCATAGTCATGTTTCTAGTTATTCTTATATTACCTAATATAACTGGGTTATGGTGTTCAAATCACTTATCTGAATAAAGATGTGACAACAACTCACCGCATCTGTTAAGGTTGGACTTATTACAAGTTACCCTAGAAAAACAATAAATATACACCATTTTGAAAACAAAAATTATGATTTGAAAATAGAAACTGTAGGATATTTATAAGTGAAAGATTTGTAATGTCATAGAAAGGATAAGCTGCATATAAAAATATGAATAAGATAGAAACAAAGTTAAAGGCGCTGACGTTAAGTCTCAAATATGGTGAACATGTGCAGAAAGGAAAGCAGTTTGTTGCAAAATGTGTTTTCAGAGGTAAGACTTAATACACATAATTTGAAAAGATTATTATGTTTGTTTCATTTTCTTTTCATTTTTATTGTCTCAGTGGTGGGAATATCGTAATTGCACTGTCTGTTTGTCCATCTTTTTTTTTTTCGTGTCTGGGCTCAAACTCTGTCATGCATAGTAAGATTCCCCCAAAAGCATAGCATGTATGTGAGGCACAACAGGTGACTTGGTGAGTGCAAGCCCCACATCCCTTCTCTGAATGTCAAGGTCACACTTAGAGGTTAATCATTATTGAATGCTGCATTTATGCACAACAAGAGTAAGTGGTTGTGTCCGGGCTGTAACTTTGTCATTCAAAGGGGAATTGAAATAACCTGGTATAGATGTTTTGCACCCATTCAAACCTTGAAGGTCAAGGTCACACTTAGAGGTTTATCTACAATTGAATATTATTTTGAGTGATTTTCACTATTCCAACATTATCAGACCTCTGTGACTTTCATGTCTATAATAAGAGACCATAAGACTGGTTAATAATTTTGTCATTGCCTCTTGAAGGGTTGGAGCACTTGGAACATGCCTCTTCACATGAGCAAAACAGTGTAGGTTTAAATGTGCCAAGGTTCTCCTCCATGTTTATTTTGGTATATATTCTTTGGAAATGTTTTCAACTATCGAAGAGTTATTTGAAAATAATGTCATTTTATGATGATCCTTTATGTTTTAAAATGCATTTTTAGAGAACTTATTATAAATTTAAAATACATTTAAAATGTTCACACTCACTATTTTCAGTTGCTTTAATTCTTTAGTGCATCATTTTCTCCTGCCCATATAAGCTGTATAACAGTAAGAGGTTGCATCCACAAATCTAGTTAGAGCTGTAACATGTCTGCCATAAACCCCATTTTATGGTGATCCTTTCGAATAATAGGGAAAATTTACAATAATAAATGGACTGAATAGTGCAATGATATTTGCAGAACTTTAAAATTCAGCTATATTCTAAATTTGGGATGTACATTTGATCAGAAATGTTTTGTTTTTTCATCTACATTGATCTAAAGTGAGGCCAACTTCAAACACATCATATTGTAAAAATGTTTTGTTAGAGTTGTTTGGAGATGTAAAACTGGCTTAATTGTTGAAGGCTTTGTGGCGTGATGTTAATTACTATGCAAGAAGTCATGGATGATAGGCTTATACGTACTGATTGTCACCAATAAATGATAAATAACATTCAATGTGTAAAAAAGTTCATGCAATTTTTTATTTTTTTTATTACAAATGTTGTAATTCTGGTTTGAAGAGCCTCATTTCCCGTGAACAATTCTACCTCAATTGAAACACAGCATTGTACAAAATCTCGAATGATCTAGTTGCCATCAACAAACCCAATCGTCTTCTTCCACCGTCTCCTCACTCGACATACATCATCACACTCCTTCAAGAGACCACAATGTGCTACAAGCTATTGGCAACAATCTTCCTTCCCGCGAACAATCAAGGAGTGGAACAGCCTCCCAATGAACACTGTATCAGCAGGCTCGGTTGATGTCTTTAAGGCTCAACTAGCCCCCCTGTGTATCTAGACTCTTAACTATTCTTTTGTTTTTATCCTTCACTGTACATGCTCTCACTTTTTCTTTAGTCTTATTTTACTTGATTGCGTTATCCACTGGCAATAATGTTCAGCTCGTTGACCGTGGCCAGTATCTGCTAGTAGTAGAAGTGTCTGCTAAAACACTTCACACAGTCAGTGTGAAGCACTACTCCATGTGAAGCAATCTACTCCTGGTAACTATATTTCTATATGCAGTTATTGAATTATTGCAATACGGTGGCTGTTGTTACAATGAAGCACCCCATTTCCTGTAAAGAACTCTGTTTCCTGTGAATTACTCTGCTCCAAATGAAGCATTTTGCTTCCTGTGAAATACCACTGTTTGTAAAGCACTCTGTTCCCTGTGAAATACTCTGCTGCAAATGAAGCATTTTGCTCCCTGTGAAATACCACTGTTTGTAAAGCAATATGCACAAAGTAAAGCATTTTGCTCCTTGTGAAATACCACTGTAAAGTACTCGGTTCCCTGTGAATTACTCTGCTCCAAGTGCAGCATTTTGCTCCATTATTTTTCACCATTGGGACCATTAATTTTGACCCAAATCAGGATATATCTAAAGGCTTAGCCAAATCCTTAATAATGACTTCCATGGATAATGATATTTTTCCCATTTGTCATTGTCTTAGACTGACTAATTGCTGGATTGCATGTTGCCCTGCGCCCTTATAAACGTAGGTGCCAACCAATTTCCCCTGAAATTGGCTTGTGGGAGCGTAAAGAAAACAAATGGTTTTGTGCAAATCAGTGTTTTGCCAGAATGTTATAAACCTGTCTGTATGTCCGCATTGCAAAGAAAAAAAATATGGTATTGTCATTTTGATTTGTGTTATTTTGTTTGTCATGCAAAACATTAACCTAAGCCATAACTCAAAAACTGTTTAAAATATTTGCATGAAACTTAGACAAAAGTTATGCTTCCAGTGGCAGTACACACAATCAACATAAACGAAAACGAGCAAAAAATGAATGAATGAATCTGGTTCCATGACTGGAATGCAGTCACCAACATGGTACTATACAGGTCAGTTTGCTCACTTAATATCAAAACCCAATAGCCGCACACTCCCAAGTCAAATTTTAAAAGCAGAAAGTAATGAATGAATAGTCAAATAAAATGCAATATTAAACAGTCTCTTTACAGTATATTACATGTTGAGGTCTGATAAGTCAGTACATAAAATACTTCTAAGTTCATATATTGTCCCTCAGAAGTCTTATTCAATTTCAAAGTTGAAAACAAAAAAAAGCTTGCTTCACTGTTAACAAACATGGTTGATATACATCAAGTATAATGTTATCGCATGATGTCTCCGTTCTATTGGGCTTGTGGGTTTTATAGGAATGTTACAATAAACTCTTTTATATTCAATATGAAATTTTACAGCGAGGATCTCTTTAAAATGGGCAAAAAATATTTTGTCTCTTCGTGTATATGCAAAAACATATCCTGTATTTTGTAACAATTTTTTTGTTAGCTTTTCTTCTAATAACAACATTGGTATAATTATGTATCAAATTACCACATGTGTGAAAGCAGTTTCAGGTTACAATCGCTGCGTATGATAAAAGTGTTAACAGGTTTGAATACCTGTCCTAAATGTACATTTTTCAGCCTGTAATTGTATATCCATAACAACATAATAATTATTATTCAATTAAAAGCACAATCTTGTTAATATAATAAAAGATGATAATAGTACAAATGTCATTAGACAAGGTATAGAGGATATGGTTTATTTCAGTGTAAGATCATATTTTATTTCACGAGTGTCATAGAAAAACATATTTTCACAAGTGACGAAGCCATGAGTGAAAATATAGTTTTTCTATTATGACCAGTGGAATACAATACGATCTTACAATGAAATAAACAAATTTTCTGTTGCTTTTATGCTTATTTTCTGAATTTTATAGAATTTTAGATTTATTACCCCAATTTTGGAAAAGGGTGTTATTTACGCCGCTTACCCTTGGGGCACCCCTCATGCCAAATTATAGTTGTCAATTTTCTATTTTGATTTGTTGAGAAAGAGTCTTCTGATATTCTTTTTTATAGTTTATTATTCGCTCGCTTTTTAGTGCAAGTACGTGAACAGTTATCATTGAAGTTTTATAAGTGCATCCATGTTCCAAATAATAACGAAAACACTTTTATTTAAGAGTACATAACCAAATTACTACGCTGCCATTTATTGAATGATCACTTGGAAGGACGAATGTGTTGGCAAAACAGTTGGGGATAATCATTGGATATAAAATATATTTTCTTAGTTTAAGAGTGTGCTTCATGATACATGGATATTCAGTTATCTTACTGTCAGAGACCAGTATGTTTAACTTGAAGACAGGTCGTTTTCAAGGTAATGATGGAAACCATGCTTGTTTGTTGACACATTTTGAGGCATGGGTGGGGTAAACAAATCAGTTAATCTGTAAATTGTTATGTGAATTTCCGGGAAGTTTGTATTACGTATAACAAGGACAAACAGTTAAAATCATTTGAATGATGATATGACATTCTACTTATGTTCGAACAGTTGTTATCGTCTGAAATTTGTTGGTATGAAAGCAAATGTTCGAACATTCAGCTTCAATATCAAGAAAATGTTTGAAAAACGGGATAACCATTTTCTAATAAACGCCAAAGTGTTAATTTCCAAATACTGTTGTTTGCCAACATTTTTTGGTTGAGTGTTCTGGTTTGATCAAGGGTTACAAAGTACCTGCAATGAAAATTAAAAGTAGTTCTGAAAGTTGATATTTCCACTCCTTATTTTGCAGTGAAAATATCAATATTTTCACTTCTGTTGTTTCACTGATAAAACTCCATATATTATCGAAAAGCATGAAAGAAAGTATTAAAAGGACATTGTATATGATTGTACATATGAAACACATATTTTTCTTTTGCTCACTTCTCTCACTCAACCTAACCAATAAGTTTTTAAAATTATCTTGACTTAAAAAAGCAATATAAGTATAAATAACTAAGGACTTTAGAAACTGTTCTTAGTTTTAACACAAACATGTATTTTAAATTAAGTTTTATGAACCCTTTTAAAAAAAATCAGTTTAACAAAAGCCCCAAACATCACAAACATAACATTTAAAAGATAAAACACTGATCAAATTAATCTTACAGGATTTAATAGGGAAAACAATCAATGGAAACAACAACAAAAGGACTGCCTGATTTGGAAAGATTTAGATAGAGTTTGAACAAACCATTTTCAGTTTCAATGCCTAAAAAATCCCCACATGGAAGGTGATGCCCACTCCCAAACCCTCCCGAACATTATCTGTTTACATATTTAAAATTTCTTTTTTTGAGCAGAATTTATCTTGTATCCATGAAAGTCCAGCCACACTACACCCCAGTTTGACCCTGATGTTTGTCCCCAAAATCTTGCCAATTGATCATTTGGAAATAATAAAATTCTTCAGTTGCAGGTCTCTCCAAGACATATGAGAATTGCTCTTGCTTTTGATTCAGAAACATAAATCACATTGCTGTTTACCTTATAAATGTCTTTAAAACAACCCTCAAATGAAAAGAAAAAGCAGAAAATCGCTTCTATACTAAAATTTTGTTCAGACCATGCTAGACTTCATCTGTTGAATTTGCCTCCAGTTACATTTCTGTATATTCCTATTTATTCCCAGATGCACTTAAGTTGTACATATTTTTCCTGCTTGTCTACAGAAATGTTCTAAGTGCATTTAAATAAGTTTGTGTTTACATTTTATTGCTGAATTAGGAAACTGAAAATTCATCAAATTAATTATTTTGTACTTTTGCAGAGGTCATTTATGGAATTGTTTTATTGAACATGATTATTTTTCCCTTATGTGCCTTTCAATAAAACAAAAATAGGGTATTTGCCTATAGCTTTGTTGTCCACGGTTTCATTGTTGGCAACTGTATTGGCGGAGTTGTGCATACACTTTAATTCCTTGGGCATAACTCGAAAGCTTTAAAGGGGCTAGACACCAAATGATACAAATACAAGAGAAAAAGAAAATTGTTAAAAATTACGTAGAATTGCCACTTTAACATATTCACATGGCAGCTAGTTTTTAATAGTATTACAATTAGGCTCCTTACTCTGGTAAAAATAATTGTTGGGTAAGGCTGGTTTCACTGATTTTTTTGTGAATTGATTTTTTCTGTCAGTCAGTTTGTCTTTCTGTCTGGGATTGGTTCCAAATGTACTAGTAAAGTATTATTTTTTTTGTTCTAGATGCAAATGGTGCAATTTGGCGTATATCTAAAGCCTTTTAAGTCATCACAATTATCGTAAGTTATGCAGTTAACTTACCGGTAGTTTGACCATCTCCCAAAAGAATCCAGTTAACCTTTTTGAGAAAAATACGCTCAGTTATCTTGAGCTACCTAATGTAGTTATCTTGAGCTACCTAATGTAGTTATCTTGAGCTACCTAATGTAGAAATTGTCTTCATCCTCTCACTCTTCAGTTTTCATTGCTGATTTTGAAGCTTGATTTTTTTAATTTTTGGAAACAAAGTGTAGGCTTGGGCTTAAACCTGCATATTGGAAGTACGACGGCGGCATCTACTTAAGTTCGGCATCTGCTGCTCTTGTTTACCGCGATGGTGTCTTGAACACAATCATCTTTACGACTTTCTTACTGGTGCTGTAATGAAGATAATGGTATGATGTCAACCTTCTGGGAAATAGAATTGACACAGGAAATTAGGTGTACGCTTTCTTGATATTGTGCTTTCTTAATGTTGCATCCTTCAACCATTATTTGTGATGCTTATTTTTTCCAGATAGCCTCATGAGGGAAGTGAAAATTTCTATGCAATGAGAATTTAAATAGTGGTATTCTTATAGTATAAAAATATTTTGGTTAAATTGGGAGCAAAGTGTTACACAGCAGTTAAAAGTGGTTTAAATTTTTGTTTATACCATTTACATTTGCCTGCAAGTTAAAGGGCTTTCTTATGAATGTGATAAATGTCAGCTGTATTGCTTTCAGCAATTTTAAATTTTTTGCATCTCATTGAGATAAGGACTTTATAACTTGTGGTGCCATTTTCGGGAATAATAACTTATGAATTGTCGAGAGAAATGGATCACTTGTTTCCAGCGGCGGGAGTAATATCATTATCCATTGATTTGTTAGGGAATTATTTTAAATTTGTGATCATCCGTGTGCAATTGTCAATGTTTTGTTTGTTTTAATTCCATATCATTGCCAATGGTTTTAACTTTTATTTCGATGAATAGAAATTAATCATTACATAACACCTTCTCCCTTGCTGGAGCATTACCCGTCAAACTACAAATGATGTCCCCTCAAATTACAAAGGTTGTACCCTTAATCTAAAGATAAAAAGGTTGTACTCTCAGACTACAAATGAGGTACGTTCAAGTTGCAAATGGTGTAACCACAAGCTACAATTGATGTACGCACAAGCTTCAAATGATGTACCCTCAAGCTACAAAATTAATGATATACAGTCGAACCTCGTTATGTCGACTTTTTCAGGACCTAGTGAAAAAAGTCGAGATAACGAAAAGTCGACTCATCCGAATTACAAAAAATATCACCAATCCCAACATGTTTGAGTTGGATTGTACGATGTTTACATCCACAATTGAACGGTCTTGTTAAATATTTTCGTCGTGAAAACAGCAAACTTATTATTGAAAAATAAAGTGAAACAAAAGAAGAATTATTTGTGTCAAATTTATTTCTTTTACATTTATGGATCACACAAAACACATCTAAAACCACAATTGCATACATTTGTACATTGTAAGATTTTTTACCGGGTCCTTCTCTGAATTGGTCGACCAGAGCAGTGGAACTAACATTTGACATTTTGAAGTTATTCTTTCTGTTCCCATTCGGGATTGATATCTAATCAATAAAATGTTCATGTTTTATACAATACCAAAGAGCTTGAGCAATACATATCTCTTTAATTAAATACATAAACAAACAACTTTAATTATTCGCACTTACCAATTACATTTTTGTATCCCCCAATTATGACAGTTTGTTATATTGACACACACGGTATTTTGCGATATGCCACAAACCGTCATGATTATTTTCACACCTATGTCTCGATCTACAGTATGACATAAAGAACATAGGAAATGTGTGAAATTCGACCACTGGGACTGAAAAACGAGGTCGACACAGCGAAAAAGTCGAGATAAAAAATCGACACAAACAGATTTATTTTATATAGAATAAGAAGGAATAAATTCGGGACCTGAAAAAAAAAGTCGACATAACCGGAAAGTCGACTTATCCGACGTCGACATAGCGAGGTTCGACTGTACCCTCAAGTTGCAAATGATGTACCCTAAAGCTACAAGTGATGTACGCTCAAGTTGCAAATGATGTTCCCACAAGCTTTAAATGATGAACCCACAAGCTTCAAATGTTATACCCACAAGCTACAAATGATGTACCCACAAGCTTCAAATGATATACCCACAAGCTACAAATGATGTACCCACAAGCTTCAAATGATGTACCCACAAGTTGCAAGTGATGTACCCACAAGTTTCAAATGATGTACCCACAAGCTTCAAATGATGTACCCACAAGCTTCAAATGATATACCCACAAGCTACAAATGATGTACCCACAAGCTTCAAATGATGTACCCACAAGTTGCAAATGGTGTACCCACAAGCTTCAAATGATGTACCCACAACCTTCAAATGATGTACCCACAAGCTTCAAACGATGTACCCTTAAGTTGAAAATGATGTACCCAAAAGCTTAAAATAGTGCACCCTGAAGTTGCAAAATTAATGATGTAGCTTCAAGAAATAAAGTATGTACCCTCAAACTACAAAGGTTGTACCCTCAATCTGCAAGGAATTTACCATCAAGCTAAAAGGATTGTTCCCTTTCTTTTAAGCAACAAATTATGTTTTATCAAGTTAACCATGTGTGCCCATGGGAAGCAAGTGATGTACCTTTAAACTGTAAAGGTTGACTGCCCTAAAGTACAAATGATGTAGCCTTCAGTAACAATTAAGCATGGTACCTTAAGCTGCAAATGACATACCGTACCTTCAAGCTGCCGATGATGTTCCCTCAAGCTGCAAATAACCTACCTTCAAGCTGCAAATGACATACCTTCAAGCTGCAAATGACCTACTGTAAGCTGCCATTAATGTTCCTTCAAGCTGCAAATGACCTTCCTTTAAGCTGCAAATGACATACCTTCAAGCTGCAAATGACCTACCTATAAGCTGCCATTGATGTTCCTTCAAGCTGCAAATGACATACCTTTAAGATGCCATTGATGTCTCTTCAAGCTGCAAATGACCTACCTTTAAGCTGCAAATGACATACCTTCAAGCTGCAAATGACCTACCTATAAGCTGCCATTGATGTTCCTTCAAGCTTCAAGTGACATACCTTTAAGATGCCATTGATGTCTCTTCAAGCTGCAAATGACCTACCTTTAAGCTGCAAATGACCTGCCTTCAAGCTCCAAATGACATACCTTTAAGCTGCCATTACCTTCAACCTGCAAATGACCTAACTTCAACCTGCAAATGACCTACCTTTAAGCTGCAAATGAAATACCTTCAAGCTGCCATTGATGTTCCCTCAAGCCGCAAATGACCTACCTTCAACCTGCAAATGACCTACCTTCAAGCTGCAAATGACCTACATCCATCCTGCAAATGACCTACCTTCAAGCTGCAAATGTCATACCTTCAAGCTGCAAATGACCTACCTTCAACCTGCAAATGACCTACCTTCAACCTGCAAATGACCTACCTTTAAGCTGCAAATGACCTACCTTCAACCTGCAAATGACCTACCTTTAAGCTGCAAATGAAATACCTTCAAGCTGCCATTGATGTTCCCTCAACCTGCAAATGTCATACCTTCAACCTGCAAATGACATACCCTCAAGCTGCAAATGACCTACATCCATCCTGCAAATGACCTACCTTCAAGCTGCAAATGTCATACCTTTAAGCTGCAAATGACCTACCTTCAAGCTGCAAATGACCTACCATCAAGCTGCAAATGACCTACCTCCATCCTGCAAATGTCATACCTTCAAGCTGCAAATGACCTACCTTTAAGCTGCAAATAACCTACCTTCAAGCTGCAAATGAGATACCTTTAAGCAGCCATTGATGTTCCTTCAAGCTGCAAATGACAAAGCTTTAAGCAGCCATTGATGTTCCTTCAAGCTGCAAATGACATACCTTTAAGCTGCCATTGATGATCCCTCAAGCCTGCAAATGACCTACCTTCAAGCTGCCAATGGCCTACCTTTATGCTGCCATTGATGTTCCCTCAAGCTGCAAATGACCTACCCTCAAGCTGCAAATGACCTACCTTCAACCTGAAAATGACATACCTTTAAGATGCCATTGATGTCTCTTCAAGCTGCAAATGACATACCTTTAAGCTGCCATTGATGTCTCTTCAAGCTGCAAATGACATACCTTTAAGCTGCCATTGATGTCTCTTCAAGCTGCAAATGACATACCTTTAAGATGCCATTGATGTCTCTTCAAGCTGCAAATGACATACCTTTAAGCTGCCATTGATGTCTCTTCAAGCTGCAAATGACATACCTTTAAGCTGCCATTGATGTTCCCTCAAGCCACACATGACCTACCTTCAACCTGAAAATGACATACCTTTAAAATGCCATTGATGTTCCCTCAAGCTGCAAATGACATACTTTAAGCTGCCATTGATGTTCCTTCAGGCAGCAAATGACCTACCTTTAAGCTGCAAATGATGTTTCCTCAAACTGCAAATGATTTACACCCAAGCTGCAAAATTAATGGTACACTCCAGGTATCAAATAATGTACCATTGATGTTCCCTCAAGCTACAAATGACATACCTTTAAGCTGCCATTGATTTTCCCTCAAGCCGCAAATGACCTACCTTCAAGTTGCAAATGATGTTCCCTCAAACTGCAAATGATTTACACCCAAGCTGCAAAAATAATGGTGCACTCCAGGTATCAAATAATGTACCGCCTGTTTCAAATGATGTACTCCAAGCTCTTATAATGTACCCCAGGCTGCAATTTATGTACCCCGAAGCTGCTGATGATGTACCCCCAATCTGCAAGTTATGTACCCTCAAACTGCCAACGTTTTAGCCCAAAGCCCAAAAGGGTTTACCCTCATGCTGCAAATGTTGTGCTGACATGCTGTTTTACCCCTAAGCTGCAAATGAAATACCAAACAGCTACAATGGAAGTCTTACTGTGAACAAAAGAGTAGTGAATTATTAGAAACTCTTGTTTTGTTCGTCATATTCTGTCATCTTGTAATGACAAAGGCCATGATATTACCAAACAGGGACAAACATAAACATTTGCAATTAACGTAATTACCAGGATTGCTTTTTGAACCCTGGTTTATTGATGCAGATGACATTTCTGATTGCTGAAAAAGCCCATGAATGCCATTAAGCTGGTGTGGTTTCTTAGAACTACAATCCCTAGGCATTAGAATAATCTGCCAAAATGATACCCATGTGTGTTAATTATTGATGTTTAGCTATTTTTTGTGAGTTTATTCAAATACAACAAGGCTACAAGCGGTCAACTGCCATTTTGGAATCTACAAGGAACATTAAGGCATTGTTTTAGGTGATCAATATTTGTAATTGTCCTCTTGAGTTACATGTCATTTACTGATTTCCTTTCATTGAAAAGCACTTTCTCCAATTATTGTGCGTGACATTTTCTATAAGCTTGGCTTTGATACCAATTCTTCCAGATAATATGTCATAACTGCAGAATCAGAGAATACTGATGATAATATTTCCTTTGATTGAATGTTAAGGATACAATAATGTGGTTTGACAAACTTGGGCATGTTAAGGAATCGGATGCACAAATGCATGAATTTTCGATGTCTGATGACCTCATATTATTCTGGTATTATTTCAAAGACATTTTTGTAAAAAAATGTTAACTACATGCTTTATTGAAAATAATACACCTTTTGGCCTTCAAAGATTGCAAAAATGGTCATTTTACATCAAATTTCTGTTGAAATACAGAGCAAATTTAAAAAAAACTCTATTAACATTGTGTATAATGTGTTTTCGGCCATTTATTTAACATATTAGTTATCGGCAATCAAATACCTTTCAAATAATATCAAAATTAAGTGGGGTCAAAGGCATCAAAATTCAAAGATTAGGGTTAATGGAGTAGAGAACTAGCTTTATTGTGACCAGATTCCTTAAGAAATAATGATGTGCTTAATTAGTGGTTCTGATAAATTTTGCTA
Organism: Mya arenaria; assembly: GCF_026914265.1. Lineage (NCBI taxonomy): Eukaryota > Metazoa > Mollusca > Bivalvia > Myida > Myidae > Mya > Mya arenaria. The sequence continues at coordinate 10,510,251 of NC_069134.1, read as the reverse complement.
CAGTTTTTTTGTTTGTTTTTTAATGTTGGCCAAAGAAGAGAATTCTCCTCTCCTTTAGCTTTTTCTTTAAACGTAACGCTGTTTGGTTTGTTAAAGACAAGATTTGGTTAAGCACAGTGATTACCATATATGGTGCTGCTGAAACTGACATTATAGCCAACAAAATTACCTTCTAGGCGGATTATGGCAATTTACTCTGAAATGAAAGAACTCTTGCCTCAAACGTTTCAGCAAATTCATTCTGATGCTGTAATTTCATTAGCAGTTCATTTCATGTCTTCGATATGTATGTCGTCAGAGGGAACGGCTGTTATTAGTTCATTCCCATAGCTGAATGGCTCTTTACTTATTGACATTGATAAGCATATTAACTGTCAGTCTTTTCTATCAGTCCTGTAATATTGTCATGACTGTACAAGGGGGATTGTGATGAAGAAGTCTGCTAAATATAATATCACATATATCATGGTTTTCTTGCTGTTTCTTCACTTCTGACAAAACTTTGTGATTTGACTTGTTCATGCTGTGTGCCTTTAGTTTCTAAAGCAAACTTTCACTTTCCAAAGGGTATTAGCAAATGAAAGCAATCATTTTAGGACAGTCTCATCAATGTATTTCAACAATTAAGACATTGCAATGCTTTCTTCCTTTTATCATCTTTCCTTACATTTTTAGCCTTATATAGATGGTTATTAAGTAATGCCCCTTTTAGAGTGAAAAACGAGATGAGCATAAACATTCATTCATCTGCAATCTTAACTTACATGCACACAAACATGCACCATGCACACAAACATGTTTTTTGTATTAATAGGTGTCTCCCACTACACGAAGGTTGTCGATTGCAACGATGACAGCGTGTGGTTTGATGAGACGTTCCAGTGGCCCGTGGCCCGACCCATCGAGAAGGATGAATATATCGACATTCAGTTATACAGCTACAATAAGTACCTCAGCAATAGGTAAGCTGTCAAAATTGTTATCATTTTTAAGACAGAAAAAAAATTTCAGTTATTAATGGCTGACAAAAGGAAGCCCATTGGTTTACCCTATAGCAGAAATAGGACTATGAATTGAAGTTGTATGAGGGCTGTTTGTAAAGTGCAGGAACAACATTTAAATATGATAAGAATGTTTAGCTTGAGAAAATAAAATGATTAAAAATGTATTAAAATATACATTTAATTCCACACTGATTACACGAAAACATGTCAAATTACATAGAACATAAACTGTTTAACATCCGCAGTTCCTGCTTATCAGTGAATTGTTGTCGGAAAAACACAGTGTCCATGGGGGAGCAATTGGGGCTATAGGGTGCATGCTGCAAACAATCAAAGGCAAGGAAATCAATAGTCAACAGTGCATCGGGGGGGGGGGGGGGTATATGTGTGATATATGATATCATCGGTATTTATATTTGCCGAAGGCTGCTTCTTCCGGTAGGCATTTAAAAGGTCCTTGCATTTCATTACCTAAAAAGAAACATATTAATGTGCAACCATAGGAATCATTTTCGTGCCGGTAATGTTCTATTCCTTGTTTAAATGAATGATTAAGTAATGGTGTTTAGAATGTATTCTTCTATTTAATAAATTTGATTAGATTTGAATTTGTTTCAAACAAAATGAAATATTTTAATACCTTCTGATACTATGTGACATTGACCTATTTCCTTTGACAACATACCCATGCTATGTTGTGTACAGTCCTAGATGGCTAGCCCATTCTTGGCAAATCATCCACGCTGATTTTACCGTGTCTCGAATGCTTGTGCCATTTAAAAACATGACTTCTGGAGTATCTTGCTGAGCCACGCTCCATAAACAACAAGGCTGCTTTGGTGTCCTTCCTGATGTAGCATTATGGTTAATTACAAACTGTTGTTCTGTTCTTAACATCATGTTCATGATTTTGGCTGAGCACCCTATGCCTATGTGCGTAGTTAATGTTGTTTAAAATTCAAACATCAAGTAATGACGTAAACTTTTCTGCTTAGTGGGAAAATGGCATGTTAAAAGTATGTATTCAACACGTTAACCTAATTTGGCGTCAAATTATTGTTTAATTGTATGAAAGTAAGAACTCTTGTTAGCCTCACGTTGAGATATCAAAGTGCTCCGTACTTACTATGCTTAGGGTTTCTTTAAATTTAAATTTCTTTCAGAAACATTTATATTTTGATACTTCGTTCTGTGTTTTACTTTCATATGATATGTATATTTAAAATTATATGCATTTTATTAAATTTGTTGATTAAATAACATTATACGACTTGTCCACGAACTGTACGAACCACCCTTGCATATACAAAGCATTATTGTATCTTGGCATTGCAAAGCATCAAAGACTTGACAAAACAGAATGACATCTTTTAAAGGCTTGCCTTTCCGCTTAATTATTAAGTTCCCGATATAATAATATTGTCACGAGCATTAATGAGGACAATGAGACTTTCTACCATTTCAAATCAAAGGATTGTGTAAAAAATTGTGTTGAAACATTGTGATTTAGCCAAGAGCGTCTTGCTAATGAGTTGCATCTAGTTATGTAATGACATTCAGGGAAATGTTAAATGGCCATATTAGAGAACAAGCAACTATGTGAAATGTCTGCAAGTGACGTATGGGTTTCTTTGGCAATGTCACAGACAAAGAGTACCATTGATGTGTATGGCACGACATCATACAGAAAGATTCCATTACTAAACATTGGTTTAACTGAGAGAAACTTTTCATTAAGGAAGTTCACATTCAGAGATTATTGTTCATTATCGATGCTCACCTCAAAGGTGACATGGTCTAATTGAAGGAAGAGAAATCATTACTATCTTTTTCAGATATTTGCCAGAGGCTGAGAATACATGTAGGAATGAAATCTGAAATAAATATGCCATTCATTTTTTTATATATTAATAATAATATAAGTCATATTGGGCTGTAAAACAATATAATAATATTTTACTGATTTTGCTTGTACATTGACATGTTATTAATTATCATTCCGCAGATGAATAACATAATAATTATTCCAAACACTCACTTAGAGACTGATGATTTATAATAGTTTGGTCAAATGGTGTTCGCTCTGTCCTTCTTAATCATTAAAATGTTACTCAACTGTGCAAGTTTTAACTTTACTATTAAGCAAGTTACTTTTAGGAAGACAATAAGCAATTTCATTGGCGGAAAATGTAGGTTATAATCTAAATCATGTTTTGATACTTGTGACATCAACTTAAGAATACTAATGAGTCGTGCTGAATCTTACACAAGTTCCAGATTTCATACAGGTTAAGCTTTCATTGTCTGATTTTTTAAATTAATTGACCTACCGGTATGTACATTTTGAACATCCTTGAAATGCATTACAATAGCATATTTTCTACAGTACATTAAGTATGCAATTAAAGCTAAATAGATATATTACGGTGCTCTTCAAGCAAAATGAGAGAAATTCATCACGAATGTTGCCCTTCAGACAATAATGAGATTACAATCCCATGATGCAAGAAGTAACGACTTTAAAATGCAATCATGCGTCGTATAGTACATTTTCTAAAAATAGGTCCGATATGGCATTCAGCCCAGCATTTTTCATTCAGACTTCCGAAATCGCATCCAAGATATGGAGACATGGGTCTTGAGCAGAACAAAGGGACTGACAAAAAATCTGTAAAATATCGCCTCTTACCTGGATGAATAATATTTTCTCTATACCGACATCTATTACACACTGTCCCGAATCATTTTGTAATAAGGTTTTTAATTTTTGCCCACTTAAAATCGTGAAAAAATCGAAAAATTATGCTCTAAATTACCGACTGTTGTCTACAGTAACTGATAAGCCTCGTTCTGATTCTACAAAATTGATGAGCTACGTCATCTCTGTGGGAACCACTCGAGGAGTTATGCAGGAGATAAAATGCATGTTGGTATATAAATTCCCACCCCTCCCCCAAATATTCCGATTAGCCATGCAGTTTGTGGAAGTGACATGTTGAAGGGCATAGTAGGAATGCCTTCCATTATAATTATGTCCCTCCTTCTGTCTTTTGTTGTCAGCTATCATTTCTTTCATTCATATGTCTGTTCCATATATCTTTTGCAGGTTTTCAGTACTGTTTTGGTCAGTACAGTACATGTTCTGCTTTTAAGAACACATGGGCAACTAATTTTGGAACTTGCCACATTATGGTCAATGTCACAGTTTAAAGGCAAATGTTAAAGTCTTGCATTTCCTGTAAACTACATTTATATGGAACGGCAAATCTCCTTTTTTTATGGTCAAGGTCACAGCAACCTCCAGAACGTCGGTCTTCCGTCTGGCCTTATTATTCTTTGGTCCATATCTTTCTCATTCATGGTTGAATTTTAAAATCAGCAGAAGTGATTACCTATGATTGAATATGTGGCGAACACAAGACTCGTGTTCCTACCTTTAAGGTCAAGTCACATCAACATTCTGAACTTATTGTGGTCCTTGGTCCATCCCATTTTTGTCCAATCCATATCTGTCCCATTTTTGGTCAGATTGTAAGAAAGATTAATTGGAGAAGTGACCAACATAGCATGAGGATGTGTTTCTCTCAGGACCAGTGTCTCAGGACCAGTGTCCAACCTTCTGAACTAAGTATGTTTTGCTATATTTGCTATATAAGCTTTATGGATAAAAGGTTGTGTCCAGTCTATATCTTTGTCATATCATGTCAGGTTTTAAAATTATTTAGCAGAAGTGACCACCATCGCATGAGGATGTGTAGTGCACCAGATCCATGTCCATTACCTACAAGGTCAAGGTCATAGCAAACCTTTTGAGATAAGTGTTGGCCTTAGGTCAATTCTGTTTTGGTCTGGTCCATATCTTTCACATTCTTGGTCATATTTTAAATATTTTGCAGAAGTGACTACCACAGCTTGAGGACAATATATGTTTTACTATCTAGGCCTTACTGATGATAATTTGTGTCACATCATTGTACTAATACGTTCCATTCTTCCTCATGATTCTACGATATTGACAAGTCTGTGGCATGTTTACCTTCGGTGAAACACGTTCCACTTGATTGCTATATTGTTTAATCCAGGCAGTATTTCCAACACCTGGGCTTGTGAGGGTATTAGTCACATTCTGTGATAGCTCTAGTTGTATTCTTCTGTATGAATTATAACCCTCGTCTTCTTTCACCATTGGTAGATAAAAGAGCAGAGAAAGATCATTTCCATCCATAGAAAATTTGATGTGTCAAGTAGACATTTTCCCTCCAGACATTAAACCAGCCAAAGAACATAAGGTGTTTAAACTTCAGCTCAGTCCATCAATCAAGACATATTCCCATATATTTATTGACACTTTGTGCCACTTAGTTGTCAATCCTACAAGGATTACTTTTAACACTAGTGTATTTTGATTACAAGACAGCTCCTTGCAGACGTGCCATAGTTAAGTCTGCTGTCTAATGAAAGGGTGTTCAAAAATAATTCAGGTAATGAATATTTCAAAGAAATGTCACTACATGAAAGGTTATTCATTTCAAAAGATACTACAATTTGTAAGTTGACAAATAGATTGAGTTCCATACGCTGTCACGGACCATATCAAGAACTCATCTAAATCTGATGTACCGGAATATGGATATATTATATACGCCTTTTTGGATGATCCCACCAAAGTTAATTGAGTTAACATTAATTTTGTCTTCATTCACCAATTATGTCAGAAGTTTGTTACATTCACTATTGTAGTCTGATTGGGTTGTTACTCCATCAGTTTTAAGTCTCAGACTTCCTCCTTTACACCAACAGCATCATGACAAACAATGCTTTGTTTCAGATTTTGTATTGTATTTTAGGTTTCAGACAGGTTTTTTTTTCTGGATAATCCTTGCATTGACTAGGCGCCAATAATGTCACTAGGGTTAACAAGGCCGTGTTATTTGTCACATTTTGTGCTTCAGACTAGTTGAATAATTCTACAGCAGTTTGTGGAGATCGGCACCAAAACTGTCATGTTATTTGCCACATTCTCTGTTGCAGATAAGTTTGGTTGTTCCAGGTGATACTACAGCAGCATTTGTAGGTCAGCAGCAATATTGCCATGCTATTTGCCACATTCTCTGTTGCAGATTAGTTGGGTTGTTCCAGGTGATACTACAGCAGCATTTGGAAGTCAGCAGCAATATTGCCATGTTATTTGCCACATTCTCTGTTGCAGATTAGTTGGGTTGTTCCGTGTGATACTACAGCAGCATTTGTAGGTCAGCAGCAATATTGCCATGCTATTTGCCACATTCTCTGTTGCAGATTAGTTGGGTTGTTCCAGGTGATACTACAGCAGCATTTGGAAGTCAGCAGCAATATTGCCATGTTATTTGCCACATTCTCTGTTGCAGATTAGTTGGGTTGTTCCGTGTGATACTACAGCAGCATTTGGATGTCAGCAGCAATATTGCCATGTTATTTGCCATATTTTCTGTTGCAGATTAGTTGGGTTGTTCCGTGTGATACTACAGCAGCATTTGGATGTCAGCAGCAATATTGCCATGTTATTATCCCCCGCCAAATCAAAGATTTCGGGACGGGGTTTGTTTTGGCGTTGTCCACCCGTCCGTCTGTCTGTCCATCCGTCCGTTACCATATCTTGGTAGGCATTGATCCAAAAATGTTCAAACTTGTTCAGAATGTTCCCCTTGATCAATTCTTGACCTCTTGTAAAAGTGGGTCAAATGGGGTCAAAAACTAGGTCACTAGGTCAAATCTTAGAAAAATCTTTTGAACATACTAGAGGCATTATACATGGTCAAATATTCATGAAAATTAATCAGAATGTTTTACTTGATGAACTCTTGGTCATAAATAAAACTGGGTTACATATATCAAAAATTAGGTCATTAGGTCAAATCTTAGAAAAATCTTGTCCAGAACCATATCATGGTAATGATTGGTCAAGTTTATATCAAATTGGTAGTGATGTACCCCTTGATGAAATATGGACCACTTAAAAAAGGGGTTCACTTTGGGTCAAAAACTAGATCACTAGGTCAAATCTTTGAAACATCTTTGGAACATACTAGAGGCATTTTACATGGTCAAATATTCATAACACTTAATCAGAATGTTTTCCTTGATGAAATCTTGGACTTATTTAAAACTGGGTCACATATGATAAAAAATTAGGTCACTAGATTTTTTTGCCCTGAATGGAAATGATTGGTCCGATTACGTTCATACTTGTTCATGATGTACCCCTTGATATAATATGGACTGCTTGTAAAAGTGGGGCACATGGGGTCAAAATCTGGGTCACTAGGTCACTAGGTCAAATCTTAGAAAAATCTTTGAAACACATTAGAGGCATTATGTATGGTCTAATGTTCATGAAACTTGATCAGAATGTATTCCTTGATAAAATCTTGGACATGTTTAAACTGGGTAACATGTGATAAAAAATTAGGTCACTAGGTCAAATCATTCAAAAATCTTGTCCAAAACTATTTTATGGTGGAGATTGGTCGAATTATGTTCAAACATGGTCGGAATGTTCTCTTGGGTTAAATTTCGACTGTGTTTTAAAAGTGGGTCATATGGGTAAAAAACAAGGTCACTAAGTCAGATCTTAGAAAAAAATATTGGGAACACACTAGAGACAATCTAATATTCATGAAACTTAATCAGACTGTTTTCCTTCATTGTTGTTGAATAGTTCTAAACTGGGTCACATGGGGTCAGAAACCAGGTCAGTAGGTGAAATCTTTGAAAAATTGTGTCCAGAACCAAACATTGGTATTGAAACGTCAGTTATGTTCAAATTTGGTCAGAATGTTTGCCTTAATGAAATCTTACAAGAGTTTTAAAATTGGTCACATGTGGTCAAAATCTAGGTCACTAGGTCATATCTTACAGAAATCTTGAGAACACTCTAGAGGCAATACATCTGCTCTAATTTCCATGAAACTTAATCAGAATGTTTGCCTCGATGAAATCTTGGAATAGTTTGAAACTAGTAGGTCATGTGGGGTCAAAAATGAGATAACTAGGTCAAATCTTAAAGAAACCTTGTGGACACTCTAGAGGCTATAGAGGTTTCTTGGTCAATTCTAAATGCTACATCATATACAATATTTTTTTTTTATTTCAAACAGTTGCAATCAAACTCAAACTCATATATATATATTTCACCAGCAATTGATTTCCATTCCTTGACTTAGCCCAATCAGGCGGGGGATATCAATTCTACGAATTTGCTTGTTTGCCATATTTTCTGTTACAGACTAGCTGGGTTGTTCGGGATGATCCTACAGCAGCATTTTGAGGTCAGCAGCAATATTGCCATGTTATTTGTCACATTCTCTGTTGTAGACTAGCTGGATTGTTCCGGATGATCCTACAGCAGCATTTGGAGGTCAGCAGCAATATTGCCATGTTATTTGTCACATTTTCTGTTACAGATTAGGTGCGTTGTTCCAGATGATCTTACAGCAGCATTTGGATGTCAGCAGCAATATTGCCATGTTATTTGTCACATTCTCTGTTGTAGACTAGCTGGATTGTTCCGGATGATCCTACAGCAGCATTTGGAAGTCAGCAGCAATATTGCCATGTTATATGTCACATTTTCTGTTACAGACTAGTTGGATTGTTCCGGATGATCCTACAGCAGCTTGTGGAGGTCGGCAGTGTGAAGGTGTCTGATTCTCTCCTCGACACCAACAATGTGGTCATGAAGGTATGAATTAAATGATGTTTTTTAATGATTATGTGGTACTCTAGTACCCAACTGGAAAGCTGAACATAAAATTGTCAACAGAACACATGAAGAATATCAGTAAAGTTTATGGATATATAAACTTTATATAAAATTTAATGTTGTAATTAGCAAAAACATTGCCCCTCCATAGTATAGTACTGGATTCCAGTTGGCTATTGCTTCCCTGCTGTACTGTGATGTAAGACAATATTGCATGCCTACTTACGGTCATTATCGTTTTATCTTACAATATGTTTATCATGCAGACTATTTTACAATGGGGAATAAATGATTGCACTTGCCTATTAGGTCATGAACAGAAAAATGTGTATTATCGTTCATAATGTTATTTCCAGGCACAATTGTTACTAATGGTATTCTATCTATAATTTGGTTGGACATGATATGTGGGGTTTGGTTCATAAGCTGTAATTTTGAGTCTTGTAAAATGGCAGCTTTGGTTATCTTTGAAATAATTATTATAAATTTTAAGAGACAGGCTGTCTGCTCGTTTGATATTCTCCTATTTTTTTAGCTCCATGGTTTTACCATCACTGCAATTTACATGATAAATATATATTTCAACTCTTGGAACCTCCTCCATTTTTACTGGAATCTGGTTACAGCATAATGTGAGAACTGAAACATTTTCAAACAATCCTGTACCAGTTTTTATTACTTAAATTGTGTTTGATATTCAAACTCTTTGAATTTCAGGGAATATTTATTTTTTGTCAGAAGTTGATCTTTTTTTTTTCATTTTTTACATTCTGAGACAACAGTGCTTATTTAGGTTCAGAATATTGTTATTATAAAATAATCACTGTTTACCAGAAAAAGGGTTTATAAGATTAGTATTTTTCACATGGATGTGGGGTGGATAGAAAAATCTGACCAGAGGTCAAGTGCGGAAGCCAGTCATGAGGCTTGCCAAGTTACCAGCCATGCAACGTGCCAGAGGGTCATTTTTTTCATCTGCCCCTCAGGACTTGGGAACAATTTTTTTCCTTGCATACCAAAATTTAAATGTAAGCGCAATTTTGACGGTGTAAGTGTTAATATATTCCACCAAATTGCACTTGCAAAGTTGTTTATTGACGCCAACGTCATGAGGTGCAGTATCTTTATCCATAAATATATTATTCTGAAATGGCACGTACATGCACATGAGTCATCTTGCCCAGGGTGGGTAAGACAGAAAATTCCAGGCCCGGTAAAAAAGCATGTCCGATATGCAAGAAAGGTTGTGCATGTTTGCTATTTTCAATCAGACCTGACTTTTTGATTGGTAATATTTATTTTATTTCAGACAACACTGACTTTTGAGCTGACATACAATGCCCCTGATGGGTCAGTTGGCATGTGGCAACGAGGAGGGTTTGAACCAATCAAAAGTGATGAACTCAGGGGCATCCTAACAGAGGAAGAACGCAACCAGCTAAATATAGAGAGACGGGCGAGTAATGTCAGTGGTCGAAGTCGCAGCACGAATGGCACAATTGAAAATGAGGATGATGAGAAGATGTCATTACACTCAAGTGGTGGGAAGTCAATGGCATCATCGAGACTCAGTATTGCATCAAAAACCTCAGGAGCTAAATCACCGAAAACGTTAGTGAAGATAGATATTTGATCCTCCTCAATTCTTTTTTGGTATTACAAAGACATGTGTTTACTTCAGGGACAATTAAATTTTGTTTTTAATTGCAAATGTACTTGTTTGTTTCCAGTATGAAGCAGATTACAACTGTGATGAAGTTTATGCTTGCAAAACAGAAGGCAACTGGGATGGAGGTTGAAGATAAGGAGGCCCTCATTGAAGACTTGGATGCAGGTAACACAAGCAGCGTAGACTGAATACCATGCATGACACAATAAAACTGATTTAAAAAATGTCTGTTTTTCATATTCTTATAGCTTTATTGTTGGTGTTAGTGTTGCTGTACAAATCATTAATCATGGACATAACTCAAAATCGTTTAACGTATTCACATGAAACTTTGTACACATGTTGCTGGAGACAATACACCTGTTAGTAGCAAGGCCTCTGTCTCTTAATATTTGTTGAGTAATGCCCTTTTAAGTAAAACCAACAACAGACGAGTGCTGCTTCTCACTCCATAGCGCTTTTGATATAGAAGACAGATGTCTAAGACATTGCTTCAGTGAAAGCTATAGAAGCTGTTTGGCTGATAAAGCCATTTAAATTAATTTCTTCCAACACAAACTATTGTCCTGGTATAAATTGATGATTATATAGTTTTTGCAAATGTTTGAGACCTTGATACAAGCTTGACTATATTCTGGCTATTTAATATTAAAACCATCTACCTGAAAATAAACAATTACGAAAAATAAGATGGTAGAGTAAGAATAAGAAGAAACAGTTAGGATAAGAAGGAACGGTAAGGATAAGAAGTAACAGTAGGGATAAGAAGGAACATTAGGGATAAGAGGAACAGTGAACAGTAGAAATAAGAAGAAACAGAAGGGAAAAGAAGTAACAGTAGGGATAAGAAGTAACAGTAGACATTAGGTATAAGAAGGAACAGTGGACAGTAGGAATAAGAAAGAACAGTGGACAAAAGAAATAAGAAGAAACAGTAGAAATAAGTAGAAACAGTAGGGATAAGAAGTAACAGTAGACAGTAGGGCTAAGAAGGAACAGTAGGAATAAGAAGGGAACAATAGGGATAAGAGGGAAAAGTAGACAGTAGGGATAAGAAGGAACAGTGGACAGTAGAAATAAGAAGAAACAGTAGGGATAAGAAGTACCGTAACAGTAGACAGTAGGGGTAAGAAGGAACAGTGGTCAGTAGAAATAAGAAGAAACAGTAGAAATAAGAAGGAACATTAGGGATAAGAAGGAACATTAGGGATAAGAAGGAACAGTAGGGATAAAAAGGAACAGTAGGAATAAGAAGTAACAGTAGACAGTAGGGATAAGAAGGAACAGTGGTCAGTAGAATTAAGAAGAAACAGTAGCAGTGGTCAGTAGAAATAAGAAGAAACAGTAGAAATAAGAAGAAAAATTAGGGATAAGAAGTAACAGTAGACAGTAGGGATAAGAAGGAACGGTAGGAATAAGAACGAACAGTAGACAGTAGGGATAAGAAGAAACAGTAGGAATAAGAAAAAAACAGTAGGAATAAGAATGAACAGTAAGAATAAGCAGGAAGAGTAGGAATAAGAAGAAACAGTAGGGATGAGAAGGACCGGTAGGGTTAAGAAGGAAAAGTAGACAGTAGGGATAAGAAGGAGCAGTAGGAATAATAAGGAACAGTAGGAATAAGAAGGAACAGTAAGAATAAGAAGGAACAGTAGGAATAAGAAGAAAAAGTAGGAATAAGAAGGAACTTTAGGAATAAAACGGAATGGTAGGAATAAGAAGAAACGATAGATAGTAGGGATAAAAAGGAAAAGTAGGAAGAAGAAGGAACAGTAAGAATAACAAGGAACAGTAGGAAGAAGAAGGAACAGTAAGAATAAGAAGGAACAGTAGGAAGAAGAAGGAACAGTAAGAATAAAAAGGAACAGTAGGAATAAGAAGGAACAGTAGAAATAAGAAGAAACAGTAGTGATAAGAAGGTGAGTAGGGATAAGAAGTAATAGTAGATAGTAGGAATAAGAAGGAACAATCGGAAAAAGAAGAAACAAAAGCAATAATTTAGATATTGCCAACAGTATTAACCTTAAATGTTTTTCTCTGTTTCAGACGAGAGCCTGGATGCGAAGGCTGCAGAGGTTGCGTCAATGCTGTCAGGGGCCGCGCACGATAAGGAAGAATCATATGACCGTGACAGTGATGGGTCCTCCATACTCCAACAGACGGGCATAAAGAGGTCGGAGCTTTTTTTAAATGCTTGTGTAATCTGTGACCTGTTTTGTTAAGATAAAATGTATTTAAAAATTAAGAAATGTTGGATAAATGGTTATGTTTGATACTACTGTCCCATAAGAACCATGATATCTCAGTTAAATCTTGGACTACATGTATTTGAATATTAAATTCCATAGTAAGCATTTTGTAAGCCTTGTCCCTAGGCCACAGTTTCTCGGAAGTTTTTAAGTATAGCAAGCTTAAGTAGCTTTTTTCAGTAAGCCAAATTTCTTACTTATTCTTGATTTTACTAAAATCGGTTAAAAAAATTGTGATATTGTGATTATCATACAGATAATTTCCTTTTTAAGTCCAAAAACTCTTATAAGGTAATGACGTAAATATTAAACAAACTATACCAAAACAAAAGTTATGAGCATAGCTTAATTCTGTTATAAGGGACTTAAGATGTTTCCAGAAAATGGGGCCTTTTGCGTCAAGTCTGATTATGTGCTAAAAGGTCTTGAAATCAAGTGTTCTTGGGAATTGAAAAATATACGTACGGTATAAACTGGTGACATTGGTATACATCATTACACTTCAGGAAGGCCAAGTCCCAGAACGTTGAGCTATTATCCCTGAAGGCGCAGGATTTCCAGGTGTGTGTCACGGTGATTGAGGCCCGACAGCTCGCGGGACTCAATATGGACCCGGTTGTCTGCGTGCAGGTCGGAGACCAGAAGAAATACACCAGTGTGAAAGAGTCCACCAACTGTCCATACTATAACGAGGTGTGTTAATCATTCTGATGTGTTAATATTGACATCTAATGTACCCCCAAATGCAAGTAGCATTACCTAATCTAAAAGTTCAGAACTTCTTGGCTTATGGTTGGTTAATGTACATTCACTTTTTTTTCATTTTGACAAAAAAAACGTTCAAATCTATATATACATGGCAACATTCTTATACACACACTGCATGTTTATTTCAGTACTTTGTGTTTGATTTCCATATGGCTCCTGCAATGCTGTTTGACAAAATCATCACTCTCACGGTAAGAACTATTATCCCTTATAGATGTTTTTGCTAAGTACTACTGTTGGTTCCAATTTACAGGCACACCGTAGGGAATGTTATTTTTTCTCTGCTCAAATTAAGAAAAATGTTCTTAATATCTTTTTCTCAGTAACTAAATTTATTTTTTCTATTTAGTAAACACAGTTATTACTTTTGAATGTTTGACCGAGTGTCCACTCAAAGTGTATTATCTATTTAGGTGGTGACATGTCTAGTAATTCTTTGGAGAAATATTGTCATTCACTGTTTATTTATGGAAGTAAAGAGTTTCTTAAGGTTATTAGTTCAAGATTTGTTCTGGAGAAAAATCAAATGGCCTACTTTGTTCTTCAAAGGTGGATACAATAAGAGGACCTTATTTGATAACATGGAGCATTTTCTTACGCACTTTTAATTAGATATTAACAAGAGAGCTCCTAATTGAACTTTTGAAGATGTTTTATCATTGAATGAAGCATTGTGGTCATGTTTTACCAAAAAATATTTTTTTCAATAGCCGACCATATAAAACATGATCTGAGTTGGTCGAGTCTCTTTAAATTGTTCGACTTTTCTGTAAATATAAGTCAGATTCCTTTAAAGTGTTTTATGTCAATATAAGTCACTACTTATAAAGTCCCTGTGTATGGAATGGATTTCAAAAGATTATTGTCAAAAAACATTCATTTTCTCCTAGTTTTATCTTAAGTGAACTGTCTGGATATAGTCTGTCATATACAGGATATAGTTAATAGTTTCAAGACATCCTTTTAGTCTGGATGATGTCACAGATTGTTTGGGTAAAGCGACTGTGAAATATAATAGGGTTATTAGTACTGCGTTTTGATCTGGGAGGTTGTATTTAACTCGAGTGTATTTTTGCAGATCCATGAGAGTCGAATACGACATTCCAGATCAAAACTCAGTACTAATAACCCTTTCATTATATTCATTACTGGTTAGATCACTTAAAAGCAACATGTTTTCATAATAAACGTCATTTTACGAGGCACTATTTTGTTTTATGACATCATTTTAACATCACGCAACAATACTTCTTATGACCTGATGTCACAAGAGTGGAATACGGCCGTATTGCACTGGAGTGGAATACGGCCTACCCTATTTTGTAATATTTATTGCATGTGGATTTATGATGGGTATATAATAAAATTATTTATAGTGTGCTTTCCCTATTGTTTCAGTTGATATTTTCACTGTTTCAAAATTTAAGTCCGCTCTCGGTTCCAAATCAAACATCAGCGCACACACACACACACACTGGACAGACAGAATTTCCGAAAAAAAAGTTATGTGCGCATACAAAACAGCGCGTTTTCCTAAAAATGTGTAATTAAATGACTTATTCCAATTTATGTCATATAATAAAAAAAATATTGTTTGTTTCAGTGTATGATAGCAATATATTTTACCTCTTAAACACCAAAATTAACTAAATTTTGGTTCCCACTCAATGAAATATATTACAATCTTACTCTGAAACAAAAAATTATCCTTTATATTTTTATCTTGGCGTCTTTTATGTAGTTTTTGTCTATATATTATTTAAATAAACTAATTAACCATTTTCTTTACAATTATAAAAAAAAATCGACAGTAACTCCTTTTATTGTTTAATTAAATCTTTCTTTAAAGATTGTGTTTCTAGAAACTTTCTTGGAATATTCAATTATTTCAAATAAGATGGCATTTCTAGGACCTACATTTTAGTATTTTTTTAAGTCCTCAAAATTACATGCTGTTCCTTGCAAGGAAATGAACCAGAAACACTAAGGAATGATGATGATTAAAGAAAAACAACCGAAAAATGACATCAACTTGCAGAATCTGGCTGAGATTTGGATGTTTAAAGAAATATTTCTTGTTTAATAACATAATTTTATCCCTAGTGACATTTTCCAGAATTGCATGCTGTACACAATCTTTTTTGACAGGCAATGCATTCCCGAAATTTGCTGAGTTCTGGAAAGAAGATTGGGGTGTATAAGTTTGATGTTGGAACTGTATATTCCATGCCCGGTATTCCATTATGCTTGCGTCATCAGTTGCATGTCATTGAATCATTTTTTAACATTTTTTATTCAAAATCACATAGACAAATTCCCCAGAAAAATGGTTGATTTTGCTTATGTCTTTCAGTTGTCAATGTCTTATAGACATACAATAATTTTAATAAAATACTGTTTGTTTGTATTAGGGAATAGCTTTGTTAATGAATATATAAGGAAAGACATAAAACAAAAATTTAATGCATTCTTGTTTTTTTTCTGTGGGATTTGTTGTTTACTAATATTTTCATACATGTTTTGCCTTTTTTCATCAACAACAGACATTTACGTCCTTGTTTTAAATACATGTAATAATGATAAGAAAAGACATTTATTTAACAGAGTTGGTAATCAAATACTGTTCAATTGTAACCGTACTATAACTTAAGTAATACATACAAAGCCACGCCTTCAGTCTTTTCCTAGAGTTTAATTGAAATAAGGTTCCTTAAAACACTTCGACAAACCTTTTCACAAAACCGCTGCTTGATGAGGCACTGTCAAAACATTATTATAAAAACAGGTTTGTCAATGTGTTTGAGGAAACTTATCACCTTATCAAACTCCGATAATCAAACGAAGGCGGGCCTCTTTAAGCGGCATTGACCTCATTTTGTAGCATTTGAAATGGTGAATAAAAGAAATAGTTGTTTTAGTTTTAAGTCTTTATTCGAAGCAAAATATTGCATTCAGACGTAGTATTTATGAAGTAACTTATCACATGATATACGCACACTGAATAATGGAACCACTAACTTGTTATAGCTGTCTGTAGTTGATTTTTTTAATGTCATTTCATCAAAAGATTTTCACTGTCTTCTTTTTTGCTGAATGTAGAACTTAAATTCATCACAATCATTTTTCTTCACATAATTCTGACCATAACCTTGATTTAGTTGTTAAACACTAATATACATGTAGTTGTTGCCGTAGCAATCAATTTCATTATTTTTTGAAAAAGAAATTTTATTATCCAGTTTAAATGAAACATGATGATACAATTTCTAAGTCATGCATCTAAGCTAATGATGATAAAGATTGTATATTATATATATTGGTTGCTTATCAGCAAATCAGAGGTCAATTTTGGTCTAGTGATTGAGTTTGGTTGCTATGGCAACACATTCCTCAGTATTGAGGCTTCAGTGTCCCGGCTGGCTACGGTTGGCAACGACATGTGTTCTGCTTTTGTTTCCAACAGCTTGTTTTTATTTTCTTACTAATACATGTGTTATATCTTTTCTTCATTCTGTCTTTTTACCCCACTCACTTGCAACTAATCAGGTATGTCAGTCTGGTCGACTGCTACGGTCCAATAAGCCACTAGGAGTCTATAAGATGGACATAGGGACTGCATATGCTGCGCAAGGTAGTGTATTGTAATTGTCTGTGCAGTCTCGCCATTATTGTGTACTGGTGTCCCTTTGTTATATGTAAAAACATCCTTAGTTAATTCTAAAGATTATATATATATTTCTTTTCTCCAAAAATGATGGTTGTTATGTTTCTTCTGAATTATTATATTCTGATGCGATATCTTTCATGACTTTTCAACACCATTAATGAAACCTGCATGTACCATAAAAGAAAAACATGCACATAGAACAATAAGAAAATGTAATAAATCTAAAACCTTTGAAACTAAACAGATGCTGATACAGTGTTTCAGCAAATAGCTTGATTCAAGATACCAGTTCAAGGCATTCACTTCACTCTTGCTCATCTTTTCAGTCTGACTTTTGCAATTTAAATTACATTCACAGAATTGAAAGAAATAAAAAGTCTAGAAAGAAAATATCTTTGTTTCATCTTAGGAAGATTGTAATAAAATATCTCCTTTTGTTGTAAGGCGCTGTAATATTTGTTCATTTATCTCTTGTATTAAGTTATGAATATAAGTTTTATAAATATTGACTACATTTTGCACGCTTCTGTCTTCTCTCATTTGGGGCAGCATCATTCAGTTTTTTTATATGTAGTTGAATGTTAAATTGATTTATCCTTTCTCACAGCACAACTAATAAATTAACCTTTGGTGCATTGTTATTATCATTGTATATTCGTTAATGTAATTGTTTTGTTAAATAGTTTTTATACTTGTTATTTTGATGTATCAAGAAATAAAGCAAACATGTACAATTATAGTTTCTGAAAAAATGCATTTTAATTTCATAACATTTTGTTTAAATATATATTAATTTCACATGTCCTTTTTATGAGTTGCTTCATGCAAAGAAGTGTGGTTACATTTCAGACCACCAGTTTTATCACAAGTGGGCCATGCTGATGGACCCAGATGACATGAGTGCTGGGGTCAAGGGCTACCTCAAGTGTGACATTGCTGTCATTGGCAAGGGTGACTCTGTCAAGGTCAGTGAACCTGAGTGTCTCTTTGTTGTAATTAGGTCAAGGAATGCCTTAAGTGTGATATTTCTGTTATTGGCAAGGGTAACTCTGTCAAGATGTGAACCTGGGTGTTTCTTTATTGTATTAAGGTCAAAGAATAGGTTAAGTGTGACATTGCTGTCATTGGGAGAGACTGCCAAGGTCAGTCAACTTGAGGAGTTCCTTATTGTAGGGTTGTCTTTAGTGTGACATTGCTGTGATTGGTAAGGGAGACTCAGTCAAGGTCAGTCAACTTGAGGAGTTCCTCAGTGTATGGTTGGCTTTAGTGGGACAGACCTTGCCAACATTGGAAAAAGTGATTCTGGCAAAATAAGTGAACCTGAAAGGTTCCAAAGTGTATTGAGGTCAAAGACTGTCTAAGGTGGGACATTTTTATTATTGTCAAGGGTGATACTGTCAAGGCCAAGGCCAGTGAACCTGAAGGGTCCCACAGCTGCAGGACTGCATTAAGTGGAACATTGCCATCAATAGCAACAGTAACTCAGTCAAGGTCAATGAATCTGTAAATTGTGGGTAAAATTACCTTGCTGTCTTTGGAAAGGGCCATGACTCAGTTAATGTCATATTATTGTACAGGTGATAAATACTACTCTAAGTTGCTCTTACTTGCATTAGGGTCTTTTTCAGAGTATTGGCCTTGACTTTGATGTCAATGGCTCCGCCAGGGCAATATCAATGTCATGTGCACAGAGGACACCATCGATATATGTCAGTCAGTAAGCTGGCAGAAGGAGTAAAGGTTGCCTCAAACCTAACACGTTTTGTAGAATTGTTCAGGTAGTGGTTGAGTAACAATAGATATGATATAAGTTGCCTTAAAACAGAACAGTATTCATTTAATGTCTTGGTTCTAATATAGAATGAATCTTCCAAAGGTGACAAAAAGGTTAGATTTGTCCTAATTTCAGCAATCTTTGGTGCAAAAGTAAGTTTGTGATAATTTAATAAGAATGACTTGAATGAACTGATGTGATCAGATATCTGTACCAGAGTAACTTGATTATATGCTGCAGAAACACAAAATACTTAAGATTACAGAGCGATTTTATAGTTGTTCTGTTCACATTCTTTGGGAGGCTGTTTCTGACAGACTGTCCAGGGTGGTCCTTGAGAGAAATGTCCATTAAAAGGAGTGGCGGAAACTTATTTGGATAAAAAGTCCTTTCTGTATCTGGAAATGACAGTCTAACATGTTGTATAATTAGCTGTTGCTGCCAAATGTAGTTATGTAGAGAAGTTAGTGTTGGTAATGTTAAGAGTTAAAATGATGATTGAGTAATGTCGTTTACCTCTGAAATTGTCATTAATTGATTCTGGTTTTTAGAAATCCTATGATGGTAAAGAGATATGAGATACATATTTTAGTACTAGTATAATGGATATAATTGGACATTGACATTTAACTTGAAAACTTGGAAAATAACGTGTCACTCACTGATGACTGTCAAGAGTATTTTAGGCTTGCCGAAGAGCGTACAATACCAAAAGCCATTTTTAATAGTTCATTTATTTCAATCCATGTCAAATACTATTGTTCCACTATTCCATAGGTATGACATGATTTGGTTTTGATTATGAAATGGCTGATTGATCAAAACAACCTCTCTGTTTGCTGTTATTGCTGTTAATAGATTATGGTGTTTCGTTGATTATCAGTCCCTAGTTATGTTTTTTCCAATGGAATACCCCATGAAACTTGAACTGTGTATATTTATGTTTCTTGGTAGTATAATACAATTTAAAACAAAAAGAATTAGCTTATTTTTTGAGGATGAAAGATACATGTAGTTGAAGTACTTCCATAACTGCAGTGTCATTATCATCATCTTCATATCTGTGGCATTGATCAAAGAGATTAATGTTAGCCATGAAGTGAAAACTGTTGGAGACATTCATATGAAATTTGAAACAAACATTTACAAAGACAATATGTAAATATGTAGCAATTCCCTCAAGCTCTAGCTAAAATATTTGTTGAGTTTAGCCCTTTTTTGACTGAAAAACAAACCAACCACCATTGCCATTATAATTGCTGTACTCTTGATGTCATAGTAAATTGTTATACCACTTTGGAGGTATCATAAATAGTGTTTTTATACTTCCTTTAAGTCATACAGGTCATATTTTCCTCAGAATATATTTCCAGGATAGTATATTTCTTATGTAGGAGCAAGTGCAGACATCTTTGATTTATATCTGTTCTGTCATTCCTAACTTACACAGAAAATGACAGGTTTCAAGATCTAACATTGACAGCCTGTCAGGACACTTTCAAGGCAGTCTCTTAAATTTTATCTATATGCTGTAGCCAATATGATCACTTGTTCAAATACACTGGTGGGCACTGTAACCCTATATGGGTAATAGCGTGTGATTGTGTGAAGTGACGTAGGTTTTCCATTCAATTTTCAGGTTCCTCCAAGAACAGACAAAGATGATGACGATATTGAAGCGTAAGTTCCTTTGGAGTTCTGTTAGTTACGTATGAAATGCACTGAATAATAAATAAGGTGATGGGTTTTTTATGGAGCAGAATGTTGCAGCTGTTATTGGAGAACGTAAAAGTCTCTCCACAATGATATATGTCAATATAACATGCTGCATGTTACCAAAATTGGTTTGAATTGCCTCTAGGGTTGGAGAAGAATTGTTACCATTGCTATTGTGATCTATGACTGTTTCTTAAAGGCTATTCACCCTAATATGTTATATGACTTACATGTACACAATAGCATAAGTTTTCCTGCCAAAGTCTATTTTGATTTCATAACAAAAGGCCATTTTGCAAGAACCATTCAAGGCATTGCGTACAAACATTTAGTTTAAAATCAAACCCATCGAGATGACAGTGGTGTCACATATGGTAAAGGTGGTGGGAGACCAGGAACCTTTCCATATCAATTAAAATATTAAGAGTACTGGTAAGCTTGTGTAAAGATATTGGTGTCCATTAGACCAAAGATGTAATGAATATGAGTTCCCCCCCCCCCCCTGTCAAAGGCACATTTTAATGACCTCAATAAAAACCAGTCCAGGCTCCGTATTCACTAATGTCATGAGCCTGAGTTTTAGACCCAGTTTCAAAAAACTGAATTCTTAAATGTTTCAAAATATCTATAAAATAACTAATTTTGGCAAAAGATGTGTGCCTGATGGTAGGACAGATTGATTGTAACAGGTACATCATTTTCTACCATTTTTGCTCCTATAATAGCATTTTGACATTAAAATTAGTATTTAGCAGTACATAAGTGAACAAGGGCCTATGTTTCTCAGCTAAACGAAATTAGTTTTAAACTTAACTGAGCCACACAAACTTCTGTATCGTTCCTACCATGTTCCTCTTCCAGCAATCTGCTGCTTCCTGATGGGGTACCGGCGGACCGACAGAGAGCCAATTTCATGGTGAAGATTTACAAGGCAGAGGGCCTCCCCAAGATGAACACAAGTGTGATGGCGAGCGTGAAGAAAGCTCTCACAGGCGAGGGGAAGGACCTTGTAGATCCTTATGTACAAGTATCCTTTGCTGGGCATAAGGTAAAAAAGTATTATTGCTACTAGACCTAACTAAATGTGCCAGCGTGCTTTTTTTAAATTATTTAATGCGAAAAGAAACGTTATCCAGCATATCTAAGGCTTAAAAAGATCAATACTTTCTGAAAAAGAAGTACTGCATGGCATGACTGATTGTCCCTACATCCATTGAATAATTCTGGTGAATAGTTGGGCTTCTATTTGAGAGTTAAGTATACAATTGTAGGAGCCCACTGCAGTGAACACTCTAAATAAACTTCAATTTAAAAAGAAAAAAATTCTTTGTCTTTTGCAAAGTTAACTGTTTTCATAGCATTCTTTCAAAAATCACCATTTATTTGAATACAATCTTACCTGTTATAGAACCTTATTATTGTATTATATTATACCTCACATAAATTTGTCCCTTCTTTATATATATAATCTCGATTGATCCGTATATCACTGTATTTTGATGAAAATCCAGTTTTATGCCGTCAGCGGTCCGGACCTCGCCAAAAATATAATATGGACCGCTGACGTCATACGATTGGTTAGTGCGGCTTGCTATTTTCACAACGGCAAAAACTTGTTGCAAGTTAACATTATCAGGTTTGCTAAATAAAACACATTTAAATCGCTTTAAAAATATTGTCTTGTAACGAAAAGTGTTCGGTATAATATAAGAAATATAACTCACCACTTCGGGCCATATGGCATTTTAAGGACCAGTCAATCAGCCCCCGAAGGTGAATGGACCTCGGCTAATGCCTTGGTCCATATACACCTTCGGTGGCTGACTGGCCGGTCCTTATAATGTCATATGACCCTCAGTGGTGTGTAATATTTCTTAAATAAAATTACACAGTAAAACATACAAAATATATATGAATTTTGTGTAAAATTTGTACAGCTTTCTATAAAAATCTGCCTATTTTCTTTCATTAAGAGAATATAGGTTCAATGATACAATGATGTTTACAGGGCCGCACCAGTGTGAAGAAGGGAGCCTACGAGCCAGTATGGAATGAACAACTCGTGTTCTCGGAAATGTTCCCCCCGCTGTGTCGTAGGATCAAAATACAGTTGCGGGACAGTCATAAAGTTAATGATGACATCATAGGCACACACTACATTGACCTTGCCAAAATAGAAAATGAAGGGGAAAAAGGTGGCTGTCTTAAGTAAATCTATCACTCAAAAAACTTACTTAAAAAAATAATTTTAAAATCAAGATGCAAATAATCTTAAGTGGTTTAAGGGAAAGAAATAAAATGAAAAAAGAACTGCATGTTTTAGCGTCTGAAACAGACTAGCAGAAGATGATTATGTGTTTCTTATATCGACTGAAAATTTGTTTCTCTCATTTTCGAGACGAATATTATGATTTGTTTTCATTCAAAGGTTTTGTGCCTACATTTGGTCCCTCATGGGTAAACCTGTATGGGTCTACGCGAGACTACAGCCTACTTGACGAACACACACACTTAAATGACGGGCTTGGGGAGGGCGTATCGTACAGGGGGCGTGTTCTTGTTGCCATACGGACGGACATTCTCGATAGCATGGACAGTGGACCTGCAAATGTGGACGTAGAACCCACTGCTCCTATACCAGAGGTAAATTGTGTGGAAATTTCAGCTCAAATACTTTTAATTAAAGGAAGTGTTACTTTTCAGTTTTTCGTTTTGCATGAATACTCCTGGGAAATCTGAGATGTCTGTTTTGCTAAATATTAAGTTTCAAATAGGAAATACCATTTCACGTAAAGAAATTCTTATGAGTTTGTAAGGATGAACAATATGATGAAGGTCCATAACTATACCTTATATAATATTGGGATAATCTTTAGTATGATTTTGGATTCCTACAGAATGTCCTTGGTCGCTATGAGGAATACTTCCTATTTGGTTGCTTTCTGGAGGCCTCCATGATTGAAAAGAAGATTGGTGACAAACCGGTTCATTTTGAAGTCAGTGTTGGTGAGTGTAAAAAATGCTTATGAAAAACGTTAGGTAAGAATAATTTTGTATATGAATCATTCAGCTTCTACATGGATATCAAATTATTATTGCTTTTTTTAAACTTTCTTCCAAGTCTCGGCATGTTTTCTATATCCTGTTTAATTATACAAATCACCTTGTCCTGTCTCTCTGTCCGTCAATTTATCCTGGGACATAAGGACAAGTCTACTTTTCTCCATAACTCCTTATGTTTTTAAATTATTGACTTTAAATGTCTTACACATATTGACGTAATTGTGGAGAAGTGCAGTGCACAAGGAGTTACTGCTCTTTGAAATTTTTTTTTTTTCTTTTTTAACTGGGACAAGTCTAATTTTCTCGATAGCTCTTTATGTTTTTGGGGATGGACTTCAAATAGAATGTGTTGAGAGATGTGTTGTGCAAATAAAACACGATTTTGCTTACAGTATTTAGACTGTATTATTCGATGTATTGACATGTGATTTTTATGCCCCCGAAGGTGGGCATATTAAAATCGCACCGTCTGTCCGTCCGTCCGTCCGGCTCAATAACTCGTGTCTGGGCTGTAACTTTCCCTTGTAAGGACAGATTTTAAAATAACTTGCCACTTGTGTTCCACATACAAAGACGACGTGTCGCGTGCAAGACCCGTGTCCCTACCTCTAAGGTCAAGGTCACACTTAGTGTTTATTCACAATGGAGTGCTGCATATAAGTACATAGAGTATAGGTTGTCGTGTCAGGGCTGTAACTTTCCCTTGTATGGACAGATTTTAAAATAACTTGCCACATGTGTTCCACATACCAAGACCATGTGTCGCATGAAAGACCCGTGTCCCTACCTCTAAAGTCAAGGTCACACCTAGTGTTTATTCACAATGGAGTGCTGCACATAAGGACACAAAGTATAGGTTGTCCTGTCCGGGCTGTAACTTTCCCTTGTATGGACAGATTTCAAAATGACCTGCCACATGTGTTCCACATACCAAGACCACGTGTCGCGTGCAAGACCCGTGTCCCTACCTCTAAGGTCAAGGTCACACTTAGGTGTTTATTCACAATGGATTGCTGCTTATAAGGACATAGAGTATAGGTTGTCGTGTCCGGGCTGTAACTTTCCCTTGTATGGACAGATTTTAAAATAACTTGCCACATGTGTTCCACATACAAGACGACGTGTCGTGTGCAAGACCCGTGTCCCTACCTCTAAGGTCATGGTCACACCTACTGTTTATTCACAATGGAATGCTGTATATATAAGGACATAGAGAATAGGTTGTCGTGTCCGGGCTGTAATTTTCCCTTGTATGAACAGATTTTAAAATGGCTTGCCACATGTGTTCGACATACCAAGACCACGTGTCGCGTGCAAGACCCGTTTCCCTATCTCTATGGTCAAGGTCTCACTTAGTGTTTATTCAAAATGGAATGCTGCATATAAGGACATAGCATATAGGTTGCCGTGTCTGGGCTGTAACTTTTTCTTGTATGGACAGATTTTAAAATAACTTGCCACATGTGTTCGACATACCAAGACGACGTGTCGCGTGCAAGACCCATGTCCCTACCTCTAAGGTGAAAGATACACTTAAGTGTTTATTCACAATGGAATGCTGAATATAAGGACATAAGAGTGTAGGTTGTCAAATATGGGTGTTTTTTATATGTTCAGAGGCAATTTAAAATAACTTGCCATATGTATTTGACACGTAAAGGCAAGATCAACTTTTCATGTACTGACCTTGTTCATAGGTCAATGTCACATTCGGGGGAATTCGTCACATACTGTGACAGCTCTTGTTTATATTAATTTTTTACTTCTCTCCATAACTCTACAAATTTTGAGGTATTGACTTCAAATTTCATACCCATATTGACTGTGTTGAAAAGTACTGTTCATAAGGAACATTATTGGGTGTGTGGTGTTTTAGAGTAATTAACATAATTATGCCCGAAAGAACTTTTCTCTGAAACCATTGAGACAATATTAATGAAACTTAATAGGAAGCTTTGCAGATTGACCTTCTACAAAAATACAAGGTGTTGCAATATATCAACAACAACAACAACATCTAAATAGTGGACTTCCCATTTTGCTTTTAAAAAATATCTCCTCTGAACCTACTGAGTCAAATTTATTGAAACTTGACAGAAAGGGCATTTGGAAATTGTACATTCTAGGAGCATACATCACTCCCAGTGATACTCCTAACTACAAAAAGATGGTGTGTTGGGAGTATTAAGTATAAAACATCAATATATATAGTTAACAATACATGTAAAAGAGTTACAGAAAAGTAATGCAATTGAACTCATTGTCTATTGTGGTGTTTGAGAAGTGCAGATAATACAACACATTCGACTCCAGTAACTCTAATGCCTGTGTAGTGTGGATGAAATTAGTCCAATATATACAAAACAAATCTTCTTCTTTTTCAACTCACAGGCAATGTAGTATGGATAAAATTGTGCTGAAATTAGTCCAATATATACAAAACAAATCTTCTTTTTCATCTCCTAGGCAATGCGGGTAATGCCATGGATGGCTACAATCCTCCCACACGGCAGGTGTCCAGCAGTTCGGATGAGTCGTCAGAGGAAGAAGATGCTGATGATAATACAGCAGAGGAAGTGCAGCAAGAAGCCCCAAAATGGCAGAGCGTAACTCCACCAATGAAACCAACAACTAAAGACAAAGTCTATTACCACCTTCCATACTATGAGGAGAAACCATGTATCTATTTACGAGAGATGTTTGAAGATCATCGGAGAAGAATGTATAATTCAAACATACTTGAGAAGATTGCTGAAAAATTGGTGGGTTAATCTGCTTAGACATGAAATATTTCATTGCCACATTATTCTTTCAATGAGATCTATTTTCAGCCTTTCTCAAAAAAAGTGTTTTGCTTAATTTGATGCTCTTGCAATTGAAAAAGGCTGGTTAGAGAACCTAATCTTAAATAACATTGCATTGTCATTTGAAGTTTTTGAATTTCATGGTGGTGACAAGTAAATGAGCTGAAAATGATGAAATACAAACAGAAGTCATTTTTGCTGATCCTGAATTTTAAGGCTTGTTAAATAATGTTTAGATTGTGATGTATAATGTCATGTGATATTTCATATACCTCATACAACATGTACATGTATAATTATTACAGGAGGATGGAATAGCAGAAGTTAATGAGATGATCAACCAGGAGACGCCATTCCCGGAGAAGCGTCTCCGCGGGGTTTTCGAGGAGCTAGGGGCCTCATGTTCCAAGTTTGTCTCCCTAGTGAAGGGGACAGGTGGAGGGGCCTCCGCTGGGAAAACAAAGCTAGACAAAGAGAGACACAAACTGCTCGTCAGGGAACTGGTACTGAGTTTATAGTGTAAAATAACCTAAGCACAGATATGAAAAGATTGCTGTTCTTACTTCTAAGATTTAATTATGAATAACTTTGTTACTTTTTATACCCCCACAAACGAAGTTTGAGGGGGTATATAGGAGTGAGCTTGTCGGTCGGTCGGTCGGTCTGTCAGTCGGTCTGTCGGTTTTCATGGTTTCCGGACGATAACTCATGAAAGGCTAGACAGATTTGAAAATTTTTGGTACACAGGTGTAACATCAGAAGATACAGGTCAAGTTCGATATTGGGGCTGGTGGGGCCAAGGTCAAGGTCACTGTTACTAATAATAGAAAAACGGTCTCTGGACGATAACTCATGATGGTACACAGGTGTAACATCAGAAGATACAGGTCAAGTTCGATATCGGGGCTGGTGGGCCCAAGGTCAAGGTCACTGTTACTAAAAATAGAAAAATGGTTTCTGGACGATAACTCATGAAAGGCTTGACAGATTTGAACATTTTTTGGTACACAGGTGTAACATCAGAAGATACAGGTCAAGTTTGATATTGGGCCTGGTGGGGCCAAGGTCAAGGTCACTGTTACTAAAAATAGAAAAATGGTTTCTGCTTCATAACGTTTATTGGGCATGAGATATTGTGATGAAACTTGCTGTATAGGCAGCCTCTGTGAAGACAATGCTTGTGATTGAAAAAGGGGCCAGTGGAGTAAAGGTTTTTGTGCACTGTTACGAAAATAGAAAAAGGTTTCCGGACAAACAATACATGCATGATAAAAGAAGATGCAGTGTGCAGTAACCTTGGAGTTATGGCCTCTTTTCAAAGGAATGGTTTGCCATTCCTGTGTCCAGGTGGCATTTGGGGGTATTCGTCACTCCTGTGACAGCTCTAGTTATATTAAAACCAATATGTTAAGCTCCTTGCTAAAGTTATTGCTGTAACTGACTGAAGTATTTGCTACATTGATATGTGCATAATTATACAGTTAAAGGTTATTGTAAAAAGGTTTCCATTGTATACAGTAGAGTGTTGATATCTGGAGCTTATCCATAAATTATGGATATTATCACGTCTCAGTGGTCTTTGAAATTCTCACAGAATCAGAAAAGTATGCAGCCAGAATAGGAATCAAATCTGGACCCCTTCATTACAAGTCAGGTGCTCTACCAACTGAGCTAACTGGCTCATATGACTAACATACATCATGGCTTGTGCAGTCACTTCCATACCATTTTGTTCCAGGATCAAATGTCTACCATGTCTCGCACCATGAAAGCCACAACAGCCAAAAGCAACCTGAAGGACAGACTAAGGACTGCCCACCAGTACTTGCAGAAGATACGCTCACTGGTGCAAGAGGTATAAGGAATTAAGAACATAATCGCCCCAATACAAGAAAAAAGGGAACAGCTTAAAGGGAGAAACACTCAGAACCTTTATGCTTTCACCCATATACATTGTTTCATTGAAAATAATTGATATGACACTAAATGATAACTAACTTCCATTTTTACTTCAACTATTCGAAGAATAAGGAGGGCTAAACTTCTCTCCCCTGGCATCAGTGTCTGGTTAAAGTTGGCATTTTCACTCATACACTTATAACTCCAAAACTGTTCTTTCAATTCACTTCATAATTAACACAATGGTTCAGGACCATCACACAATTAGGTTCCATTACTCCATATTATCCTAATTACAAATTATGGCCCCTGATTGACTTTGGAACTAACAACGTGGTGTATAGTCGAATGTGCTGTCTTATGACAGATCTTGTTAACAAAGGGATGTATTGATTCCAAGTCCAAAAATACATGTGTTTGTCATTAACAATTAAATCTCTCCATTGGTTCAATAGTTTTGAGGATGGTTTGGTGTCATGTCACTTTAGCTGAGTTGCAGTAATGTGCTCTATGTTACAGAAATGTCACTATTTTCTTGATGCACAATGTTTAATGTTTGTAACTTATATTAAAGAATAAGGATTAACAATTCCAAAGATGAGGTTGATGAACAACTCAAAGACTAAATCAACTTCTGTTTTGATCTAACCCTACAGCCTCAGCATGCCCTCCCTGATGTGTTCATCTGGCTGATCAGTGGGTCGAAGCGTATAGCTTACCAGCGTCTGCCAGCACGCGACCTCATATACTCCATCGTTGACGAAGAATGTGGTCGTGACTGTGGCAAGGTCAAAACTCTGCTTCTTAAGGTCAGTTGATGGAGACCATTTCAATGGCCAGTTGAGTAGTCTTCATGATAGTAACTATGATACAATGATTTCAATGTTAATGCTTTAGGCATTCATGAGTGTGGGATCATTTTTGATGTGGTCAAGTGTCTACATCATAAGGAAATGTTCACATGCTATGGTATTAAGATACATCCAACTTCAAATTGATTTCAAAGCAATAGTCAATGTACAAAAAAATAATGATAACTTTTGATAATCTAACAAACCTCTGAAAACAAATTGAAACTGTCAAGTGGTGCTTATTAAAGTGATGCAGAATGTTCTCACATAACAAGGCGTCCACAATAAAGTTGTCAACAAAATTATCTGCTTTGAATGTAGCAGTAAGTGTTCGTTTATAACAAAGTTTCATCCTTTATTCGAATCCATGCTTACATTCCTCAAAACCAGCTCCCAGGAAAGAAGGCATCCAGTCAGGCAGGCTGGTCAATCCAGGCCAAACTACAGGTGTACCTCTGGCTGGGCCTCAGCAAGCACAAGAAGGACTTCTTGCAGGGCCTCCCACATGGTTACCAAGAGTCGCGGGCCCTGAAACTCTCCTCCAAGCCGCAGTGTGTTCCCCCTAGCTTTATACTTTATACAGGTAAGCAACTTGTCCTTTGTAGTAGTTGGTAGGTTTGACAAAAATATTTCCTTTAGTAAAAAACAACACTTCTTTATCACATCATTTTTAATCAATTGATATTGAAATTGGCTACAATGGGTAAAAAGGGCCATGCCTAGGCATACTCCAGTGAAAATGAGATTATGCAAAATTGCATCTTAAAAGTTCAAAATAGGAATAAAAAATGAAGGGCTACTGGTATAGATGTATACTGTATATACATTCAACTTTCACTGGTTAAGTTTGTTATCATTTGATTTAATGTTATTAATGTTACTGTTCAGAATGGTTGAAAATAAAAAAAAATCCTATGACAGAGGATAGAAGGCCCTGCTCGACCTACCCTATAAAACATATTCAAACAAAAATAAAGAAAGACCTTCACTTTTTTATACTTCGTTCATGTATACAGGTGTTCAGTTCAAAATGCTTCAGGTACGCCACTGTTAAACCTAGCCACTTTTCACACGACATTCAAAGATAAACGGTTACATATCCCTTTCCAGCATAAAAGGTCTTGCTCAACTCATTCTTAAATTTTATGCTGGATTTTACGTTAGAATATAGAGACTGTTTGGTTTTAAGGGCCTTCCACAGTGCAAAAGTGGGTGGGGAAGACCAAAAATTAAAACGTTTCTAAAGATCACATTTTATTTTGTTTTTTAGGAACAATAATTTTCAGGAGTAAAACATACATTCTTTGTGACTTGTTTTGGGGTAGAAAGGATTTGACCAAAGGTATTTCAAACAAACCTTGAAACAGCATTTACTTTGCTGTAATGCTATAGGCCCATACAAAGATGGAACAGTTTTATACATTTTAATACAGCACATGCAAATTAGTGTATATACT
This sequence comes from Mya arenaria, assembly GCF_026914265.1. Lineage (NCBI taxonomy): Eukaryota > Metazoa > Mollusca > Bivalvia > Myida > Myidae > Mya > Mya arenaria. The sequence continues at coordinate 10,479,589 of NC_069134.1, read as the reverse complement.
TCCAGAGCGGCAGGTGTTCCAGTTACGAGCCCACATGTACCAGGCGCGCAGTCTGATTGGCTCAGATGCCTCAGGACTCTCTGATCCGTTCGCTCGGGTCGCCTTTATAGACCAGTCTGTTTGCACACAGGTATTAGGGGAAAATTTGATCATAGGGAGGCTGAATAATTTACAGTCAAACACTAAAATAAGTATACATAATAAGACCAATTCTTCAAAAGGCCATTTTTTAATGCAAGTTTCCTTATATTTGTAAGTTTTTTTCCCTGTTGAAAAAGCAGTAATCAAATAAAGTTTTTAAAAGATTAGTAATACATTGAACAACAGACAGAGGACTAGACTTTGCTTGTAGGTTATCGAGGAAACATTGAGCCCAACATGGGACGAGATGTTGATTATCAATGAAGGGACCATGTACGGTCTCATGCAGGAGATAGCCAATACCCCACCAACCATCGTTGTGGAAATCTTTGACCAGGATAAAGTGGTATGTAACCTTAAAACACATTTTGCAAAATTTTACTAGTGTTAATCTGGATACACGGCTTAAAATACATATTGCATCTCCACATTTAAATAGAATTAATATTCCCATTGTTTGGTAATGAGAGAACATGTGGCTCCTGGTGTTATGTAAGATACATCCATGAAGATATATTCTCAAAAGTATTCATACCTTAGTTTATGGTGTTTTATCTTCTCATAAATTATGTGATGATTAATGTAAAACAAACCAGACTCCATGATATTTTATATTAGTATTGGAAGGATGTTGTTGATGTGGGATTTCAGAATTAACTTTACTTATGCTTTTATCCTAACATTTCTTGTTCTGTTCCTGTTCTATGGAAGGTTTCAGTCCGCCGTACTAACCGAGCGGTAAATTTGCATTTTCAGCCTTTACTTTTTTTTATACACATGTACTGAAATGCTTCTAGGCTCTTGAGTCCATCATAGTCTGCATCTGTCGTCTGCCTGTCTGCAACAGTAGTTCCAGTGAAGAAAACACATCTTATTGCACATGTCCAGTATTCTTAAAAACACTTTTCCTCAGCTCTCCTTTAAGAAACTTTTTACACCAAATTAGCTAAAGAACTAGTTAGTACATGTTAGACAATCTATATTTGTTTTGTTCATGAAAACAGTATCCTTTTATGGTTGTATGTGGTATAAAATTTGTGTGATAATACACTCAAAATGTATAAATTTATTGAAAGCATTTAATTTTGTTTATCTGACAATGTATTTATTTTGAATGTTAAAGGTATTTCATGACTGTAATTTGAGACACAGAAACCATGTGGTCCCTATGCAAACATCTGATCGAAAAACACTCAATTAAAGCATAATATGTATTCCTGTTTCCCTGACACAAAATTCTGACAATGAACCCCAATTTCCAACATGGTATGCATCTCTGTGTCTCTGACACACACTTCTTGCCAGGATCTTCATTTCCAACAGGGTTTGTATCCCTGCATCTCTGACACAACTTTTTCATCATGATGTGTATCTCTGTGTCCCTAATATAAACTTCTGACAATGAATTCCCATTTCCAACATGGTTTGTATCCCTGTGTCACTGACACACACTTCTGGCCATGATATTCATTTCCAATGTGGTGTGTATCTCTGTGTATCTGACACAAACTTCTGACAATGAACCACCATTTCCAACATGATGTTTATCCCTGTGTCTGTGACACAAACTTCTGACGATGAACCCCCAATTTCAGCATTGTGTGTATCCCTGTGTACCTAACACAAACTTCAGACAATGAACCCCCATTTCCAACATGATGTGTATCCTTGTGTCCATGACACAAAATTCTGATGAGGGACTCCACCATTTCCAACATGATGTTTACCCCTGTGTCCCTGACACAAACTTCTGACCTGGTAACCCCCATTTCAGCATGATGTGTATCCCTTTGTCCCTGACACACACTTCTGACCAGGAACCCCCCATTTCAGCATGATGTGTATCCCTGTGTCCCTGACACACACTTCTGACCTGGTACCCCCAATTTCAGCATGATGTGTATCCCTTTGTCCCTGACACACACTTCTGACCTGGTACCCCCCATTTTAGCATGATGTGTATCCCTTTGTCCCTGACACACACTTCTGACCTGGTACCCCCCAGTTTCAGCATGATGTGTATCCCTGTGTCCCTGACACACACTTCTGACCAGGTACTCCCCATTTCAGCATGGTGTGTATCCCTGTGTCCCTGACACACACTTCTGACCAGGAACCCCCCATTTCAGCATGATGTGTATCCCTTTGTCCCTGACACACACTTCTGACCAGGAACCCCCCATTTTAGCATGATGTGTATCCCAGTGTCCCTGACACACACTTCTGACCTGGTACCCCCCATTTCAGCATGATGTGTATCCCTGTGTCCCTGACACACACTTCTGACCTGGTACCCCCCATTTCAACATGATGTGTATCCCTGTGTCCCTGACACACACTTCTGACCTGGTACCCCCCATTTCAGCATGATGTGTATCCCTTTGTCCCTGACACACACTTCTGACCTGGTACCCCCCATTTCAGCATGATGTGTATCCCTTTGTCCCTGACACACACTTCTGACCTGGTACCCCCCAGTTTTAGCATGATGTGTTTCCCTGTGTCCCTGACACACACTTCTGACCAGGTACTCCCCATTTCAGCATGGTGTGTATCCCTGTGTCCCTGACACACACTTCTGACAAGGTACCCTCAGTTTCAGCATGATGTGTATCCCTGTGTCCCTGACGCACACTTCTAACCAGGAACCCTCAGTTTCAGCATGATGTGTATCCCTGTGTCCCTGACACACACTTCTGACCAGGACACCCCCCCCCATTTCAGCATGATGTGTATTCCTGTGTCCCTGACACAAACTTCTGACCAGGTACCCTCAGTTTCAGCATGATGTGTATCCCTATGTCCCTGACACACACTTCTGACCCAGTACCCCCATTTCAAACTTGCTTTGTATCCCTGAAACAAGCCTCTGACTATGGACTCCCCATTTTCAGCATGCTGTGTATAATACAAACATTTCTTAATTATGCCCTTAGAAATGATAAAATATGAATACTCTTGTGCATCCATTTGGATTGTCCTGTTTTGCAGTCTCTGTCCATTTCCCAAACAGAATATGGTTTTAATAAGATTATGTAACATTTTCGTCTTGATGGTATATCCTAACTGCCTGCTTATGGAGTCCTGAAAAACATACACGAACCATTGACTAATTATTTGGCTTGAAAATATTCTGCTGGAAGCACAAGTTCTGCTTTGGCATGACAAATATACTACTATCCTCAACAGCCAGTCTGTTTGTCTTGCTATATTCAAATGATTCTGATTGTACTGGTAAAATAAATGCTGATGCCTTGCTTTTAGGACTTGCTTTTTACTTTCAGTATGACTTTGTATTAAGTATTGTTTTTCCATTTATTCTACACTCTTAATGCTTATATACTCAACCACAGGGTTCAGGACTCTCAGATAAAAATGAAACTGCATTGGAAAGCCCCTGTTTGAAAGTATTCTATTCCTTATAGGATTGATAATTATAAAGAAAAGAAACTACTCAAATTGATATCGTTTAAAGCAGTATTTACCCGAGGAATATCAGGGATGTCTGTTAGTTACAGGGTGTGCAAGGAAGGTATGTGCTCTCCCTTTGTGCAGATACTTTTTTTGTAGTAGTAGAAGTCCGAGACTTATTAATACATTCAAACTACCTGAATTTGCATCTAAGCATTTGTCCTTCATTTAAATATCCCATCGTACTCAAATCATGGTATGGTATCCAAGCCCTTTGCATTTGCAGTCTATGAAAATGAGCATGGTAATTGGACTTGCATTTAATGCATTTCCTTCCAAATTTTATTAAAGCTGTCAGTCAGTGTCAAAGTACAAATTATTATTTTTTCTGTGCAACCCTATACAGTCGTTACTTCCCTGTATTGTGCAGAGTAGTCAATATTCCATCAACCTTTTACTGCCACGTCATGGTACCAGCATGTCACAAAACATTTACGTTTGGGATGAAGGCTGCACATAACAGGAGTAAACATAGCTGCAAATAAAGGTGTTGGGCCAAATGGGCCTAGTAGAATTGATTCTATAAGGTTTATACTACCTACAGTTTCCATTTACTTTCATGTTCACAGGGCAAGTCAGAGTTTATTGGCCGAGCTCTATGCAAACCAGTGGTCAAGCTCAGCACAGAGAAATATAATGGTCCTAAGTTTCCGCCATTGCTGGAATGGTGGGATATTTTCCGCGGGCCGGACCGTGCAGGCGAGCTGTTGGCTGCGTTTGAGTTACTGCAGGTACGTAGTCAAGCAAATGTGTAACTATGCTGATTGCTTTTTACTATATCGTGATGATGATGAAAATGTGCTTCTTTCTCTTTAAGCATGGTTAGCAAGCAAGTATATTGATTGTGAAGTTTTCAAGTAAATAAATTTAAAAACATCGGTATATAATTTTTTTTGATAAGTATAATGATGTTGTGATCATGAATTGACAATTATGAAAGCATGTCAAATATTTGTAGAACATTAATAAGGCTGTTATTTCATTATAATTTTAAAGTAATGTATTAGTTGTTTTGTTCATTGTTGTTTTTCTCTGCAATTACCCTAGTAATAAAGCTTGTTATTGTAACCTAGTTTCCATTTGATGAAGACGAACTTAAACTGGCCAATCGTACCCCTCCATATGCAAGAAAAACCATCCGGGTATTGTTATAGTTTGAGGCACTTTGTTTTTTTTGTCCACATCTATGGATGATTGTTTCTTATAGTTTGGTTTCCCATTTGATCTTATCCTTTCTTATTTTCTAGCTTAGAAATAGAGAATGAGAGTTTGTCTGTATTTAATTTCAATAAATTACTGCACTTCAAACTGTTATAGACTTCAGTGAGAATTTTTAAGTAGCACTTTATTTGAATGGACAAGACAAGAGACAAGACAATTATTATGTGATTTAGGCCTCCAGCCCTGCACAATTAACAATATATACCTGGTATGGCAAGACTGACCACAGTCCAGTGTTTTGAAGCAAAGAATTAACACCTCTGTATAAATGTAAAGCAGATATTTGAATTCATACACATGTAAATATATATATTTGATTATGTTATATACCTAAGTATGTACCCCTGTGATACATGTATAATAGTTGTCACCCGGAATTATAGCTATTCTGCTTTTCCCAACCTAATCCTCCGGTACAAACAAAATTAAATTGTTGAAATATACACACGTTACTTCCGAAACAATAGAGTCATTGGACTGTTACATGAATTTCAATAGCTCGAAATTCACCTTTTATTTGTACCGGCATGGGAAAACCCAGTTATGTTAATTCTGGGCTATATGTATTTACTCATTATAGGTTAGTCAATATTATTTAAGTAAGGACATCAAAGTATACACTACCGTCTTCTAAATGCAAACTACAAAAAGAGCATTGTTATTTCTAGAATATAATAACATGCATTTTAACCAAATTAGAGCTCCTCTTGTATTTACTAGGTATATATAACAATTGCAAATCGTCATACAACGGACATGTAAATCAGAAAATGGTATTCATCTTCTACTTAAATTTTAGCACACAATTAGCAAAGTCTCTGGTAGGAATCCCCTAGTAATGTCCTCCTTCAAGTTTTAACAAAAATTATGAACAACACTGTGGATTTGAGCGCAAGCCTGTGTTTTCTTAATTTAAGTACACCACAATAATTATGACTCTCTTTCATAACAAGATTTTATATTTTTATACACAACTAACTTTGATGACATTTCTAAAGTATAAACTTTGATTTTACTCACTTCCAAACTTTCACCAATGTTAATAATATCATCAAGATTATCATGTATGTCCATGCAGTTAATACCTTTATATGATTTTAAATTGCACTATTGAGGTAGTCATTTCTTTATAATACTTTTAAGCATTTTGCACTCTGGTGTTTTATACCCCTAAAGGGGGTAATATTGAAATCATCCGTGTGTTCATCCGTCCTTAAATAATTATGTCCACTTTTTTTAGTTTTCGGGCATGCAGAGTACATTTAGAATTTACCTTGCACATATATAAGGCAAACAAAAGTGATGTGTCTCATGAAAGTTCCATGACCCTAGCCCAAACGTCAAGGACAAACATTGAGGTTAATAATGATGGAATGCACATAGAATATAGTCTAATCTCTAACTTTTTCTTGCACAAGAGGATAATTTTTGGCATAATAAGGCAATGTGTTGCATGCAAGACCAACATCGCTACTTTGAAGGTCAAGGTAACACGTTGAGGTCAATGATTAAGGAATGCTTAATATATGTGCAAACAGTATAGGTGTTTGTATCAAAACTGTAACTTGTCATGCATTGGATTATTATGCCCCCCTCAGAAGAAGAGGGGTATATTATTGCTTTGCACATGTCGGTCTGTAGCTTTGGTCTGTCCGTTCGTTGGTAGACCAAAGCTTGTCCGAATGATAACTCAACAATTCCTGGATGTATGGACATCAAACTTGACATTAAGGTTGGACCTGACCAGGAGATGACCCTATTGATTTAAAGGGTCATCAGGTCAAAGGTCAAGGTGACTTTTAGGATTTTAAAGCTTGTCCGAGTGATAACTGGACAATGCCTAGACCTTTGGTCATCAAACTTGACATGGAGGCTGGGCCTGACCAGTAGATTCCCCTTATCAATTTTAGGGGTCATTGGGTCAATGGTCAAGGTCACAGTGACCTTGAATGATAAAAGGTTGTCTGAGTGATAACTCGACAATGCCTGCACCCATGGCCCTCAAACTCGACTTGGAGGTAGGGCCTGACCATTAGATGACCCCTTTTGACCTAGGTCACAGTGACCTTGAATGCAAAGAGCTTGTGTGTGATAACTTGACAATGCCTTCACCCATAACCCTCAATTTTGACAGTTAGATTCGGGGTGACCAGTTGATGACCTGTATGGATTTTGAGGTCAGAGTCAAAGGTCATGGTCATAACTCATATTCATCATTAAAATTTCTTCATAATTATTTATTCCCTGATTCTAAAAGGATACACTTTTATTTGCAAATAATAGCACACTTTGAATGATCATAATCCTGCATATATGCTTATAGTTAATGTTCTTCCTGAATGTAGGCACATATTGATTTGGCTGAACCTTCAGGGGCATTTGTCAATTACATTGACAAAAAATTATGATTTCTTCTTAAAAGACAAGACAAATTTTGATGCAGAACATAAAAGATGCAGCTGGACAGGTTAAAGTTTTAATATATATTTTTTATCAACATTGAAAACATAAACATAAGTTTTATTTAACATGTTCGAAGAAGCAGGGGTGACATGAATTGATGTACCCCAATAAGACTTATTAAATCAAGCGAGCGCCATGTTATAAGAAATATTTAAACATCAAACAAAACATGTATCCCTCACCACCGGAATGGCAGCCAAAAAGTCATTTCGCATTAAATGTCTGTGAGACAATTTAGGAGATATGTGGAAAATGTTCCATACAGGTTAGGTCCATCTTATGTGTGTTGAGTTTATAAATGTCTGCCTTTTTCAATAATCTCATCATTGTGATAAACCGAGACCGGTACCCTATGTTTTATTGTTAAAATTTATGACAGGTATGTACATGAATATATAGTTATTTGCAAGCACAGTGCTTTTCATTGACAAAGGCAAATAACCACTTGGCCTGACCAGCGACCAGTCTTACTGAAAAGGCTGCAAATATTTTTATTTTTTTTCGTTATATCCTCTGGTTAACATTTCATTAAAAAAAAATTATTTCAGTACTTTAATTATTCATGGACATCAAAATGTTTCTTTTTAAAACATTAATTTAAGTTTTCATTTTCTTACAAACTAAAAGTTTATCCATAGACCCTCATCCATTGCAAATTGTAAACATCTATCCCTATGGACACAGCCTTCAGGCTGCTTTAATAATTAACATGTTGATTTCATAGAACACATAATTCTGCCTCATGCTTTTAGACCTTCTACCCCTAAAAACCTTCTTGTCTATATTTAAATGGAACTAACCTTGTATTTAAAGTTTAATACCAGCTATCTTCCAGACTAGCATCCTTTTTGCCAAGGAGCCGTGGTGTCATATATCACTGGCAGAATTGTTTTCTCATCGTGCAAAACTTGAATTCAGACTTCACATTATTTTTTGCTTTGTAACCATTCAAGATGTTTTTTACAAAGATTGGTATGCATGTTCATATTGACAATGCTGAATATGTGAGCAAGTCCCCTCACTCTTGATAAACTATTTTTTGAGTTGTATCCCCTTATTATTAAATGAGTAAAACAGACCATCCTTGGTTCTACCGGTTTGTAGGAGTCCTGTTTTTCTTTTATATTGGAGAAGCATGTTTCAATGGATTGGAGCTATACATTTGAAAATAATTTTCAGTGCACAAATCCTGATTCAGTAAGTATGATGATGATGATGATGATATGATGATGATGATGATGATGATGATGATGATGATGATGATGATACTCAGTTTGCTATTTATCACAACTAACATGCTAAAAGATATAATATCCATCAGAGGATATTTAACATTTGATTTGCGAAATCAAAATTAGCCAATGCACTTTTAACTCAATTGCTGTGTTTGTTGATGCATTTTGTTTCTATTTATACTGAACAAGCACTTTAATTTTACTTATCACAAAACCATATATCACTTTTATAATTTTATATTAGTTATTTCTTATTTTAATGACATAGTCAATTCATTTATTGATTTAAATCATGGAATTATTGGGTTTGCATATGCCTTGCATCTTTAAGATTGAACATGAAATTCCATAAATTTGATAGTACATAGGTTGGTAAATACAATGTTGATAACATAGGTTGGTAAATACAATGTTTTTGTTCCCTTGTTATTTTATGCTCCATGCAGGTAAATGATCATGTTTAACATAATTTCCTCCCATGTTTCAGCTTGCTCCATTTGGTGACATGACGGGGCAGGATTTACCACCCCTGGAGTTGCCGGCAGAGACAGACCGCCAGGACCGAGGACCAATCATGCCTGTTCCCAAGGGAGTAAGGCCTGTTCTCAGCACACACAGGATTGAGGTACATGTGTTAATGGTTGAAAATTGTTTGCAAATGAACTCTGTACTGTCTCAAAAGCAGTTTTGAATAGTAAGTTTATGGTACTTCAAAGAGAATAGTTTGTATCCTTGCTGTCCCTGTGAGAATAATTTATACTGTGAAATCATTAATGTTCGTGGGCATGGAATTTCGTGGTTTGCAGAAAAAAAACAATTTCGTGGGTACTTGAATTCGTGGATTTTCATTTTTGAAAAAATCGAAGATGCGATCGTCATAGATCGTCTGCATAATATCCACGCCCTGGCCCGTGATTTCCGTCTTCTACGTCACTACGAAAAGGTGCGTATATTGTCACGTTCGGTGCTTAGTAACCTTCAATATACTAATAATCGATTAATTATTTCATTAAATAAAAAAATCGAGTATGGACACTCATCACGCACATCTTGTAAACTTGGAGATTTTCATTAACAGCACACGTTTAAACACGTGCTTATAACTGTCATTTGCTGCATAAACACATTTAATTGATTTGGTTCATTATTTGTTAAAGGCAGTTATAATATATTAACAGAATAATGATCGTACAGTGAGACAGGTTTTAACACTGTATACTGCGACCTCTGTAAATAATATACTAGAGTATGTACGTAACAAGGCAATTGAAAAAGTGAATAAATGGTTTATATTTCGTGGGATCTTGAATTCGTGGATCACCCAACCCACGAAAACCACGAACATTAATGCCCCATGAACATTAATGATTTCACAGTAGCTTAAAAAAGATTGAATGGGTTGGTTGATGTAAAACCATTGCAAACTATACATGTATGGATGCTTTGTGGTGGTATGAGCCTTTCTCTTTAGCAGCTAGCTTAAGGCGAGACATCAAAGTATATGCCATATGCTGATGACTGCTTACCATTTTGGTTTAGGAAGGTGATCAACATGCTATAGATGTTGTACTTGATTTTAATTTCACTTGTCTAATTTGGGTGACAAAAAAACAATCATTCAATGTATCAAAGACTTGAAATGCTGAAAATTCATTTGAAAACAGTAAGTACTTGTGTTGGTGTAAATCCATCAAGAACAAACCTTTGTTGAAGAAGGACGAAAATTAAAGAAGTGTGCTGTTTAGATTCTTTTTATTATAGTTCTGTTGTCAAAGTGTACATTGGTTGTAAGATGATGTCAGTTGTCTGTACCATTGAATATTTTGATAAAGAGTATTATATTTCTTGATTATTCTTAATATTGTTTTAGAACTATTTGATTCTGGGACAAGGAACTATCACTTTGCAAGGAATCCTATGCTTAACTTTCTTAGCCATTAATCCACACAATCCATTAAAGATCCTATTCTGGGGTGTGCGAGACCTGAAGCGTGTTCAGCTGACATCTGTGGACAAGCCGCGTATAGATGTGGAATGTGCCGGCCATGTACTGCAGTCTGCCTGCATACTTCACTGCAAGAAAAATCCAAACTTCAGTGTACCTGTCAAGTACTTTGATGTGGTAAGAATTACAATAGCAGATTACAACGTCATGGTACCTGTCAAGTTCTTTGATATTGAAAGTGTTCCAAAAAAGCATATTACAAAGTCGTGGTACCCATCAAGTACTTTAATGTGGTATGTGTTACCAAAACAGATTACAACATTACAGTACCCGTCAAGGTATTATGTGGTAGGTGTTACAATAGTAGATTACAACATCATGGTAATGTCAATATACTGCCTTTGGTTGTTTAGTACAGAATGTACTTGAATGACTTGACGAAAGTCTCATTTAGACTGTTTTCAAATTTTTCTCCAGGAACTGCCGGAGAATGAGCTCTACTGCCCTCCAATTACAATCCGTTGCGTGGACTGTCGTAACTTCGGGCGCTACGTGCTTGTGGGCACCCATGTTATTAACTCCATTCACAAGTTCATGTACATACCAACCACCAAGAAGGCTAAACTGGCTCTACGGAAACTTTTCCCAGGTCTGCTTGGCATGCCTTCTTCATTTTTTGCACTTTTGTAATAAGATAATAAAAAAAAAATCTAGAATTGTATGCGTACAACAACAGTTTCTACACAAATTGCGCATGTCAAATTCTTTGTTGTTGTTTTTAAGAAAAAAGTTGGGGTATTGTGATAGCCTTTTGTTGCTGGCTGGGTAGTGTTCACACTTTAACCATGACCTTAACTGAAAGACTGTTGAGGATATTCAAATGGAACTTGGGACAAATGTTTTCAGAGACTCAATATGCAAGTGTATAGCTTAACCTGTCCATAGAAAGTTATAGTGTAGGGTTCAGGTATAATGTCCCAGTAGATTAATGTCGAATTGGATAAATGGACAACTCATCTCCAGAAAATCTCTATTCATGAAAACGCTAATTTCACAACATAATATTATACCAAGGGAACAGACGAAATGGCAAACTAGCACCAGGTTACAATAGCATGGCCCATTACTTTTTCGTGATTATTGTCATGTTTTGCTGAAAAAAAACAACAGGCAAATAATGGTGGTTTTATTGATATTGTCCTTCTGCCAGAAAAATCACTTATAAAATTTTAATATTCAAATTATTCAATCTGGAAAAAAGTAAAACATTTAAAATGACTTCAAGCTATTTTCAGCATGTTCTGGATAATAGCCAGCTTATTATGAAAAGCTACTATACGATGTGTATGAGCAACTGTTTCACTGGACTTTTTAGGAAAGAAGCCAGGTGCAACCCATGTGATTCAGACAGGACCAATGTCAGAGAAGATGTCTGATGTGGCTATCAACATGGGCGAGAACTCCTGTCTCATAAAGAAGGAGACACAGATTACTATTGACCATGTAAGTAACAAGTCTGTTAACAGCTACATGTGAGTACGTTATTTGCCAGATGAACTTCTGAATGTCCTCATACATGTTTTTTCAATATGGTCAATGCAAATAATATATTTCAGAAGTTTTTAAGTTTTTATTTCATATGACCAATGAGAGACTGAAATTTGAAAAGAGACTTAAGCTGGAAATGACTTTAGATGCTTTAAAAATACCAGCCCATGGCTAGTTCTGTTTTGTACACGGCTTGTTTTATATTACCAAAACAAAGAACAAATTTGATAAAAAAAAGAGAACACCCACAATATTTACCTCAGGGTGTGTCCCAGAAAGAGCTCAAAACAGAGGAAAACAATCGTCGGCGGCGGCGATCAACCATTGATGACGAAGACCCAGATGAGGAAACAATGGACTGGTGGAGCAAGTACTTCGTTTCCATGGAAACACTCATTATGGTAAATTACTGCTTTGTTTTGACTAGATTTAATGTAGACAAGTTTAGAAAGTAGGTTGAATAGAAAGATATATACATATACATGTATTACTATTTAGAATTTTGTCAGTGCTATTAATTATACCCCCACAAACGAAGTTTGAGGGGGTATATAGGAGTGAGCTTGTCGGTCGGTCGGTCAGTCGGTCGGTCGGTCGGTCTGTCGGTCGGTCGGTCGGTCTGTCGGTTTTCATGGTTTCCGGACGATAACTCATGAAAGGCTTGACAGATTTGAAAAATTTTTGGTACACAGGTGTAACATCAGAAGATACAGGTCAAGTTCAATATTGGGGCTGGTGGGGCCAAGGTCAGGGTCACTGTTACTAAAAATAGAAAAACGGTTTGCGGACGATAACTCATGAAAGGCTTGACAGATTTTAAAAAATTTTGGTACACAGGTGTAACATCAGAAGATACAGGTCAAGTTCGATATTAGGGCTGGTGGGCCCAAGGTCAAGGTCACTGTTACTAAAAAAAGAAAAACGGTTTCCGGACGATAACTCATGAAAGGCTAGACAGATTTGATCAATTTTTGGTACACAGGTGTAACATCAGAAGATACAGATCAAGTTAGTAAACTTGTCGGTCGGTCGGTCTGTCGGTCGGTCGGTTTTCATGGTTTCCGGACGATAACTCATGAAAGGCTAGACAGATTTAAAAAAAATTTGGTACACAGGTGTAACATCAGAAGATACAGGTCAAGTTTGATATTGGGGCTGATGAGGTCAAGGTCACTGTTACTAAAAATAGAAAAACGATTTCCGGACGATAACTCATGAAAGGCTTGGCAGATTTGAAAAATTTTTGGTACACAGGTGTAACATCAGAAGATACAGGTCAAGTTCGATATTGGGGCTGGTGGGGTCAAGGTCACTGTTACTAAAAAAAGATTAAATAAAACAATACATGCATGATAAAAGAAGATGCAGTGTGCAGTAACCTTGAAGTTATGGCCTCTTTTCAAAGGAATGGTTTGCCATTCCTGTGTCCAGGCGGCATTTGGGGGTATTTGTCACTCCTGTGACAGCTCTAGTTTGTTTTGATCCAGTTAAATCAATTTCAATGAACAGGTGTAGTTATTTTATAGAAATCATTTCAATTTTTCAGTGAAGAATTATGTCACCAGAAATCCTGCATGAATGGTTCATTGCTGTAGTTGTTACTATGGTGAAAGCATGGTCACTCGTGCAAGCTACCGAACCTAGATCAGTGTCATTTAGATGCTTTAGTTAATGCTTTGAACCTTGTAATTCATGGTGTTCCATCATAGGAGTTTTAAAAAATACATCATGATATAATAACATTGATTACAAATGGAATTTACAAACAACCTGTATACTCATTGTGCTGTGTGGTAGTCTAAATTGTTGTACAGAATCAGTCACTCTGCTTCAATATTTGCACATTTACACTATGGTCAGCAAAAGTAACCGTTCATTTTACACTTTCATGAAAGAAATCATTTGTTTTCCCTTTATACCTATAGAATAAAAGTTTATGTTTATTGCAAGTTTGGATTTGTTTATCTAAAACACAAGACTACAATTAGGTAGAGGTGATTTTGTCATGAGACAAATACTATTATTTTGACAAGAGATGTGTTTGTTTATATGTAGGAACCCGAAGATCCCTCTGATCAGGTAACCATAGCAACAGTTAGGATAGAAAACTGTCATGCAGCATTTCTCTTCTTAATTTTGACTTTTCTGTATGTCTATAATGTTTTTCTTATGGGTGATTTGACTCTTTGCTTTATGCGTAAAAGGATCAACTAAAGAATGCTTACATTTTGTCAAAAAGTTGATATGTTCTATATACAAGAATTGCAGAAGCACCATTACCTTTAATTTGACTTATATTATTACAAACTTATTATTGATATACCATTTATTGCATGTTGGTATATTACTATATATTTTCACACCATGTGATATTTTTATCATTTCGTTGTTTTTTTATTGAGAACTGCACCCTTCACCTTCACCTTTGCACGTTTTTACATTCATGTGTACTGGTTATCTTTTGTTGTTTTTTGTCTGTGAAATTCCCAAAATTAAAGTAAGTATTCAAGACCAATTTTGTGATAAATGTGTCCGGTTGCAATTCTGCTTAACTTTATTTTGAGAGCACCAGAACTGTAGAGCACCTTAGCTTAAGTCTTATCGAAGGTCAATGTCACATTTAGAGGTCAGTGTTATACAGTATGGCTTTCACAGCAACATTTTGTGTCTCAGTCATAAGGTTTTATCTAATAAATGGGGATTTAATCTACTCTTAATATTTGTAGAGCACCATGACAAGGTGTGTCCCTCATAGAATGTGTGTTTTTATCTCAAAGGTCAACCTCACACTTAAAGGTTTGTGTCTTGTTAAGGTTCTGATTGTTGCACTCAAATGCATCTGCATCTCAGTAAAAAATGCAATGCTTTGACTGTGAGTTGAAATATAGTGTTCCTTTTGGTTAATGCATTGTATTTTTTTCTAATTGTCTAGCTTAGAGGCCAACTCAAACAAGGCCAAAATGGGTTCATTTATTGCATTCATGTGATTGCATGCTCTTGTTTGGTCATAATTTGATGATATCATTTAATGACATAAAAAGGATAACTACATATTGTTTATTATTATTAGAGAATCAAGGGCCTGACCATCTTTCTTCCTTTTTATACAATATCTGCAATCCCTGACAATTTTCTTTTATTATTTTAATGATCCTATGCACATGCTTATGTCTGTTTGCACAAGCACCTGTGACCCCTTGATCACCCTTGATAGTTGGTACATACATCTAATCTTCTTCATTGTGTGCAGGTATAATTGAAATATTAAGAAATTTCAGATCTCAAAAAGCATAAAAGAGAAATTAGAAAAGACAAATGTTCAACACATTATACATGACTTTAATAACTAGCATCTTACTTCATTTTACAATTTCCTGTACCCTTATTGTTGTAGGAACATGATGCTAAGCGCAGTGAAAACTTTGGTGACCCACTTGATTTTGACAACCAGATAGCAACCTTGACCTCCAATCAGAAGCAAGGTCAGAAAGGTCATGTGACCTATGGCTCGGTATCCAATAGTGACTCTAAGACTCAGTCGCCTGAAGGTGGGTCAGTGTGAAAAAAATGTGGAGTTCTCAACTAAAATATGACTAAAAAAGTGTTACTTTGCTTCTTTCATTGTAAGTCTTCTTATGCTTGGAACTTAACTGTTGTTTAGGTGTGCATGTCATCGTCAACAAAAACTTTATTTTTGACCGTAGCCGTAAAACTGCTCAATATATTCACAGAAAACCTGCAACTCATGTTTACAATTGAAAAAATGCATAAATTATATTATCACACTCATCTTATCACTATGGTTTCAACATCTGTCAAGTTTTGCCCCTTGGTCCGGAAAAGCATTGGCTTTTAAAGTGGTGCTAAACATCATTGAATAACTTTTAGATCCAGACTTTAACCCAAAGGAAGCAAAAAAGATGGAGGAGGAGATTCGGAAGATGGAGAAACGTAACGAGAAACAAAAGTTCAAGAATACCGCCAAGGCAATAGGGCTTGCCACCAAACTCTCACCCAAGTCCCAGAGGAAAAAAGACAAGCTTATCAACTCCACTGCACAGCTTAAGGTTTTATGAATATTTAATTCTATTTCTTGCACATGCTGTTGATATTGTCTAATTGTTGTATCCTAGATTGATTCTTGCATTCTCTTTTCTAGTCAAGTTTATCCCAGTGCTGGTTATATTGTGTTTAAGTTTTATTATCAGTTTCATTTTATTCTTCTGAATGGTTATTGATAGATCAAGTACCATTCAAGGCTGTAGAAATGTCTTTCTTTTAGTGTTGAAAAAATGATATAAGGGTTGATCCAGAATTACGTGGACTTTTTTAATAATTCAAATATCGTTGCACATACACATGTAGAACACAGAAAATTCACATACAATACATATAATGTATCTGGTATAATTTCTGAAATTTTCAGAACAATACATAATTTTTTTGCTGAATTACAATGCAATAATGACATATGGTTAAACCCGACCGGCGCAGTCCAATGACGTTAGTGATGTTGCGCTCATAAAGCGTCACATTTTTTCGAAGTATTTACCACCAACACTGACACACTTTTCATGGCGCTTAATCCACTGTGTATAAACCTTCGAATACCACTCTCTAGAAAATGTGGATATCGCATTATGCACATTAACTTGCGGTTGATGGAATGAATGAAAACGATATCCTCTAAGCTGACTCTTGATTTCTGGGAATTCTGGTGCAATCTATTGGCGCAAGATCTGGCAATTATGGCGGATGCGCGACGGTCTCCAAGTCCAACAATCAAGGGACCCATCTCGCACAAACCTTATACATGCCTTAATTGTCCGTTAAAACTGTTTGCACACTTCCTTACCCCGCCCCGACGACTCTTGTCAAATCATGGACTGTCAAACGGTGATCCCCTTCAATGATGATCTTCACCGACGTCACTAAATGTCCTGCCCATCGTCTTCTTCCGTCCTATTCCCTTATAGTATTCTATTGAATCTCACCCTTCTCTAAATTGTTGATGCCAGTTGAATGCTAATGAACGTCACACAGGTTGCTTCAATTTCGCCTCGGCCATCATTTTCATAGTCTGTGTCGGTCTTTTCCAATGCCAAACTTTATTACTGCTCCACTTCTACAAAGTTTGATGATGCCATGTTGTATCCCAGACTGTACGTGTAATCAACTCAAAAAATAAGGACTTAAAAACAGAAATGACATCAGAAATTTGAACAGTATATTAGTATGACGTCAGCTTAATATGTGACGTTATTTGGCGGAATTTTGATGATAAACGTGGAAGAAAAGTGTGTCGTGAAAGATAAACGTAGATTTTAGACAGTGCGCCGACCGTGCCTTCCTGTTATGTGCCTTCCTGTTATTTTAAAACCTGTAATTTTTCAAAACTCATTAAATTTACAGACCTAAAATTCATATCGTCTATGCAGAACACTGAATTTATAAATGATTTAGACGATAAATATAGAAAATATGTAAGAAGTCAACGTAATTCTGGATCACCCCTTGTATATATAAAAACACATTTAAAAAATTATTTGTTTGATGTTGTAATTTTATTGTTGTGTTGCATGGTTGGTGTTGTACATTTAGACTTCAGTGGCTGGACACATAAACAAGGCCTTCACCTTCATGACTGGAGATGCTGATGAAATGGAACGAAGACGCATAGAGTGTATCACCGGATTGAAGGTTTTGTTCTTTGTGTCTGCTTGTCTGTTGCACAATCATAAGTGAACTATGAAATAATGTCAGAAGAGAATTGCAGATAAGTTTCTAATGCAGCTGCTACACAGGTTAGAATTATATATTGTAACAAATTAAAAAATAAATTAATAAGAAGATAGGTCATATGGTTTGCAAATGCTCAGTATATTTGTCAGTCTATCGGACAATGTTCAACATTGTCGGCACAATAACAACAGTTTAACCTAAAGGACCATGCCAATTAAGTATTAGGTTGTATTAACAAGAAGATGATGTTATTATGCCCCCCTTCTAAGAAGAGTGGGTATAATGCTTTGCACATGTCGGTCGGACCATCCATCCGTCGCTAGACCAAAGCTTGTCTGAGTGATAACTCGACAATTCCTGGACTTACGTTCATCAAACTTGACCTGGAGTTTGGGCCTGACCATTAGATTACCCCACAGTTGCAGTGACCTTGAACCAAAAAAGCATGTCCGAATGATAACTAGACAATGGGTAGATTTTTGGTCCTCAAATTTTCGTGGAGGGTTGGCGTGAGCAGTAGATGACCCCTATTGATTTTGGGGTCATCAGGTCCAAAGGACACTGTGCATAAAAGTTGTGTTTTTTTTAATTGTCATAATCTTAAAACTGCCTCAAAGGCATCCAATGTCAATTGACAATTCAGCTATCATTTCGGTCCATGCATATTTCATTCAATTGTCCAAATATTCCTGACAACATGATGCTCAGGGGGGGGGCATAATGTTTGACAAACATCTCTTGTTGCTTTTGGAGTCAGATGGCCAAAGGTGAAGGTCACAATCAAGTTTTATGAAAATGCTGTCCACACAATATTGACCTTGACAACAGTACTCTCAACTCCTAGATTTCCGTTTGTTTGAACATGAGCGCTATCAATTTAGGACCAGTAATTCAAATGTCAAGGTCACAAAAAATGTTATTTTGGAAAGGTTTGTCCACATAGTATCTTAAGATGAGTTAGGGGTAGGATCATGAAACTTCAGTGGTACGTTGCCCTTGGTCAGTAGATGACCCTTAATATTTTAGGAGCCTACTGATACCAAATGTTGGGTCATCTACTGACCATGGGTCAAAGGTTTAAGTCCCAGTCAAAAATCTTATGAAAACTACTTGCAAAATATCTTGAGAACAGTGTGATGGGGGATTGATAGAGGGGTAAATAGGTCAAAGATCTAGTTTAACAGAATACTTTTTCTGCACAGTATCTTAAGCACAATTTGATGTATAACCATGAAACTTCAGTGGTAGGTTGCCCTTGATGAGTATTTGACCAGTATAATTCTGGGAGTCAGTTTTTCAAACATTCCTGTCTTCATCTTCCAATGGTAATAAAACAAATTGTGCCCTCTTTCAGATTTACCCAAATGAGCTTGAAAGTCAGACAGAGTTCAACAGTTTCAAGGACTGGCTTCACACGTTCGAGTTGTATCGAGGCAAGAACATGGGTAATGAAGTAACGGATGAGGGCAGGATTGTTGGAAAATTCAAGGTAGGATATTGTATACAGTTGATAAATTATGATTTCTAATTATTAATTTAAGCTTGTAATTTATTCAAAATACAATCTTAATATGATTGACATGAAAGGCCTGAATTGAAATTCTGAAATGATAACAATTTCCTGGTAAGGAAAGATGCATTGTCTTCTGACAGAAACTTTAACTTTGACCATCATTTGTGTTAGCAAGCCCCATAATACTGGCTTGTATAACAGTTGAATCATGCTGCTCGATGATCTAAAATGCAGTGCAAAAGCTTTATACATCCATGGCCATAGATCAAAACCTGTTCAAGACTTTTACATGAAATTTAATCAGCCAGAATATGAACATGTGTATCATGTCCATAACTCTGGCTCTAATGATTTGCCCTTTTATTGACTGAATAAATACTGTTGGTTGGAATAAGCTTTTGATGGGGTTTTTTAAATATGTGTTTGTTATTACAGAAACACGTTAATCTGAGATCATTGTTTTTCTTTTTTAGGGTTCCTTGAAAATCTACAAGATTCCTCTACCAGCTGACATAGAGGACAAGACTATAACAGGAGGAGACCCACAGTTTGGCCTCTTCCAGGGCCTCCCAGGAAATGAACCAATCAAAGTCCTTGTTAGAGTATATGTGGTTAAGGTAAGCCATTCAGAAACATTGATACACTTTTTCTGGTTAAGGTTAGCCAATCAGAGTCCTTGTTAAACAATCTAGATAGTCTGATTTTTGTTAGAATTTAAGCAAATAAGATCTTTTTTTTCATCATCATGGTAAGCCAATCAAATTTCATCTTGAAGTTTTCACCATTATGGTGAACCTATATGATTTTATGTTAGAGAAGGTCAGATTTTATTGGCACCTTTACTGAAGTTGAGCATCTATATGGAACAATATTTGATTATGGTAGGAGGGGTTCTTGATACAACGCTGTTATATTTTAAAATATTGCAACAAAAATGCCTTCTTTCAATAAAAAAAGCATATAAAAAAGCATATTGTATGTGTTGTTTGTTTTTGTTTAACACTCCATATTGGAAAATACCCAAAAAATAACCAGTAGATTTTTGGTTTTGTGTTGTGACAAATAACGGTGGAAATTGGAAACCAGAAATTATTTTAAGACATGAAATGGATATAACTAAAAACCGGGCCATACACCGTACTTTACAAATTGTATAGGTGAGATTATTGTTGATTTATGAAATGTGAAAAAATAAGTACATAATTATATAAAATTTGTACACAACAGGAACATGTCGTAGCTGTTATTTTAGATTTTTTTTTATTTCAGCTTTAAAAGTTAACAACGATGGCGTTTGATAGCATGATAGGGAAAAATTTTGGTGCTGTTGTGAAATTCATATTAAAGCTGTATAGTATATTTTACATAACAAAAGGTTAATTTAAATCTATCAAACTGTTTATGATTCTTTTGGTTTGGTATGCATATTTCAGGGCAATGATCTTCACCCTGCGGACATGAATGGAAAGGCCGACCCCTACCTCGTCATCCGACTTGGTAACACCACAATCAACGACAAGGACAGCTACATCTCCAAACAGCTCAACCCAGTCTTTGGAAAGTATGAGCAAGTTGTCTTTGTGTGAATCGTATTGAATTCGATTAGTAATATCTGGAAACCTTTTTTTCTTTTCTTTTCCACCAAAAATGAAGATGCAGATGTACACTAACGATATCATATGTTTACAAGGCCATCAACTCTCAAAGTTACCCTTTATATCCTATTTGGATTATTTCCCTTAGATGGTTAATTTTGTTGTGGTCATAGAGCTTCTGTTTGAGATCATGCTCAAAAACATTTAAATAAAAGAAGAAATATTTTAACAATTGAGGTGGAAACTATGTTAAAAACTCAGTCAATCCTGTAAATGAATCCCCTAAATTAAGAAGATACAGGTGTCCAGTTTCGTTTCAATGTTTTCTCATCATTGTTTAATATTAACATGCAGGAAGGTTTGTTAAATTCCGCTGATTTATTATTCATTGTTTGCGTGCAAGACTACAATAGTAAATATTTTATTCTCTACCTAGACCCTTTAAATCTTTTTTATGAATTTTGAATGTGAATGCTTGAGTGGGCTGGGTTGGCTGATTACGATCGTATATTGTGATATCAGATTGTTATCTTGGACGGGGTTAAGTCAGGGGTCAGAGAGCTTCTATAGTGACTTTGCTATATTTTTAATTGGAAGGATAGTTTTCCCGTTTTCTGGATAAATAATACTTTTCAGATTTCAATTTGAATATTTTAGTTTAATTATGATGAAAACTATTTTATTTGTAGTTTGCATGATATCTGGCCATAGTCTATTATCGTAAAAAACTCTGATGTGGCATAACAAAAAATAAAACTATTAAAATTTTGCACACAAATAATTGAAACTCATTATGTATTTGGTTTATTTCAAAAACGTATACATTTCTGAATTCTGATAACAACAAAATAAGTGAAGATATAACAATAAAAATATATGTAAGAAGAGAGAATAATATTAGATATTTTATTTATAATAATAGCTTTGATTCATTCCATTTCCCTTGCCCCCACTTCATAATATATTGTATCATATTATTGTAAAAAGTTTAAAGTGGCTGTAAAAAATGTATAATGCTAACATTAAATACCTTTTATGGTTTAATCAAATTACAATAAGCCGGGTTATGACATAATTTGTGAATATGAAGTAAATACTAATCTTTTTGAAGCGCCTCAATTGACGCCCTGACTGTCCTCAAACACAGGGTAGATCTTCAGACTGATTTTCTTTTGCTTGGATAAGTTTAACTCATAGATTTGATTGTTTAGTTGTCATTTGTGTTAGAGGTTATAGTTTGATTAAATACTGCAAAATGTCTAGTCATTATTCACAAATATAGTGGAAGAATGTGTATATAAAATTAATACATCAACAACATTTGGCACATCCTTGGAAAACATCAAGATAGTTGGCTGTTTGAAAACTACTAGTTTCTTGACACTGCTCGGAAAGAAAACGTTCTTGAGCAAATAAAAATAAGTAATATTTTTGGCAAAGTTTTGCAAACATAAAAAGTTAAAATTTATATATTGTTTCTTCATCATGACATTTTGGAGCAAGAGTTTAATTTAATAATATTTTGTTGCATGAGAACACATTTGACAATGAGAATATCAATGCAAAGTTTAATACAAAATTTAAAGCAAAATTATAAAATCAAGCATGAAAAGGGATTAGGCCTAGAAGTCTGCCAACATGAGTTATGGCCCGCTCCCTATAAGGACAAGAAAGGGTTTAATTGCCAATTATAATTTCTATTAATTATGGTACTTACTTTGGCACAATTTAAAAAGACCTCAAGACAAAGTGAATGTCACGTAGCATCTGTACGAAACAGTATACATTCTAGAATCAAACGGTTGTACCGCTAGACTTAAAAAATAACCAAATGATACCGTTTTGTATTTTGCTGTCCAGAACAAAAGAGTTAAAACAAATTGAGTGTGGATGAGGAGTGGTACAATATGCTTTGTGATTGAAGAATAAAAAGGTGCTCAGAATGGTGAAATCTAATCTCTGTCCATATGTTTAAGTATCTAACATTAGCAAATGAAATGTCCTTTCTTTGTTAAGACTCCTGCTATTTTCTCAGACTTCATTGTATTTTTTTGTTGTGTTTGTAAGACCTGACATTCAATATTATATTCCCAATCTCGAGTCAGGTAATTTTTAATTTTGTTAGCAAAGTACAAGATTAGAAAATTCTACTTAACCTAACTGTTTGATGGTCTTTATTATTAATTTTATTACATAAAATTTCATATACATGTATAATGATATACGCTCACAACTTTGTAGTTTGTTAAAAGAACAATGCAAACAAGTTAAAATGAAACATTTGAAATATTTTTGAATGGACTGATGATTTACAAAAATCTTTGTTTGTCAAGGAAGAGTCAAGGAAAATAATACCAGTGAAACAAATGCTCAACTATGGCCAGATTTATTTTGCACATGCCATTTTTAATTTGTTATAAACTTGGAATGTTTGGTCTGAATATACATATTAAAAGCTCCATGTTAGTTTGTAATAACTGAACTGATACTAATGATTATATCTGTGATCAAATCATATGATTCTGTCAACGGTTTCTTAAGTTACCAGTCTATCTGAAAAGGCCAAAGACAAAGGTCATATTTGATGACCCTCGGTGATTTCAAACACTTCGTTGCATGTACGGGTGTTATTAAATACACAGTTTGTCATTAAAATATTATTCAAAACATTTTGTTGAGTTTTCAGAAAGCATGTAGGAAGACAGTACAATAATTATTGTTCTCTTGTTTGACCAAGCGCTTCACTTCAGAATCTGCACCATGTTTTGTTGTGCCACTAAAAAAAAAATTGTAGTAATTTCCTGGGATATTCAGCAAAAATATGTCAAAAGGATATGATTCAGATTAATTTTTTTTCCACACAGTGCGGTTTAGTTCGACCACCCATTCATTTAGATAGTCACCGATCACTGGATAAGGTTTTGTCCTAATAATGGTCCTTTGTCAGCATTTTCTTAAATGGCACTGATACAATTGTTTTAAGATTTTCAATTTGTGTTTAAAACAATACATTTATCTTAATGATCTTCATGAATTTCAGCTATCTGTCTTGAACAATGCTGGCTTGTAATAACAATTGAATTGTTTTTTGTGGCTCAGTTGACTTAGCCATACCGAAGCACAGTCTGTGGAAACATTGTAGGATTTTCTTATCTGATGCATTATTCCATGCAAACTTGTTCTTAAAGTAAATTAATAAATAATACGTCATAGTGTTTAGGTTTGCTTATTGAACTATTAAGTTGGCATTTAAGACCAGCGAACAAAACAAAAAACTAAGAGTTTGCTGTTGCAAAATAGCCCACTTCATAAAAACAAGTTTATGACTAAATGGAATCTTGGCTGACATTTTTGTCACTGGCTTTCTATATTATAAAATGTCAGAATCTGTCTGTCGATCTTTTTGTGGAAGACATGAGTGTAAACATTATTTGATGAAACTTACTCATGTAACGCATGAAAATGAAATCACATGTTTAAGAATGTCTGTTTGCCATATTTTGAGAAAACACCAATGATTAAAGTTTCTCTATATTCTCAAGTATTACAAAAACCAATATTTAAACTAACTGATATTAAATGGTTATTATCAATTATTTCATTAAAGAAAAATATTTGTCAACATTAATATCAAAAGATGATTTTGAATTTCAAGAGTTTATGCTCCTTTCAGGTGCCGAACATGGCTCTCACATCTTTTCTTCCTTTCTTGGCCGCAGTGTAATTGTAGATGATTATGAATTATTTATAGAACTGTTACAGGAAAATGACTTCTAAGATTTATAGTGTAATAAAATGAATATTGCAATATTTTTACTCAACAGATAAAAAAGATTGTAATTTGATAACGCAGGAATTGAGTTGCAACATTTTTAAATTACTAGAATATTTAATGGCTAAACCATAAGCCGAATAAAATGTATTAATTAAACATGGACAACATGATACAGATTAATGAAGATCGTTATTTACCCAAAGTCATTGAATAATGTCAACAGACGTGTAACATGAGGTTCTAATTGTTTTAAACAGAGAAATAAATGCTTATTAGCCCACAATTTCGGTATTAATATGATATGGAGGGACTTCGGGCGATGTTAGAAAATAAACAATTAAGTTAACCATTGGAACCTAATGTTTTATTTACATTTATAGACCTGTGCTTTCAGACAATGCAATTAATGCAGCTTTTGCTGACAATTTCCACCTGGCTTGCTTTAGAGTGTTTTAGGTGAAATTTTTATCAGCTCTTAGAATTAGGCCGGAAAGACAAGATACTTGGAGTTATATTACAAAAAACATAAGTGCAATTATATTGAAACTTACATTAATAAGTTAAACTCTTGTTGATAATAAATGAATTAGATAAGTCAAAATAAATAAAAAGTATACACCAAAAGAAACAAACAACACAGTATTTGACTTACTGAAAAACTGCAATAGCACCCCCTGAACAACCTTTAAAATTTGTTTTTAAAACGCCTTTTTTTGGTACTGATGTCCACTTTTTCATGATATTTGGTCCCTGAAACACATAAGTTCTGTTTTTCTGTGTATCCAGTTGTCCACGAGATGGGGATTAAAATTAAGGGTGTACATAAAAATAATTAAATGATACAAAAATCGTGTAACTTTTTCAGGTGTTTTGAGATTGAGGCTACATTCCCCATGGAATCGTTGTTGTCGGTCCAGGTTTACGACTGGGATCTTGTAGGAATGGACGATTTAATCGGCGAGACAAAAGTCGACCTTGAGAATAGATATTACAGCCGTCACAGGGCTACATGCGGTGTTGGCAAGAAGTTTGATACGTAAGTTGGCAGTAAATAAAATAATTTTGTAATAAGTCTTCATTGCTATCTAACTCGGAAAATTATATAATGCACTTCATCATTCATCTGTAAGTCAGATTTATTTTTGGTGATGCTCATGCTTTGATGCATTTTCCTGATATATGTTTAACCATTGCCCATTTATTTTGTTCAGGACTTATTTTTCCAGGCATTGAGGGATGTTTTGCAAGCCACTTGTTTTGTCGAAATGATGTAACATATCAATATTTGTCAATTTTCTGACAACAATATCATTATGAAATGGGATTTATTTGATGCTTTCTGCTCAAATGCACAATGGTGTGGTGGGGATGGAGAGATTATCACTAATACTTTCCAGTATTTGTTGAATTAGTTTGAAACCTTATCTTTCTGGCTTTCAAGCCACAGGAAGGCAATAACTCAGAGCCCTGAATAATTTATCTCAGGGGCCCTGTGCTTTATGAATATTTGGCAAATATTTGGCATATTTGAAAAGTGCAAGTTGTTTGCCCGTCCCTGGAAGCAGGCAGAAAGGAGTGAAAGTGATAGTGGAAATCCCATTATCTCCTTGAAATAGACACCTTGCTTGCTGAGTGGTTATAATTGGCCGCTGGTCAGTGTAGCCAGCCATGGTTGTTGAGGTTTCCGGTGGAATTTCCTGGGAGAACTGACCACAAGACTGGCCGGACTGGGTCATGTGATGACAGGGCATAGTGTTGACCTCTGTCATGCCTTGTTGTTCCTTATCACACCTTAGGCTGTGCCATTTCAGCTTTGTTTTATTCAAGGCATCCCATTTTCTGCAGAAGCTGTTATTTTTGTCCGATCTGAGAGGACAGTTTTGCTAGACTTGAAGGCGTTTTTTTTTTTCCAATGCAACATTCTTTTCTGTGAATGATATATTTTTACAAATTATAAGAGCCTGCAGTCATTTTTTAAATACTTTATTTAAAATGATAACATGTCATGTCCACCGAATCTTTTTTTTAACTAAAACACAAATTTCTACCTGGCCCTACTATGGATGAAGAGGCAAGGGTAAGAATCTTTCTACCAGCTGAGCAAGGATTCCTTTGACAATTTTTTTATTATCAAACTCTGTCATCTTCTACCTGTAGTTTGGGGTACAATGCATGGAGGGACCCGATGAAACCGACCCAGATTCTGTCCCGGCTGTGTAAGGAGGGGAAGGTGGACGGCCCGCATTACCAGCCTGGCAAGGTCCGTGTGGCAAACCGCATCTTCACAGCTCCCATCGATGAACTGGATGATGAAGATAGTATGTTTGTATTTATGTGCTAAATATACATATTATATAAAAGATTGTCACCTGCAAGTATATTGCGGAGCTTTGACTTCATAAAACTGGTATGTAAAACTAGCATTGCATAAAACTGGTTAAAATCTTTGGTTTGGTCAAAGTTAGCAAAAATGTTTATTGATTGGTTAATATGAACCAATCAAATCATGTCAATGTGCAAACTAGCCTATAGATAACTGTAGACAAGAATTCTGATCATGTTTCCTTTCCCTAGTTTTTATATGACCAATCAACACATTGGCATATTTCCTCCTGTGATCAGTAAGACATCATCCACCTGTCTGACCACCCCTGTTCTCTAAGGCACTGAAATATGCCTCCGGTACTCATTCAATATATCCAAATGCTTGCTGATACTCTCTATCAATCCATCTATCATTCCATCTTTCACCCCTGCTTGTTTGCATTTCTCAGATCTCTCCCCTGGTCAGTAACTTCAAAGTTTGCCTTGTAATATCCACTGCATTCTTATCAGCTCTAGACTAAATGAAGTTGTGAGCAATTCTAGGTTGAACATTCCTGACAAATTGCCGACATCCTTTAAGAAAGATTTATGAATTTTGCCGGAAGTACCATTATGATATGATTATATAGGAAAAAGGAGCTTGAGAAATATTGAGGTATACAATAATTTGTGACTATTTTTATATGCAAACAATAGAATTTAATCAACTTTTGTTTATGCATTTATGTACAATTGAAAGGAGATAGACTACAAAAAATAATTTATGTAATAAATGGGTAACCAAAATATTTTGTGTTTCTTCTTTCCTGAACCTATTTTTTTGCAACAACAAATTACCATTTATATATATCCTTAATTCATGGATATTTCTTTTGGGTATGTTTTTGTATCATAAGTTTTTAAATATACTGTTTTTGCCAAGTGTTTTATGACCCCAACAAAAAGGCCACGGTTCTAAGTATGGAAATTAAACAGAAACTGCCGACCCTGATTTCTTTGGCACCCAAACTGGCAAACTAATTTTTTTTTGCCTTTTTTGAATAATTAAATAAATAATAATTGATAATAATGGTACAGTTTCAGCATTGAAGGTATATAATTATGTGAATTATACATATAATCAGATTCCTTTTTTTTTAAATAAACTCTTGCACATGCATTGACTTTCTAATAAGACATAGTGTTACCCCTAACACTTTTAAACAAGTTAGCAGCTTCTACATAGTCTGGTAGATGAAAGTTAAAGTCTCAGACAGAGAAATAAATTTAATTAGGGAGTAATTTATTATAAAAACATGTTCATCTTGAAGAATAAAGAGAATTAAATCGACTGCCAGTAGCGTGGAGATAACGGTAGATCCAGTTACACATGCAAACTGCCTCAATTATCGGGAACAGTATTTTTCTAAGATGGTTCCATAGATAAGAACATTGGCTTCGTTTGTAGTCTTGGACATGCAAGGTCTTTATTTAGCAAATTATGATTATTCATTTCAAATGATGTTTGATTTGTATTTTTAGCATATTTATGTTTTATTCACATGTTCAGATACGGCAATTTACAGATTACAACTTGTAAGCTGTGATTTTATAGAAACAAATAAATCAGCAAAGTTTTTTTTGAAAGATTGATCATTAATTTCTCATATGAAGAAATTCTCCATAAATATAATTAATAAATTTTAGCAACATATTTATAAGAAATAATATTTTTCAGGCAAGGTGTCGATTAAAACAGTTTCCGATGTTTTGTATGTTATTTAATTGCATTAGGCTTTGAAACTCATTTGACATCACAGTTAGGTTTAATTCATTAAAGATATCTTTCTTTTTAAGTGAACTTAAAGCCAGTCATAGCTTTAATTATTCTCTAAATTTTTTAATAATTCTTGTGTTTGCATTTAATTTCCATGAATGCAATTAATTATATTATGTAATAGATGATATTTAATTTATTATCTGGCGTTAAATATTACCCCACCCACTCCCATCTCCACCCTGTCACCATATTGGTAACTCCATCTGTTCCGTTGCTCCTACAATAATCGAGGACGCTCGCCGATATTTAAACATGTCTCATTGCCTTAATAGAAAAGTAATGAACCATTCTGCTTCACTGGCCAAAATTATGATCCATTGTATTTGCATCCTTGAACATTTTGTTGTTGCTTTTCAATTTGATTTTATTATGGAACGATTTTATGGAATATAATGGTTACTTGTCGGAGGTTGTTCCAGACTTTATCGTGAAGACTTACGCTTCAATGAGCTACAAAAATTACAGACTGTCTGTTGTATTAGTATAATTCCGTAAAATGTTAACCAGAAATATTTTGTTTTAATTTGATTTTCCTGCATGAATGAACCTCGATTTGGAGGTATCTGTTCACACTTTGTTTCCATTTTCATGCTTGATGTGTTGTCCATATGATACTTCAAGCCTCAAGTTCTCTGTAAAAAGAGAAGTGAATCCTTTGTAAATATCTTGTAATGAAATTCCTCAATACTTGAAAAACAGTGAAAGTGCCAAAGGCTGATATGGGAGCCTGAAGTCATTTGTATAGTACTTCCATCATGCAGCAATATTATTTCAAAAGCAAATAAGTTAGATACATATTGGAATGAGTTTTGAGTGAATTTTGTTTGGAATCCTTAATCCTTAAAATGTTTTTTGGGGGTTGAGGGTCATCTGTTTCTTCAAAAATAAGAAATCCAGGTATTGTCAAAGTGTACTCTCCGTCAGAGACAGCATAGGTGGCAGTGTCATCAACAAAATTTTTATGCCGCTTATTAAAAAAATTAACAACAGACTGGCATTCTTGTTTAAATTATTTCCTGGTTATGGGTTCTTTATCTGAGGGAGAGAGTAACAGTTGTTTCCAAAGCAATTGGGTCAGACCCAGAGGGGAGATAATTGTAACACCCTTGTGGCCAGCTTAGCTTGAACATTTAGATTTCCAACAAATTGATAATGGTTGAAAGCAGACTTTCTTTGGGAAAACATAACTTCTTTTGAAAATATCAGGTAATTATCATTATGTCTTTTTCACTCAAAATGTGTGTTTTCAAGCTCAACATAAGTCAATGGAGGAGCACCTGGCACTGGCCGTCCTCAATCACTGGGAAGAGATCCCCAAGGTTGGGTGTAAACTGGTCCCTGAGCACATCGAGACACGTCCACTATACAACCCAGAAAAACCCGGCATCGAACAGGTATGTCAAGGTCATATAGGTAAGATCAACTGTTTCTTTGTGCTTATTTTTTGTTGTATGAAAACTGGTCCTTACTTTCTATAAATATCAGTTGTATATTCGTCAATATATTTATCAACTTTCTGTTTTGTCCAACCTTAAGATTTCACAATATTTATATTCAGGGTAAGTTAGAGATGTGGGTGGACATGTTTCCAATGGATATGCCAGCCCCACCCCCTGCTGTCGACATCAGCCCCAGGAAACCCAAGAGGTCAGACTTCACATTTTTTTACATATATTAACAGTATATGATAACCTTTGCTGCTAAATACCGCATTCAAGGAAGATCAACTGTTGTTACTTGTTTGTAAAACTCTTGCTTATAATTTAATAATGTACTTTGTTTTTATTGCTTAGTTACGAGTTACGCTGCATCATCTGGAACACAGACGATGTTGTCCTTGAGGACGATGCCTTCTTCACTGGGGAGAAAATGTCTGACATCTACGTGAAGGGGTGGATTAAGGGGCAGGAAGACATGCAGTCCACGGACATACATTACAGGTCAGTATTAAGAGCCAGATATGAAAAAGCCAGGAAAAAAGCAGCCCATGGACATACATTACAAGTCAGTATTGGGGGTTAGATATTAAAGGGCCAGGAAGACATGCAGTCCACGGACATACATAACTGGCATGTATTAAGGGCCAGATATGAAAGGGCCAGGAACACAAGCAGCCCATGGACATACATTACAAGTCAGTATTAAGGGCCAGATATAAACGGCACAGGAATATGCAAACATACATTACTGGTCAGCCTTCTAATGATGCAACATATTGCAATGGAGTTTGTTGGAAATTTGGATTTCTAGGAGAAGGTGTGACTGTTACAAATGAATGGTGTGTTGTTGGTGATCATTTCTTGGTACTGAAACCTTTTACTGATGATGTTGGTGCTGGTTGTTGTTGTTGTTGTTGTTGTTGTGGTGGTGGTGGATAGGGGTAATGATGATTATTATTGCTTATTTCCTTCAGGATGATATTCTTCCTTTATTGACAACACCATTGTTATTTCATAGTTAAGGAACAACAAATCAGTTATTGTTTGTTGTGATACTCCATGAATATATTGCCTCATGTTAAGTGCTGCACATTTAATTTGAACATGTCTTCCCAGATTTAGCCATTAATGTTCATTTGTTACTATTATGTTATATACTTTGTTGAGAAATGTGATAGTCCCTAAGTTATTGTGTGTATTCTCCATTGAATACAGCTAAATTGATTTTCTGCGCCATGATTTTAATACAAAGGCGAATGAAATAATTACGAGGCAGACAATTAATTTTGTTCATTCAGTGTTTTTGAAATTCAATATGTCCACCCCTCTGAGAGACATAAACGTAGGTTATTACGATGATTTCTTCCCGTCGATGCGCTGTCTCTTGACATGCCATTTAGCGAGCTCTAAAATGGTGGAACTAGGATAAAAAAATAGTTTGTTATAATGATAAATTGTAAATTGTATCATCATTGAAAATTTTGCTATTGTCATAAGAATATAAAAAATATTTACAATAATAAAATAAATGCATAGCTTGCAATTCTTGCCAGAGATTAATGTAGTCATCTACATATCTGAACTAATTTATTTATGTAAATTATCTTCTAGTTGGTTTATTTCAATTTATTGTTAATTTTAAGAGGTTTATGAAATTTAATTTCATATTATGTTTCCACTGCCTTATTGTGCAATTATAATACAAACATAACAGAAGACATTAACTTCATGTCCTGGTTGGTACTTTTAAATAGATTTGGGGATAAATTTCGTCAACCACAGATAAGGTCACAGTGTAGTAAATGTTGGACAAATTGTTCCGTGCCCACCTGCGGAGTCAGAGAGCAGGTCACATTCGCGTGACAAACTTTTCGCTACTGTTGAGATTCAGTTTCGTTATTATTGCTACATGATCTACAGACTCAATACTTGATACATTCACAAGCATAGGGATGGCGGGATTAGGGGAAACATAACTTTTCCCAAACTTGTCAAATAATGGCTTAAATTTCCAGTGAATGGGAAATGATGGTTGCATCGTGAACACTTTTCATATGCAACTTTTGAAAATTGATACATTATGTGCATTGGATCAGAAACCAAAGCCATTTTGAAAATTACAACATGGAAAATAAATGTCACTTGTATGGAAAGTAGTCTGGGGATTCACTGCCTTTAGCAGGTGTTCAACAAATGGCCAGCAACTGTTGTCAGATAGTTTTGGAAGGAAGCAAAAAATATTGGCTGATGTACATGTAATGATCTGAGCATGGGGAGGTTTTAATAATAGAATTATATGGAGAAACTGTATAATTATTTTATTTGTATGGTAATTTCAATAACATAATTATATACGCAATTTACAGAATACCTTTCCACAAGTTTTAAAGCATGCTCAAGTATATATTTTTGTGGTTTTGAAGAAAAACTACATCTTCCATTGTGTTATTCAAAAAAAAAAAAGGCATTTCATGGGTTGATGACCAATTTGTCATTACAGCATGAAAATTGTATGAAATCTCAAAAATCTTTCTTGTATTTCAGCCGTTTGGATGCAAAATAAAAACTCAAACAATACTTGTTGGAGAAGACTGTAAATTTGGTCGCTGAGGTATAATTTAAAACATAAAAGTTTTACAAAGACTTGGCGTGTAATTAGTCAAAATTCAAAGACTCAAAACACACACGATTGCGAGTTGGGGATTGTCCCACTTGAATTGTAAAGCACCAAGATTTATGTTTGAGATTTTTACCATTTTCAGTAGATTTACTGACAATGGCCTTTTTCGGATTAGAAGATAATTGTCAACGGTGGTTGTGATTTATACTTTCAAGTGACCCCCTAATAAAGTGAAACATGAACCCCTAAACAACAGGCCTTTGTAAGGTATTGGACATAAACTGTCAGAATTTGCGAAAAAGCAATATTTTTAAGTTTTTATAATCTTTTCACAGCCATTATGTTAATTAGATGCAAAGCAGCCAAATAAAATTAATGAATTTTTTTGATTATAGGTTTTTAAATAATATATCATTTAAATTTCAAATCTGCCATTGATGCATCATGACATAGTGATGCTTTTAAAGTATTTCAAACTTTATTGATAAATAATTGTCTTTTTATTTGGGCGCATTGTTCATTTTATTGCAATAACTTCACAGAAACCCATCATAATATCAAACAGGTTTGTTCATGACATTGTAGAAGAATGGAATATTTTTAATAGCAGGTTAGATTTTCTAAACCAAAGCTGCGTATAACATGCCTTTGAAAATAAAATTAAGAAATGCCTAAATGTTATTGTATTCAAGAGCATTAGCAAGATCTTTTTTGATGTCATAAATCTGCAACGAGTTTGAAACCTGAAAACAAACTTTTCCCCCACGAACTATTGTATTATAAAAAATAATACATGATTCCACTTTTACAAGGGATGATATGCATGTGTGTATGTCCCTATGTTAGCTTTGTACCGGGTAATGGCGCCTAGATTCAAAATGAAAATGCAACTAACGATATAACTTAAAAAAGTTAAAAGGAAAATCATGCATAAATATTGTATTGAAAACTTCATTGATTTCTAGGTCTCTGACAGGTGAGGGCAACTTTAACTGGCGGTTTATTTTCCCGTTCGACTACCTGGTTGCAGAGGAGAAAATTGTGATCTCGCGTAAGGAGACGCTGTTCTCCTGGGACGAGACGGAGACAAAGATTCCTGCCCGCCTCAACCTCCAGGTCTGGGACGCGGACCACTTTTCTGCAGACGACTTCCTCGGTAGCGTTCAAACTTTAATATGAGTAGATAAATTATTATAAATAGAGAGTTTTGTTTGTAGCTTATCTAAATAGTCTGCTACCAGTTCATAGGAAGTGACTGTAGGTTGACCCTCCGTCTGTTAGTCTTGAACAACTGTAAGCTGCAATAAATATGCCAGTAAGCTAAGTTAAAGAAACTTACTTAGTATGTGGAAAGAGGACCATGAGGAGATTACGCATGTTATTTTATTTATTTTTTCAGATAAAATTGTAGTTGTTATGGCAATGAAAATGATGAAACAAACACTTTTTAACATGATCTTTGCATAACTAAAAAAGTATAAAAGGTATGTTCATGAAACTTGGTATGTGGTTTAACATGCACTATTTTTGCAGGGGCCCTTACCCTTGACCTGAATCGGTTCCCAAGGGGAGCTAAATCCTCGAAGCTATGCACATTGAACATGTTGAAGAATGATGGCAGTGTGCCACAGATGTCCCTGTTCAAACAGAAGAGGGTGAAGGGCTGGTGGCCATTTGCTGTCAAGAATGAACAGACGGATGAACTCGAACTCACTGTAAGATACTCTCTACTTTTTAAAATATGTTAACTTTTAAATCAGGGTAGAAATAAAAAGTAAACCTTATTATAGGAACGTTGTTAACTCACACTGTAAGTAAAATATTGCTTGATTCAAAATACAAGACTTTCTGAATTCTGAATTATCCTATGAAGCCAAAAGTCCTTCACTAGACTTTAAGTATTATTAGCTGGATTTATTTTTTGCAAGGTCATAGTTATATCATTTTAGTCAGCTTATAATGCATATGTTATTGAAGTCCTACTATTTTATGTATTGAAAATATATTACACTGATTAGTGTCATGAGAAAATATACGAGGTTTTTATTGATAAGGCACTGTGTCATATATATTTCAAAAACATAGTCCTTAAATGACAGATTCTTATTCTTGCCGGACCATTCATGTCTTATTGTGTCAAATGTTAACCTATCATATGTCGGTATAAAACATAATAGTTTAATCCTGCGATGGATTGTTTGATAAGTTCATCCCTTGGACAGAGAACATAACAACCTAGATATGCTATTTGTAAAGTGTCCTTTTTTTCAGCTCCTGTTGACAGTAAAATATTTGTTTTTAATCTCTTACACTGACAAAATGTTAAACCATATAGCTAAGTTTTCCTAAAATGAAGGAGTGTGCTTTCTTGTATGCATAGCTAAGTTTTCCTAAAATGAAGGAGTGTGCTTTCTTGTATGCATAGCTAAGTTTTCCTAAAATGAAGGAGGGTGCTTTCTTGTATGCTAAAGATAAGCATACCTCATTCCTGTTATAATAAATAAAAGAAGAGTCTCAGTGCTTATGGTGCTTATAGTTTAAAAAAAACAGGTTGCAAGATCTTTGTCTTTGGCTGTATAACTTGTATTAGTGTTCAACATTTTATTTTGTCCAATGAGAGGCAGTATTTCTCAAGTTTTCCACTACAATAATTCTAGTAATTCAGCAGTTGGCCGCTCTGTATTTAAATGAGGTGAAGCGCTATATATAAAAAGTGGCTGGCCTATTTTGTAGCTATAGGTAGTTTACACAATTAAACATAGACCATTAAAAAGTAACAAATACAGTTAGTATAATGTACTGCATTGCATGAAACCATCTACCATTGTATGTACATACTATAGACCTTTAAACATTACTTAATGTCAAGATGAACTTTCAAAGGTAAAAGGCATCCTGGAAATACATGTTGTGTGCTTCCCGATTAGGAAGAGATGTAGGAGGAATGTTCTACAAGAGCGTTAAATTTATCAAGTACTGATGTGCACTTAGTCTACCTGAATCAGAAATCCTAATTATGAAGGCATAGTTGGATGACTTATTTATCTGAGTGTATAGGTCAGACATCTGGTGAAAAAGTACTTTTACTAGAACTCTTTATCTGTTTGATTGTCCCGAGCACAAAAGTGTCAACATCTAAATTATTGTCAGGCTGGTCGCCTTTCAATAACTCCTGCCATTGAGATCATCTGTTAATTCTTTATATTTCTTAATGTATTACATAAATCATGTGTATCACATCATGAATTGAAATATTAATGGGAATTTAATGAATCTTCATGAACTTAATTGTGAAAAAAAATGTTTTATCATAATCTTTATATTACTGTAATATTTCAGTGTTTGGTTACAGATTCTGCGTAGATTTCAGAATTGCAAATACGGACAGATGAATTGAATATGCCAAAATCCGAATACATTTTTATGATGTTGATAGTTATCAATTTGATTCATTTACAAAGCTTGAAAATACGGTGTTCAAACTTACATATTAAACATGGGATGTTTTATAAGAAAAGGAAAATTATTACAACTGGTTCATTTGGTGCAATTATAACGATCGCTTCTTATGAATGAGATTTTGCGCTGCTTTGAGAAATAAGGTGATTAAATCTTATTTATAAATGACCAGTTGAAAATTGTACCTTTCTTGAACATATAATTTTTTCAAAAGTTTATTTCCTACATTATTGGCACTAACTTTAAAA
This sequence comes from Mya arenaria, assembly GCF_026914265.1. Lineage (NCBI taxonomy): Eukaryota > Metazoa > Mollusca > Bivalvia > Myida > Myidae > Mya > Mya arenaria. The sequence goes on along the minus strand of NC_069134.1, from coordinate 10,443,030 downwards.
AAAGGCATTAAAATCATTTAACATTATCAAAATATATCTATCCCGCTAAAAAGGCAAGTACAGGTATACGGAAGTAAAAGCACATTTTTTCCTTCTTGAATCATTGAAGAAATCAGTTACATCTTAAAAATTTACGGGAAAAAAATGTAAGTCAATGTAGAAAAAATGGAAAAAAAAAAACAATTTAAAAAGGTCAAGGTTGACTTTCAACTGCTTAGGGAAGCTAATAATTTTTTTTAATTCAAATGTGGCCTTATAAGGTCAAAGACAATTTAGGGATTTATATTCCTGAAACACAATACTAATGGCTAAACTTGATACTCAGGTCATTACAGAGGTCATGAATTATACATTATATGGGATTTACAACAAACCACATTGATATGAACCGGAAAAAATGAAAGTTGTGGACAGCTGCCAGGACTAAAACAGTTTAATTTTAAATAAATCATTCAAGGAAAAAATTGTATAAAACTTCCATAAATTTAATATTAATACCCCATTCTCTTACATTAATGTGACTTTAAAATTACGATTATGACAAAAGAGGTTAGGATGAAAACTATTGGTATTTTATTATGACAAGATACTTGGAAAAATTTATTCTGAAACAGAAGTCATAAAATTAATATGTTGTTCTTCATTTTTTTCCATTTAGTTGAGGCTTAAAGATTAATAAACATGGCTTGTCTTGAAGACACACTATAAATGCTAGCCCCTTTTCTAAGTATACTTTTGTTTCAAAGATTTCTGGGCCACTACATGTCTGTTCCTTGTAGATATTGCCATGTAACTTCTGCCAACCATTCAAGGCTCCGCCATGCGTACCAGTTTCAAGAAAGGGGCTTATAATGTATGATATGAAAAAATTGTAGGCATATACGAAAAAAAATCCACATTTATATTCAGAATCACACAATTTTTGTGTATTTCAGGGGAAGGTTGAGGCTGAACTCCACCTGTATTCAGCAGAAGAGGCAGAAAAACACCCAGCGGGTCAGGGCAGGAATGAGCCTGACCCACTGGAAAAGCCCAAGTAAGACTTGTTCCAAAAATTGACATGTTGCATTAGCCAACATTCCTCTAAACTTAACAAACTCCCTTAATTATTACATCTCAAATTGTATTACTTTCTGTATTATGTTTTCTTCTGAGAGTATTTTATGAAGAAGCTTCACACTATTCAAATTATTTGACATTGAACATGACACTTATACTTTGTTTGTATTGATATCTAAAATGTTACACAATTATCCCAAAAGCCAGTTAACTGTATTGCTTTGTTTTCACTTAATACACATCCCCTATATTTTCAGTCGTCCTGATTCGTCATTTATGTGGTTCCTGAACCCGCTGAAATCTCTCCGCTACATTCTCTGGTACAACTACAAGTGGATGATCATCAAGGTATTGGTTGTCATCCTCCTCGCCGCCATTCTTGTCCTGTTCTTCTACTCCATGCCGGGATATTCTGCTAAAAAACTCATGGGTGTGTAGGTGGGCTCCATGCCGGCATATTCCGCTAAGAAACTCATGGGTGTGTAGGTGGGCTCCATGCCGGCATATTCCGCTAAGAAACTCATGGGTGTGTAGGTGGGCTCCATGCCGGCATATTCCGCTAGGAAACTCTTGGGTCGGCAGTTGGAATCAATGCCTAAAAAACTCATGGGCATGCAATAGAGACAACTTAGTACTATAAATTGAGTTGTGTGGAGGTGTAATATTCACCGTGTGATATACTCAATTTGTAATTTTCCTCCTCACAGCTGGAACCCTAAAAAGGAACTTTAATGTGAACAACCCCACATTGTAGAACTGAAACTTCTTGTGCAATTGAATAATACTCATCCAAATTTTGTTTTTGTTTTGCCTGGATGCTCTGCAAACTCATTGCTGGGCAAACTTGGCATCCGAAATGCTATTGTGCAATTGAGGAATACTTGTGTACATTTTTTCATCTTTTTGCCTAATTATAACACACTGTCTGTTCCATGGATGGATACTCATATACATCTGAAAGTCTGTTCTATGGGATATTCATTTGTGAGAGTCCTAACACTGTCTGTTCTATGAAGTGATATTCAGAGTCTGAAAGCTGTCTGTTCCATGGATGGATGCTGATTCATATCTGAAAGTCTGAACACTGTCTGTTCCATGTAGGGATAATTATTTATGTTAGATTGTCTGAAAACTGTCAAACACTCATTTGAATATAGTTGGCAATCTGCAAAGAACTTGTTTTGTGTTTGTTATAGCTAATCCACATGGACATGTGTTCCATCTCAGAGGGTAAAAAGAAGCATCCACTTTTTTCAGATATATAAGGAGCAGTGTTGCTTCATAAATGCTTTGGCAATGTTGATAATATTTTTATCATCATGAGATTCTGTAATTGTATAGTTAATTCATCCCATTCATGTTGTGTATATTAGTAGAACTAGCTCTAGTGTTTAGATCATATGAGTATACATTACCTCGATCATATGCAAGTTGCTTCATTCCCAAACTTCACATCCATGACAAAATTATTATTGTTCACTTCCTGGGCATATGTTTGTTGTTTTGGCAGAACAAGATAAAGCAAGAGTGAAGTGCTTCATAGACATATATGCCTATGAGCCTATGACTGTTTTTTTTTACTATAACCAAAATATTGTTGTTTATCTTTTTCTAAACATATACGGCGTTAGCAGATGTTTAGTAGTTTACAAAGTTGTGTCCCTGTTTGATTACATAGATGCAATGTTTTGAATATTGTTAAACATTTGAAATTTATTGTTTAAATTTTTGAATTCTCTATATGTATTCATCCTAGGCAATGTAATTTCTCGGTGTATTCTCTAATTGTTGCATTTTTTGTATGTTGAATTGTTAAATCATTCTGTGATTGCTAATGGTTATTATTTGGATCAAACGTAAAATGTTTTAAATGTATGTATTTAAATTAAAAGTTAAAGGTACTCGCTCATTTTTTTTGTAAAATGCATTTTTTTTGTATGATGATATGAAAGTGCTAGGAGTGTTAAATCTAAAGTTGGAACCCTTCTGGAAATGTTGATATTTGCTCAAATATCCTCTTCGAAGACCACAATTTTCATTAATGTAAACAACGCTAGTAATCACTTAATTACAGCTTTATTGTTGCGTGATTGGTTGATTGACTTTATCACATGCTGTTATCAATGTATTGTTAAGAGGTCAAAATATCTACCACTTTTGTAAAAGTCCTGGTGGCCTTGTGGTTTAGGCATCAGTTTTTTTCTAATATTTCCTTGACTTGACTAGCCAGGTTTTTTTTATACTTTGGCTGTATGTTTTTGCAATTTTGATACCATAGAGTAAAATAATGATAAAATAAGTGTTTTCAGATGAATAACCAGGGATACTTATTTTTGGTAAAAAAACATGAGCGAGTTCCTTTTTAAGGTAATGATATTTTGAAACTATTACACATGAAATACTCTCTATGTAATATAGTAGCCTGCCTTAGAACTGTTTAATGTTTATGTTTGAACTGTTACTTGGCCAATTGGTCAGAATTTTGTTAATGTCATCATTGTTAACTTTCAAATTAATTTTATTATTATTAATTAATTAAATTTCTTGCTCTGTAAGTTTAATGGATACACTTGAGATCTGCTGTGTTCCTAACAAGATTTGAGACAACTGTTTCAGCAGTACTTGTTTCTTTTGAACATGTCAGCAAATGATTAAATATTTTACATTTAAAAGTTAACAACCCTGTTGTTATTCATGTTGTTAACTTAAACATAGTTATGAACAAGCGGCTCATTTGTTTACTGACTTTTCAATGTTGGTATGGTTATCTTTAAAACCATCAATATACAGCTTTGAGAAATCACTTTTAGTCTGTCTTTACACTTACACAGAACTTATCCAACTTATTTCAAATGTACCTGGTGTACATGAACAGTAGTATCATTGTTCAGTTTACTTTTCTTTTAGTTGGATCATACAGCCATGATTATGATGTATTTAAGCAAAATGTTTTGGCTAAGTGTTTGTATAGTCTACTTTTGAGCTCTATGTTCCAGTATCAGACTATATTTGTTTGATACTATTTGTGCAATACTTGGTGTTCTGTTTGGAGGACTGATATTGTAAAAACATGCAGGACATGTCATAGCTGCAATTTTAAACATAGCCACATTTTTAATATATACATGGATTTTGCATTTCGGTTAAGAAATTAAGATAATGGATCTTTTTAGCTTGTCTGTTTTCAAAAAAAGAGTAGAGATATTGGCATTGCCTTGGTGTGTTTATTGTCACTGGCGTCAGTGGCATCATTGTCAGTGGGCAAAATGTTTCCAGGGACAAAAAGCACATTTATAGCAAAGCCCTTAACTCTGGATTTAATGATTGTTGAGTTATTTCCTTTGTTTGACTTGAAAAGAACAATAGACCAGCACTGGTATTTGCTCATAAGACCTCTTGTGTGTTGTAGCAGGGTCACATGCACTTTTAGTAACAGTCACATATATTGCATAAATTTATGTCCACATTTGAATTGACACTTGATTGATCATACAACATATAACACATTAATATTATGTCCCTAGTGATTCTGCTCTGTGCTCTTTACCGAGGCTGAACTTAAACAAAACTGGTTTTTGGTCAATGAAATGCCATAATGGGTTAAGGATGAAATGCTGTTAGTAAAAAAAACTTCGGTTGCAGTAAAATTCACAATAAAATTAAGCCTACATATAAAGGGTGTAAAGTCAGTCTTTCCTAAGTTACAGTCATGCATAGAAAATATTGATATAGTAGTGAAAAATATCATTGAAGTATTAGTTGTTTTTTCTCACTTATATGTTTGTTTGCAATAAAACATTCCATCAGTTAAATAATTGTGTTATCTTCTTTTTAGGGACTCGAATTTTAGATAAAGTAGGTCGGTGAGGTGATTGGTCAATAGTAGGTTGGTCACATGATTAGTCAATGATAGATGATTGGTCAGACCTGTTGCAGATACCTTAGAGGAATTAGTTGTGTACTAGCAGATTTAAAACAAATTTGGCATAAATGTTCATTATGATTAGACAATGTGCTATGGTCTATAGGTTTAAGGTCAAGGTCATGCTTCAGAGTCAAATATTAAAAGCTTACATCTGTTTCAGCTCAGCCAAATTCTAATCGAATATTTAAAGATTTTAATGACAATTTCGCATAAATATTCCCTATCATCAAGAGTGTGTTGTGCACACAACCCTGACATGAAATTGGTAGATCAAGGGTGTGAATGGTGAAAAAAACATAGTTTAGCTTGTCAAGACTCTAACTGATCAGGTGTTTGCAGATTTTAAAATAAGTTTGTGAACATATTGACAATGCAGAGACAGTATGCTGTTTTGCAAGACCTATATCAAAGGGAATACTGGCGGATAAATGTGGCTTGATCCAATTTGAAGACTTAACATATTCAATATACTAAGATGGTATTTCAACCATCATTCACAAATTGTGTCAGTCTTTACACTATATACTGACATTAATTATCTATGTTTCCTAAGAGAAGCAATAGACTAAGTTGGTACACCAACACATCCAAATGTAGTTGTTAAATTTAGCCTTTGAACATAGCCTTGATGCTGGCTGCTTGGAACATGGGATAGAATAAATACTTGTCATGGGATAGACCTTACCCTTGACACAGCTTTGTAAATTGAATAGAACATATCCTTGATACATATCCTTCATGCTGCTTTGTGCATCGGAAAGAACATATAATGGATGCTGGTTAGAACATGGAATAAAATATATCCTTGACACTGCTTGGAGCATGGGATAGAACATATCCTTGACATGGCTTGAAACATGGGATAAAAAATATCCTTGACACTGCTTGATGAATGGGATAAAACATTTCCTTGATGCTGCTTAGAACATGGGATAGAACATATCCTTGACACTGCTTGGAACATGGGATAGAACATATCCTTGACACTGCTTGGAACATGGGATAGAACATATCCTTGACACTGCTTAGAGCATGGGACGGAACATATCCTTGACACTGCTTTAAACAAGGGATGGAACATATCCTTGACACTGCTTGGAACATGGGATAGAAAATATCCTTGACACTGCTTAGAACATGGGATGGAATATATCCTTGACACTGCTTAGAGCATGGGATAGAACATGATCTTGACACTGCTTGGAACATGGAATAGAACATATCCTTGACACTGCTTAGAACATGGGATGGAACATATCCTTGACACTGCTTTGAACAAGGGATGGAACATATCCTTGACACTGCTTGGAACATGGGATAGAACATATCCTTGACACTGCTTGGAACATGGGATAGAAAATATCCTTGACACTGCTTAGAACATGGGATAGAACATATCCTTGACACTGCTTTGAACATGGGACGGAACATATCCTTGACACTGCTTTGAACAAGGGATGGAACATATCCTTGACACTGCTTGGAACATGGGATAGAACATATCCTAGACACTGCTTAGAACATGGGATGGAATATATCCTTGACACTGCTTAGAGCATGGGATAGAACATGATCTTGACACTGCTTGGAACATGGAAAAGAACATATACTTGACACTGCATAGAACATGGGATGGAACATATCCTTGGCACTGCTTTGAACATGTGATAGAAGATATCCTTGACACTGCTTGGAATATGGGATAGAACATATTCTTGACACTGCTTGAGACATGGGATAAAACATATCCTTGACACTGCTTGGAACTTGGGATATTACATATCCTTGACACTGCTTGAGGCAAAAGATATAACATATCTTTGACACTGCTTGAGACATGGGATAAAACATATCCTTGACGCTGCTTGCATGGAACATGGGATACAACATATCCTTGATGCTGCTTGCAACATGGGATAGAGCATTTCCTTGACACTGCTTGGAACATGGGATAGAACATATCCTTGACACTGCTTGGAACATGGGATAGAACATATCCTTGACACTGCTTAGAGCATGGGACGGAACATATCCTTGACACTGCTTTAAACAAGGGATGGAACATATCCTTGACACTGCTTGGAACATGGGATAGAACATATCCTTGACACTGCTTGGAACATGGGATAGAACATATCCTTGACACTGCTTAGAGCATGGGACGGAACATATCCTTGACACTGCTTTAAACAAGGGATGGAACATATCCTTGACACTGCTTGGAACATGGGATAGAAAATATCCTTGACACTGCTTAGAACATGGGATGGAATATATCCTTGACACTGCTTAGAGCATGGGATAGAACATGATCTTGACACTGCTTGGAACATGGAATAGAACATATCCTTGACACTGCTTAGAACATGGGATGGAACATATCCTTGACACTGCTTTGAACAAGGGATGGAACATATCCTTGACACTGCTTGGAACATGGGATAGAACATATCCTTGACACTGCTTGGAACATGGGATAGAAAATATCCTTGACACTGCTTAGAACATGGGATAGAACATATCCTTGACACTGCTTTGAACATGGGACGGAACATATCCTTGACACTGCTTTGAACAAGGGATGGAACATATCCTTGACACTGCTTGGAACATGGGATAGAACATATCCTAGACACTGCTTAGAACATGGGATGGAATATATCCTTGACACTGCTTAGAGCATGGGATAGAACATGATCTTGACACTGCTTGGAACATGGAAAAGAACATATACTTGACACTGCATAGAACATGGGATGGAACATATCCTTGGCACTGCTTTGAACATGTGATAGAAGATATCCTTGACACTGCTTGGAATATGGGATAGAACATATTCTTGACACTGCTTGAGACATGGGATAAAACATATCCTTGACACTGCTTGGAACTTGGGATATTACATATCCTTGACACTGCTTGAGGCAAAAGATATAACATATCTTTGACACTGCTTGAGACATGGGATAAAACATATCCTTGACGCTGCTTGCATGGAACATGGGATACAACATATCCTTGATGCTGCTTGCAACATGGGATAGAGCATTTCCTTGACACTCCTTAAAACATGGGATAGAACATATCCTTGACAATGCTTGGAACATGGCATAGGAAATTTCCTTCACACTGCTTGAAACATGGGATAGAACACTTCGTTGACACTGCTTGGAACATGGTATAGAACATTTCCTTTACACTGCTTGGAACATGGGATAGAACATTTCCTTGACACTGCTTGAAACATGGGATAGAACATTTCATTGACACTGCTTGGAACATGGGATAAAACATATCCTTGATGCTGCTTTCAACATGGGATAAAACATATCCTTGACACTGCTTGTTATATGGGATAGAACATATCCTTGGCACTGCTTGAAACATGGAATAAACATATCCCTGATGCTGCTTGGAACATGGGATAAAACATATCCTTGATGCTGATTGACAAATGGGATAGAACATTACCCTGACACTGCTTGTAACATGGGATAGAATCTATCCTTAATGCTACTTGAAACATGGGATACAACAGATCCTTGACACTGCTTGGAACATGGGATAGAACATATCCTTGACACTTGAAACATGGGATAGAACATTATCCTTGACACTGCTTGAAACATGGGATATAACATTTCCCTGACACTGCTTGTTACATGGAATAGAACATTACATTGATGCTGCTTGATACATGGGATAGAACATATTCTTGATGCTGCATGGAACATGGAATAGAATATATCATTGATGTTGCCTTGTAAATGAAATATGACATATGCTTGACTCTGCTTGGTATATGCCATAGGACATTTCCTTGATGCTGCTTGGAACATGGGATAGAACATATCCTTGACACTTTTTGTTTCATAGGATAGTACATATCCTAGATTTTACTTGGTACATGGAATAAAACATATCCTTGATGCTGCTTGATACATGGTATATGACAAATCCTAGATTCTACTTGGTGCATATGATGGAATAGGACATATCCTTGACACTGCTTGAAGCATTGGATAGTACATATCCTTGACACAGCTTAAAACATGGGATAGTACATATCCTTGACATTGCTTGGAACATGGGATAGTACACATACTTGAAACTGCTTGAAACATTGGTTTAGTACATATCCCTGACACTGCTTGGAACATGTGATAGAACATTTCCTTGACACTGCTTGAAACATGGGATAGTACATATCCTTGACACTGCTTGGAACATGTGATAGTACATATCCCTGACACAGCTTGAAACATGGGATAGAACATTTCCTTGACACTGCTTGAAACATGGGATAGTACATATTCTTGACACTGCTTGAAACATGGGATAGTACATATTCTTGACACTGCTTGAAACATTGGATAGTACATTCCCTTGACACAGCTTGAAACATGGGAAAGTACATATCCTTGACACTGCTTGGAACATGGGATAGTTAATATCCTTGGCACTGCTTGAAACATGGGATAGTACATATCCTTGACACAGCTTGAAACATTGGATAGTACATATCCTTGACACTGCTTGAAACATTGGATAGTACATATCCTTGACACTGCTTGAAACATGGGATGGAACATATCCCTGACACTGCTTGGAACATTGGATAGTACTGTCCTTGATGCTGCTTGTTACATGGGATAGTACATATCACTGACACTGCTTGTTACATGAGATAGTACTAATCATTGATGCTGCTTGGAACATGAGATGGAACATATCCTTGTTGCTGCTTGTAACATGGGATACAATATATCTTTGACACTGCTAGGAACATGGGATAGAACATATCCTTGATGCTGCTTTGAACATGTGAAAAGACATATCTTTGATGTTGCTTGAAACATGGGATAGAACATATCCTTCATGCTGCTTGGAACATGGGATGAGACATATGTTTGATGCTGCTTGGAACATGGGATAGAACATATCCTTGATGCTGCTTGTTACAAGAGATAGGACATATCTCTGATGCTGCTTGAAACATGGGATATAACATTTCATTGAGGCTGCTATGTCTATGTGATAGAACAAATCATTGACACTGCTTGGAATATGGGATAGAACATTTCTGATTGAACATATCATTGACACTGCTTGGATTATGGGATAGAACATTTCACTGAAACTGCTTGTAACATGGGATTGAATCTATTTTTAATGCTGCTTGAAACATGGGATAGAACATATCTTTGACATTTCTTTCATGGGATATAACATACACTTAATGCTGTATGAAACATGGGATAGAATATATATCCTTGATGCTGCTTGATACATGGGATAAACATATTCTTGAAAATGCTTGTAACATGAAATAGAACATGTCCCTGGTGCATCTTGAAACATGGGATAGAACATTTACTTGACACTGCTTGTCTCATGGAATAGAACACATCATTGATGATGCTTGAAACATGGGATAGGACATATCTTTGATGCTGCTTGATATATGGATATAACATATTCTTGATACATGGGATAGACATATTCTTGATGCTGCTTGGAACATGGGATAGAACATATCATTGATTTACTTTGTAAATGAAATAAAACATATGCTTGGCTTTGCTTTGTATATGGGATAGGACATTTCCTTTATGCTGCTTGGAACATATGATAGAACATATTCTTGACACTTTTTGTATCATAGGATAGTACATATCCTAGATTTTACTTGGTACATGGAATAAACCATATCCTTGATGCTGCTTGATACATGGTATATGACAAATCCTAGATTCTACTTGGTGCATATGATGGAATAGGACATATCCTTGGCATTACTTTGTAAATTAAATAGAACATATCTTTGATGCTGTTTGATACATAGGATAGTACATATCATTGACACAGCTTGGAACATGGGATAGTACACATAGTTGAAACTGCTTGAAACATTGGTTTAGTACATATCCTTGACACAGCTTGTTACATGGGATAGAACATATCCCTGACACAGCTTGAAAACTGGGATAGCACATTTCCTAGACACAGCTTGACACATGGGATAGTAAATATCCTTGACACTGCTTAAAACATGGGATAGAACATATCCTTGACACTGCTTGAAACATTGGATAGTACATATCCTTGACACTGCTTGAAACATTGGATAGTACATATCCTTGACACTGCTTGGAACATGGGAAAGTACATATCCTTGACACTGCTTGAAACATTGGATAGAACATATCCTTGACACAGCTTGAAACATTGGATAGAACATATCCTTGACACTGCTTGAAACATTGGATAGTACATATCCTTGACACAGCTTGAAACATTGGATAGTACATATCCTTGACACTGCTTGGAACATGGGAAAGTACATATCCTTGACACTGCTTGAAACATGGGATAGAACATATCCTTGACACTGCTTGAAACATTGGATAGTACACATCCTTGACACAGCTTGAAACATTGGATAGTACATATCCTTGACACTGCTTGAAACATTGGATAGAACATATCCTTGACACAGCTTGAAACATTGGATAGAACATATCCTTGACACAGCTTGAAACATTGGATAGAACATATCCTTGACACTGCTTGAAACATTGGATAGTACATATCCTTGACACAGCTTGAAACATTGGATAGAACATATCCTTGACACAGCTTGAAACATTGGATAGAACATATCCTTGACACAGCTTGAAACATTGGATAGTACATATCCTTGACACAGCTTGAAACATTGGATAGAACATATCCTTGACACTGCTTGAAACATTGGATAGTACATATCCTTGACACAGCTTGAAACATTGGATAGAACATATCCTTGACACTGCTTGAAACATTGGATAGTACATTTCCTTGACACAGCTTGAAACATTGGATAGTACATATTCTTGACACTGCTTGAAACATTGGATAGAACATATCCTTGATGCTGCTTGAAACATGGGATAGAACATATCTTTGATGCTGCTTGGAACATGGGACAGAACATATCCTTGATGCTGCTTAGAATATGGGATAGAACATATGCTTGACGCTGCTTGGAACATGGGATAGAACATATCCTTGATGCTGCTTAGAATATGGGATAGAACATTTCATTGGCACTGCTTAAAACATGGGATAGGACATATCCTTGATGCAGCTTGGAACATAGGATAGTACATATCCTTGATGCTGCATGGAATATGGGATAGAACATATCCTTGATGCTGCTTGGAACATGGGATAACACATATCCTTGACACTGCTTGTCATTAGGGAAAGGACATATCCTTGATGCTGCTTAGAATATGGGATAGAACATTTCATTGGCACTGCTTAAAACATGGGATAGGACATATCCTTGATGCTTCTTGGAAACAGGGATAGTACATATCCTTGATGCTGCTTGGAATATGGGATAGAACATATCCTTGATGCTGCTTGGAATATGGGATAACACATATCCTTGATGTTGCTTGGAACATGGGATAACACATATCCTTGATGCTTCTTGGAATATGGGATAGAACATATCCTTGATGCTGCTTGGAACATGGGATAACACATATCCTTGACACTGCTTGTCATTAGGGATAGGACATATCCTTGACTCTGTTTTGTTCATGGGATAGTCTAAGCACAACCATTAGTGGTTTGTGACCAATGTAATTTGCAAACTTAGTTATGATCGAACATAATGTCACGATGTTTAAGTTTAAACACAACTATCTGTGCCTTGTGGTTAGACTGTTTTTTGCCAAGTAAGCCATGTTCCCATATACTTTCATGAGATTTAAGTCTAACCACAATCACCTAGAAATAATTGCGAGGCTATAATATACCCCAACCTTCACATCCATGAGTCAAACAAATACACATGTTTTAACATATATTTATTTTCTCTTTCTTGCAATAGTATAGTACACAATAATGTAATATGGTTTAATTAAATGTCAACACTCAAGACACACTGATAACATAAGTATGAGTTAAAACATTCTATTTTAGAACAATGCAATTAACAACACAATGCTATAAGCACTGGTGGAAACTGAAACTACCCTTAAAACAAATCATTACTGTGCTTATGGACTACATTGTTGAAGTATCTTCAAATTGCTGTACAAACATAGTCTCTGTAGTGTGTTATTAGCATTTTTAGATCAACTCATTTGTTATTCAGCTAGTGTAGCCAAATAATTTTACGCATAACATATTGATCAAGGATAATAACTATTTCATTCATAAAACATATAATAAAGTGTCCATTTCCTTATTTTAACAACAGAAATAATGCTGAAACAATGTAAAAACCAACCCAGGCACAATTTAGATATTAACACCAAGAGATTTACATGAAGTATACTAAAATGTAGACCTGAAAACTTCACAAATACTTGTTTACATGATTGTCTTCGACCAGGCACTAGGCAACAGTATATGTTTACCACCACTCTAATACCATGATCTTATTCTAAATGCTAACATTTTTGAAAACATAACACCTTTTTTTTTACAAAAAAATGTTAATTTTTACATGAATACTGGATTAAAACAAGAGGTTAATGCATTAAAGTCGGATTTTTCATTCTGACAAATGCTTTTTTGCAGCAGCATGTATGTTTAATGAAGAAAAAAAAGTAAATGCTGCTGATTCACATTCACGATGGTCCGACCATTTTTTTACCTTAGCTGACCCATATTCATACTGGTCCGACCTAGTTTTTGACCTTAGCTGACACATATTCACACTTGTCTTAAATATCATGTTGATAAATATTCTGACCGAGTTTGATAAAGATCAGATAAAAATTGTTGAATTTATGAACACAAATATTTTCTGATTTGATCTAGTGACCTATAGTTTGACAGAGAAATATTCTGACAGAGTTTCTTGAAGCCAGTTGAATTTGTGAAAGAATAAGAAACTTTAACACCAATTTTTGTCCTTAATAGTTGACCCAGTGACCCAGTTTTTGTTTACCATATTAGCATTGGTCATAAAAATCATGCTGAAAATATTCTGACCAAGTTTCATGAAGATCGTATTAAACTGCTGTATTTATGAAAAAAAAATCGAACAATTTTTTTTAACAGACACCCAAATGACCAATTGCAAACTGCATGCCCGTAAATCTATAACTATGAAAAATCAGGCAAAACTACAATACTTTACTGGCTCTTTAATACTTCTGTAACACTTAAATTGTTGCCAAAAACATTAACTAAATGAAATAATGTAAAGAGGACTCACGGTTATTTTACTGTATGCAAATTAAATGAAAGAAATAATGAGCAAAGTGTATCAGAAATTTTATAAAATGAAAAGCTAAATTTGCGCTGAATGTATAAAGGTACATTGTCCATGCACAACTCCATGCACATCTCTAATCATGTCCATTCACATTTGTCTTAAAAAGGAATAATAGATGTCTCTGTTTTAATGTGTCAAAAAGTTCTGACAGAGGCAGCAGACTTCCAGGTCTTTTTTTATCATAATGCACAAAGCAGATTGAGGCCTGCGTAAGGATTACCATGATTAAAACACAAGCATGCCAGATGGTGGTCAAGGTCATTTTAATGATTGTGCTAATAATTTTTTTAAAGTACGAACTGCCCGATATGAAATCAATTGTTACTATTCCCTGTTCTTCAACGTAATACAAAAAAAAACAGTTTTAAAGTAAAAACAGTTTTAAAGTACAACAAAAAAAACGTCATGATATGTTATGGATAGTAACGTCACATGTGTAGAAACATCAAAAACAATATGGCATTGTAAACTATAAAATAAATGTACATACTGAAAGTAAAATAATTTATAAAATTAATTTCGTCTTTTATACTGCATTTCAAATGGGAAACGTGAAAATATATCAAATACATCTAAGAAATTACATCCTACAGTTTACTATTGCACAAACAAAAATAAAACACTGACTTTTAAGTAAAATATGATGGAAACAGCTAAAATGTTTGAAGTTGTTTAAAATTTAGTCGAAGAAAAGCCACGAAATCAGTAAATGAATACTGATTACGTATGGTATTACTGACAGCATGGTCCAATAAAGTAATTTTCAGATATGTGACAGAAATAGTGATAAGCCAATATCAGGGACAACAAATAAATGTAAAACACAAACAAATGGCACATCTCAACAATATATATAGATATATATACTATGGGCAATTAGTTAAAACTTTGTACATAAAAAGTACACAAAATATGTATTGAAATGGGCGAAATACTTCACAAGTATATACAAATAATTCATTGGTGAACATGTAAGACTTACATGAAAACTCTGAACTGTACAGTCTATCACGAAGAAAGTGATAACAAAATGATCTTTGGTTTAAAAATAGTTCCTGTTAATGCTGACTCAATTCACCACAACATTTTCATTCTATTTCCGTCTGTAACAGTCGAGTGGGGATAATGTATCCTTCATCAGGTAGTAACTTAGCAACTCACAAGGTCATGTGACTATCAGTCAGGCACATGGTACAGGTCACCTGACCATAATAAGTGTCACATTGTCAGTCCGACAACCAATCACATGCCTTCATTTTTAAGTCACATGGTACACACTTGAACTCCTGACATGATACGATTTCTATCACAGCATCTGCACCCAATTCTCCAAACAATCAATTCCATCCCATCATCATGTACCTTTGAGATCACGGTATGTCAAGTTACTTTATATGATATTTCCGTCCCCACTGCATGAATACATATCCTGGCTCTCCGTGTCAACTAGTAATCTCATGATTATGCACCATTTTGAGTCTACAAACCACATTAAGACACAAAAGTAATTATAAAATCCTAACTAATTATCTTTGGTTTTGAGAAATACAAGAATTAACACAGAATAACTCTTGCTTTTGCAGTTTTGAAGTGTGATTCACTTTAATTCAACAAGATACACAAGTCGGAGTTCTTCTGTGAAGTGCAGTGTTGTGCTCAAACAGTTCACTAATTTCCCCATACAGCATTTAAAACTCAGTTCACAGGAACTTTTCATAGTGGCATATGCCCCAGCCATAACAACACAACATAACACATGCATCAGCAATATTCATGTCAGGTTATTATACGGAAACATCTAAGTGTCGTTCCTAGAGGTAGTTGAGTTCAAGCGCATGATGAAGGGCAGCTAGGTCGGAATGGTTTGATATTCGCCAGAACGGCCACGTCATCTGCTTTGCAGCAGCCTCTTCGTCTCGACCGTCGCCAACAACGACGTATGTACACTTCTTGCCAAACCGTGACACAATACGCTCAAAGCAGGACTCTTTACCTGAAAAATAAAGTTTAGTTTTAGTTAACAAATCTTGTACCCATTTTTCCCAATGCTAATGATCTTGAACTCATTTTCTCCAATGCTAATGAACTTGAACTCATTTTCCCCAATGCTAATAAACTTGAACTCATTTTTCTCCAATGCTAATGAACTTGAACTCATTTTATCTAATGCTAATGAACTTCAACCATTTCCCCCCAATGCTAATGATCTTGAACTCATTTTTCCCAATGCTAATGATCTTGAACTCATTTTAACCAATGCTAATGATCTTGAACTCATTTTACCCAATGCTAATGAACTTGAACTCTTTTCCCCAAATGCTAATGAACTTGAACTCTTTTTCCCTAATGCTTATGAACTTGAACTCCTTTTCCCTAATGATACTGAACTTATACCCATTTCCCCCCAATGATAATGATGAGAAATCTGTACAACAAATAAGTTTAAAATATTCATCCAATGTCTTCCCTCTATTTTGTATTCCAAATAATTATGCTTTCATGAAATTTGATTGAGGTAGCCTGTACTTATTAATGATTAAGTATCAATATGGCAACTTATTGAAATGTCTCATAAACCAACTTGGATTAAGATCCCTTCAGAGCATAGGATTTCAAACAGTAAAAGGAAACAAAGCTGGCAAACCCTACATTACAATGACTGTAATCAGATCACTCATTTGTTTTCAATGTTTGATAAATATTTGAAAATGATTAAAAATACAAAGGATATAATATAACAGATTTAATGACTGAACTATGAGGTAATATTGATGAACTAATTTGTCACTTCAAGTATCTAATGCCATTCATTAAACATTTAATAACAACTGTTTAAAAATGCTGAGTTTTCCAAATGAGCGACATTTAAGGCGTGTGTATCGAAGGTTTATTCCGATACATATCATCATTGTGCCTGAATTCAGGACAAAATTGCCATGTTGTTTAATTATTTGGATATCTGTTATACAATAAGTAAACAGATTCAGGCTTTAGGATTTAATTTTAATTGATGTTTTCAAAAATACCAAATATTTAGATTTGGAACTGATTTATCAGCAAAAATTTAGGAATTAACTGATCATTACCACCTGCTCATGCATATTATTCAAAATATTTCCACTTATCAGTGAGGAATGCTTCTAAAATTTGTTCTGGCAAATAATGTTACATCAAAATTCAAATTTGATTATTTTGATAGGAATTTAAACACAATTAGTAAACCCCATACTAATAACAGCTGCATTAATCTTAAAGGATGTATATCAATTATCCTTCTCTTCAAAACCACACAAGCTGAAAAGCTTTACAAATATCAACCAATGAGTAATTCCAGGAAAAGTACCTATTTTGGTGGCACTGTATACATTGTCAATGTTGAACACGCCACCTAGGCCGTAGAGCAGGGTCTTTGCAAGGGCAGGCACCAGTTGGGTCGTCGTGACTAGCACATTCACACAGTTAGACCTGAAATATCGATAAATATAACATTTAGTTATCTATTAAAACAAATTTAAATATAAATGACATGTATTTCAGAACAATAAAATGAAGTGAAATTAGAATGCAGAATAATAAGAATTGAGGGACATGAGATCTATCTACGTGTAGGTCTCTTGCCAAAAAGGATATAGTTTTGAGTCCCATTAAGGGCACACTCTTTTTGACCCTTCAAAACACTGGTTTCAACCCAGGAAGAGGACACAAACACTGGTTTCAACCCAGGAAGAGGACACAAACACTGGTTTCAACCCTGGAAGACGACACAAACACTGGTTTCAACGCAGGAAAAGGACTCAAACACTGGTTTAAACCCATGTAAAGGGCACAAACACTGGTTTCAACCCAGGAAAAGGGCAAAAACACTGGTTTCAACCCAGGAAGACGACACAAACACTGGTTTCAACCCTGGAAGACGACACAAACACTGGTTTCAACCCAGGCAAAGGACACAAACACTGGTTTCAACCCAGGAAGACGACACAAACACTGGTTTCAACCCTGGAAGACGACACAAACACTGGTTTCAACCCAGGAAAAGGGCACAAACACTGGTTTCAACCCAGGAAAAGGGCAGAAACACTGGTTTTAACCCAGGAAGACGACACAAACACTGGTTTCAACCCTGGAAGACGACACAAACACTGGTTTCAACCTAGGAAAAGGGCACAAACACTGGTTTCAACCCTCAATCAACAGTAGAGACATAAAACTAGTTAAGGAATAAATAACTGCATGATTAATCTGCAAGAGTAAGAAAACATAATGGACGATCTCAAACATGAAGTGTACACATGCTTTGATATTTACAACAAAGGCTGATTAACACAGTTTCACAGAATCTACACTGAAGGTAACATCACTAACATGTATTTCACTAGCATGTCCGTAATTCTGCTAATTAGGGGGAAAGTAACTGTCAAGAAACATGCCGTTGTTATGGCTGTAATTTCCGTCTTCTCATCCTTAAAGATGGCAAATCAGGTAGCTCGTGTATTTACATTGTCAACATGCTGACAATTTATCTGCGGCAGTAAATGCTGCACAGGCAATTATTTACCTGAAGAGGGAATTTCTTCATTAAGGAAACTAATTTCAAAATAATGGTAAATTTGAAACCTCTGGATTTCTAAGAAACTTGCAAGTATAATTAGCCTTTCTCACAGTTTTTTCATGGCAAACTAGCATTTATTCTAGTAATTCCCTCTAATTATACCATTTCTGAAAACAAAACAAACCTTATGGTGGAAAATCACCTGAGTTTAGAGCAAATCGTTACTTCTGACTACCATAATTGAAACCTTTTTTCCCATTGCAAATACGGGCATTGATTCCATTAAAGTAAAATATGACAAAAACGATTTTTTTAGTTAGAATTTGAAAATGAACACAACGAAAATGCAGGTAAATTAATATTCTCTTTGTTTAACAATTTTTCAGGACAAATTACCTTTCATTACAGAAAATGCATGAGGAAATGGGATTTTAATAAGAGGATGGTTGATACATAAAGGTCAAGATTTGCAAATAACCTGAAGGAACAGTTTTATATTTTGAATGACCGTATCAGGATAAAATGGTCAAGGTAATTGATTATTTCTTATAGAGGTGTGCATTGAGGTCAAGGTTAACACACTCACCAAGAGTAGACGCTTGACAGTGACTGGGTGTGAGATCAATACATAAAAGTGAAGGTCATCCTTTTATCTAAAGAGGTCAAGGGCAGTGTAAAGAGGGGTCAAAGTTAAAAAAACACACACACAGAGTTGATGGACAGTGGCATGAGAGTGAGGTCAATACATAAAGGTCAAGGTCATCTGTTTGACTTTGAGGTCAAGATGATTCAACACAAAACTCACCGTGAGCTGATGATGGACAGCGACTTCAGTGCGAGAGTTAGCCAGTTGTCTGTCAGCGTCTCAATCTCTTGTCGCAGCTGCAACCACGCATCCCTTTTCTGTTGACCTAGCATTCCTGTTACATGCAAACACAATTATTTAGGTGACTTTTTGCACAGGTTTGAAAAATGCAACTTAATGACATCTGATTACCCAGAAGACTAATTTTTTTTGGTCTACTTTTATTATTGGAAATAATTCATGTCCATAAATAAAAAGTATGCATGTTTCAAAGCAATTAAACCAATAATTCCAGACTTTCTAGAAAATAATGGTTGATTACAAAAAAAAAAGGATTTTAAAAAACTTACCTCCAACATTGTTTTTATAAGTGTTGTACATCTCCTTTATTCTGCGATATCGGAACGCGAGCTTGCGCATCCAATCAACTCCTCCTCGTACTCCAGTTGCTAAGCAAAGATTTGGAGCCCCTTGGTTATTCCGGAATCCATCCGCAACAAAGTTGTATGAACTAAAAAAAAAAATTCCAATATTCATATTAAGAAATGGATGATTTTTCTATGTTGATATAAATGTTTTACACAGAATTTTTTTTTTAATTGAAAACATAAAAACACGAACAATTTGTGCAGCTTTTGTTAGCTTTCTTGGTAGTTGAGGTCTAAAATAAAGGACATGTAAAAAAGCACAGAATACTACAACAAAGAAATGCATTGTATGTTAAATTTGAAGTAGAATAATGGTTGAACATTAATTTGACTACATCATTATTTTTTATGATAAAAGCAAAGTTAAACAAGATAATTTATGAAAATCAGATCAGTAATTATGGTTTTTATCAATGATCTCTGTGATTTATCATTCTTTTTCTACAATGTACTGTCTTGCATTCATAAACATTTATGTTCTAATGCAGAAGGGTAGCAATATTGTTTTTAAAACTGGTCTATGTAGGCAGTGAAAACCACACCTGGTATTGTAAGAACAAAATAGGTTTCTACACAGCGCTAGACTTTGACAGAATTAGTGGATCTATTGAAATTTATGTGAAGTTTTTTAAGAACATTTTATTTGATAAAGTGGAGATGAAAGGAAACTAATACAGTAAAGAGGAAGGTTAAATATTCATCTAAGTGGGGGAAGTCTAGGCAGCAAGTGCAATATGATTATGAGGCAATGATGGATGGGAGACCTCATAAAAACACTGGATTTAACAGCACAAGGCAGAAAAATGACTGATAAGCCCTACACTCTCAGAGTGCTCAGTGAATGCTGTTTTTCTCTCTCCCTCTCTCTTTTAAAGATAAGCATATGGCATTGAAGTTTAAAGTATTTTCAGTCCTGAAGACAAAGTGTCAAAAATAAAGGTTCAGATTTTGAGCTCAGAAACAGATGTTGAAGTCAGACCTCTGTTTCATGTTTTTGATTTGTGGAACAAAAATCTTACTGTATTCCAAGATTATTTATAAATAATCAGGCTTTCTTTCCAAAACAGCAGCAGGTGGACATGAAAAACAGTTTCTCACAATATTTTGACAGGGCTTAAGAAAAATGAAATGAATTTTAGATATTCAATATAGACTGTACAGGAATCTTACATAAAGCTTATGGGTGAAATATTACCTTAAATCTTGCCCATTATCATCTGACGATACATCATCTATATGAACTTGGTCACACTCCTGAAAAGACAGAAAAATGAGCTAAAATCATACAGCAAGAATTGGACAAAAATGGAAAATGTCTGCAAAAAGGAGGGAAGAGTTCTACAGTTAACCCACCTGACTGACATGGTTGTTCCCCTTTGAACATCTAGCAGCACACAACACTTCCTAGTTATAATTTATTTTTCATAAGCAGATACATGTAGGCAATGGCATTAATAATATTCACACTGAGAACCATTGAGACGTGCAGCTGAGTGATTGTGACAGGAACGGTAGTTTGGACACTGCTGTCAGAATGTGGCACTATCAGTGCTGTATATCACCATCCCCTCACACAAACATACAATTTATTAAAACAAATCAGATTTTATCAACAACTGGGGTATTTTTAAATGGAATAAAAAAATATCTGCGAAAATCAGCGAATTTACACAGCGAATATGTGGAATTTAAATTGAAGAATACTGGCTATTAAACGTAAAAAATTGTTCAACTCCGATGGCCTTTATAACATCAGGGCTATGTACAACCACTACAAGCAAAAAAGGGACACATACTACAATATAGAGAACATATATTGTTATGAATTTTATTGACATCTATTTTGATACATAACACACTGTTGCTGAATTTTTTTTTCACTAAACTTTATTTTTTAAGTATCATATGGTGATGAAGAGCAGCAATGGAGTGGTTTGAGTGTCGAGGGCAGTGGAGAGAAAATACTACACAAACCACTGACTAATTGTTGACAATTACTGCTAATTCTTCCTACTACCAATGTTGGGGTCCGACAGATCACAACATGTCTCCCTAATACCGACTGACAGTTGCAGGTCTGTCAAAACCTGACTTCCCCCTTTCTCATGTGGCTGATCCAGTCTGACACTTCCCCCACACATGGTTCTACTTTTCGCAACTTTTCTCAGGATTTTCGGAAATTTTTAGGTCCCAATTTTTTCCTTCTGTTTAGAATTTAGGAACTGGCCATGTGAATTTAACAAAGCAGATAAAAATCATCTCAAGGCAGGGACTGACTGAATTCATTTAAAACCACAATCTTACACTTTTCTAAGTAAATTGTCTTTTTTATAGTCTCAATAAAAACAAAACTAGAGTATTAATACAAATCTCCCAGGCACTGATAAAATCTTTGATTTTCATAGGCCATTAAAATAATTGCTGACAACAAGTCCACTAAAACTGGCCCCTTGATGTAAATCAACGGAAACAGGCCCTTAATTATGCGCCACTCTTCATTCCTCCTTACCCCACCCACCCACTTATGCCAGGAATCCCCATAGTTCACCAGATTAATATTAATCAAAATGGTCTTGGTAAAAAAGACTGCCAAAATTGAATTAACAACATTAAATGCATGTTTCCAACGAATCCAACAGGTTTCCAACACTTGACAGCCATGACTCCTGGGGATTTTAAGTATTTCAGAGAAGGTAGTTTGGAAATTGGATAGGGTATGTAGGTGGAACTTCCTAATTCCAGCAATGTTCTAAACCTGATTGGAACCACCTGGGCTCCTGTCTGTGAGTGACAAGTGAAATTGGCTTTAATTGGAAACATTTATAACAAATGCATCACTCATGTCACGACTTGGTCCATGTTAAACATATTTCTGTTTATTTTACTTCTGTTTATTTCACGATATTTTGCCTGAGCTTTCTTTGATATACTTCCTTTATTCTTATGACATTGGAAATTTATAATTATGGTAACATTGCAATATGTAGAAATAATCTCGCATTCTTACTAAACCTTTTTGAACTTTGTTCAGAAAGAATACCCAACAATTCATACAATTTTGTCAAGATCAAACAAAATTCAACAACTCAACTGTGTAAATTGTTTCGGACAGTTTTAAATCTTCAGCGACAGTTATAAATCTTCAGTGACATTAGATTTACATAATCACTAGATACTTCTCACAAAAAGGAAGAATCATCCACAATGAAATTTGACAGACCATCAAGCAGAATCTGTCCATAGAATGATTATAGAATCTGTCCATAGAATGATTATAGAATCTGTCCATAAAATGATTATAGAATCTGTCCATAGAATGATTATAGAATCTGTCCAAAGAATGATTATAGAATCTGTCCATAGAATAATTACACTATCTGTCCACTAAGATTGTTCATAATTGTGACCATTATATGAATTGTTTGTTTCTAGCATATTGGGGCTTTTTTAATTTATAAATAATGTTAGTTTTCTTTAAAAAAATTGAAACTATTACGCAAAATTATCACGGTAGGGACTTCATTAAAAAACTTTTTTAAACAATTAGAGAAATTAATCTTAATTCATTCAAAACATTCAGTTTAAATAATACCAAAAGAAAGTTAAAGTTTTTTTTTCTCATGAAAAGGGATAAATCTCTTTCTTGTATCAGAAAGATTAAATCAAAATCCCAAAGGCCGACACCCTCGAAAATAGAAATCATTTCAAACTGGAGACTGACAGCATTTTGTTTTCATTTCATTAAAACCAATCTGCCAATGAAAATTAATTATCATGTTTATGAATATGGTTAAAGCTGCCTTTAAATACAAAATGAAAAAAGAGAGATTCGCGTCTTTGGGCAAGGAATAAAATCATTAAAAAAATTCCTGTGCTTGTCTGTTAGTTCAAAAACATCTCTTATGAATCAATTCATTAAACTGAAGTTTCAAAAGATTTAAAATACATTTTTCCAAAGAAAGAGTGAACATCATCCTCTATATTTGGCAGTGTTTGCTAATTTGTCTTTGCCACTTGTCATCCCAAGCAGGGAAAGGTGACATCTATAAAACCAGCATCTCGCAACCCTGGGGCGTGTTTATATTCGCCCCGATATAGTTTGTATCTGCCTAAAACACACAATGACTTTCACTCGTGTCCCTGTTGGGCTATTATCTCATTAATTCAACTGAAATTTGGTGGAAAACTTTAACAAAAATTCTGTTAAATTTGGCATGTCGGAACTGACAATTTTGAATGGTCAGTGACTGCAGCCATCACCGGCCACTGTCCACTGCTGTTCAATGTGTCAATGTCCACTTGCGATAACACGCTTCAGCAGTCTATAAATACAGTCAATTAAGTGACCAGTCAATTATCATCATGCGGTCAATGAAGTTTGCAACAAGCTGACTGACCAAATATAACAGACACGGACCAATAGAATAGAGTCTATTTCATGAAGTAAATTTATCTTTATTTTGCAGAAGTATAAGTATGCGTAAGCCAATACGTTATGCACACATGTTGTTAAACATAAGTGACTTGAAAAAAGTATAATTTAATTAGAGACTTCAATGTTTCATGCCATTTATAGTAGTTTTAACCTGTAGGGCTTCAACAACTAGAAGTAATACATCACCTTTAGTTGGCAAAAGAAATGTAATGACCTGATATTTTATTTACGTTCACATATCTTTTGCTGATTTATTACACTGTATTTCTTATGTGTCCCTTATTTTAGGAATTTAACAATGTCATTCATCTCTCAAAAGAAATATTTCTGAGTCCATTTGTCTTTTTTCAAGCCTCTAATAATGTCATTCATCTTATAAATAAATACTTCCAAGAACAGTCGAGTATCTTAAAACTGAATCATGCATTAAGGATATTTTCTCAGAATGTCAATCTAAGTCTTACACAAGCCGAGATAACCACTGGTGACATAATCATGGACAAATCACCTTCTAATAACAACCATAAAGCTCCTAGAGGAAACCCAACCCCCTGCAGAGTAACCCTACCCTGTCCCCTGGGCCTGTCCATCAACCAGGCCCTCCCTGGGGACATGGAGAGACAATCCAGCCCCCCTCACCACTGGAGCCCAAGGCCAGAATTGTACAATACTAGTGTTGAGTAATTACCGGTTCCCATGGCACTTACTCCATCATATGGACAGAATTTTGAATGTAATTGAATTTTAAGCAATAATCAATCACTTTGTGGTATTACAATTGCACAGAGTGAGGGAATGATATATCAGATTTTGGTTTGTTTGATCGACTTTCATTGCTTCCATCTAAAATGAATCTTTTCAAAGAAAACTGAAAACTCATAAAGCTGACCTATGATATCAGGACTGACCAAGCAAACTGACCAGAGGCTCAATCAGGAGTGGATGTTTTCTAAGAAAACAAGGGCTGTAACTCAAGAGTAGCATTCATTAAAAACTTCATTTAGCCAGCAGATTAGTAAATTTATGTAACCTCATGACCAGCAATGCTGAGAAAAAAGCATCCAGGAAATTCCACATTTGTTACATGTACCTACAACTGTTGTAATGCACACTGGTTTACTTGACTGGCATGTCAGGAATACACACAGGATAACAATGAACAGTATTTACATAGCATGTCAGGCAGTGTTTACATTGCTGGGGTTATCTCCCCCTGCCTGACAACTGCCAGTCAGTCCCCCAACCCCTCTGGGGGGCCCTGTAGCAGACTTAACAGTGACTGGCAGGGTGAGGCATCAGTAAACAACCCACCAGCCATTGTTGACAGTAGATTGCATGTTTATTAACTGATAATGAACAATCAGGACTACCATGACCATGATAACACCACCATCACTAATGTCTAGATTTTATCAAATGTAATCAAATTTGTTAATGATGCTCAAAGAAGCATAACAATATTTCAGCAGTGGTCCAAAACACTAGGAGCAAAACCAGACCAGAGTTTATACATCGTGATGTTAATGAAGCAAATATGAAAGTTTGAAATCCAAGCCTCCCTAGTTTGTATCTGACCTGTACTGGCTTGGAGAACAATGGTCATGTGATATAACCACTATCCCTGGGGTGGGGCACGGTTTCAGCTCAGGCCCCCAATATTTACATATGATACCCCAACACAGGCACCGTGACCTTCAACAATGAGCATGGTAGAGAAATTACAGCTTTAATAATTCTGTATGATCCCAATTCCTCATCAGCAATAGAATTTAGCTTTCAATACAAACAAAAATAAAATTTCATCCTTTTCAACAGATTGAAAATCCTTATGAGGTTTTCATAACTTTTTCCAAGGAGTGACCTGATGCTACTGAAATAATTCTTGCTGATTGAAACATGATTTCTTTGGTCAGAATGATGATGTAAGAAACCCAATACTTGACCAGTGGCTACAGGTGGGAAGTGCCTAATTAACACTAATTAAACACCAGAACATGTACGAATCAGATAACTGATGACGCTTACAGGTATTTACACTTTTTTCATCAAACTTGGCTAGTCAGTGGTCAGTGGTCGTTAAATGGCCAGGGAAAGGTGTGTATTTCATCATGAAGATGTATCATCTAATTTTATGATATTGATCTGGTGTAAACATCCTGACAGCAAGGGTGGCCATAACATCAATGTTTTCTGATCAAACTTGGTGATATAACAGCTGGTTAATTAATTTATGTAAGTCCTACCCTCTACCACAGCCTGTCACATTGGTGTAATTAATTTTGAACACCCCAAACAGACCTATAACAGCAACAACATTCACTAGCAAGACACATTAGTCTGTAACATACATACATACATGTACATGGTGTTCTCACCTCTAAATCATTGAAGAATAGATGTGTGTCAGCTAAACTAAATATTAACTCTTCCATCCGTAACCCTAACTGTACAGAGGCCTGAGGATCCTGAAATAAAATACAATTAACATTATAATATTTCATTAAGTGGTTAAACACCTCTACAAAGATTTAAGAATTCGTAAAAGAATGTATTAACATTTGTCAGTCTGATAGTGATGAATAAGATGAAGAAGATTATGACCAAGATAACAATATTCCTGAGCGTATTTAGATTGATGTGGAGGATGATAGTAATATCAGTTGGAAAACAGTAGACAGCAAAAGTCAGCTATGCTTGTTTCATAATTGTTTTTGAGGATTGCTCAATTAATCATATAATTTTTAAAAGAAGCCATTTCAATCCCCCACTTTGGCTTAAGGTCTTACAAAAAACACAAGAGGTTTAACAAAAAAGAAAGAATTCTAAGACAGCTAAATTAATATTCTTCATCAAAACATAGTTTGACAATTATCCTGTCAACAATACTTGATTTAATACGGCATCTTAATAGATTGCCATAATTTTCCATGTAAATCCATTGATCTATTCCACGGACATAACCAATGGTGATTAAACAAACAATCCATTATTGATGAACATCAGTCTGTGAAAACAATAAGGACTCTATTTTAATTTTGGATTGTACTACTTTAAGCCATGAAACAACTCTTTAACAGTTTAACAAGTCAAAGAATTGTTACAGCCTTGATGTTCTTTCAGTTATGAGGCTGTGGACTTTAAAACTATCCTTTGAAACTTTTAAGTTGGTCAATTATTTACTGGTAGTTTCAATAGGATGGTTTCAATATTAAGAACACTCCATTCCGTTCAGGTAAATGTACTTCAAGTAGAGATATGTGTATACTGTACCATTGTTTTACAAGTCATTCAATGTTTAGGTAACATATTGCTGGGTATTGAATGTAGGCCCATGGAGCCCAGACGGAGCCCATATAAGTGGCGGTGATGGATCTGGCCAATTATTTTCATTTGTTTACTCTGTAAACACCGGCACCTGGGCTCTCCCGACATATAGTCAAGAAATCAGTCCCCGCTAACCAGTTAGAAACTCAATTTTCACTTTGTATTTTATATTGTAATTTCTTTTTCATGGTATACACACTTCTTAAGGGACTATTTTTACGAAAAGTATATAGAAGTAACAGACTCAATATAAGCCTAGTAACATGGGAGTGTGCTACCGGAATGTTACTTGGACCAGATAAATATTATGGTGCACTATTTCATTTTGACTAGATATTCCTTAATATTTGTTTGACTAGTAAAGAATATTCTATGCTTGAATTTAATCAAACAAAATTATTAAAAAAATCAATAAAAAAATCGCAACTCAGATTGTAATGATGTTAAACTTTACCATTTACAGCACACGATATATACACAAACTAGACAATTAAAAGCATAAGTCGTACAATTTATCATTTTCTTTATCTTCTTTTGAAGATCTATCCAGACATCATTTTCACCAGGTGCTTGTCAAATCACAGAAATTTATGTCTGAAACATCTGAGGGACCATGATTGAATGCACACTTCAAAATTTTCAGGAAATTCAACTCTGTCAAATTTGAAGAATAAAAATGTTAAACAGAGACCTGCCTAACCACAATCACTGTAGGAGCATTTACACAGTGCTTGGAATTCAACTGAGGCTTATCAGTAAAATACTTATTCCAAACCATCACACTTTTGACACAATCACATGGTCATTTTACATGAAAGTGTTTCACTACCTTGTATACAGTTGATGATAAATATTTGTTCAGACATATTAACATAAAGCTCTTAC
This sequence comes from Mya arenaria, assembly GCF_026914265.1. Classification (NCBI taxonomy): domain Eukaryota; kingdom Metazoa; phylum Mollusca; class Bivalvia; order Myida; family Myidae; genus Mya; species Mya arenaria. Next base: position 10,414,334 of record NC_069134.1, on the reverse strand, counting down.
TTTTCCATAACGTTGAGCATATGATCCAGTGAGGAGCGAGTGAAAGATGATGATGGTTTCATCAAGGTCCCATATAAACACACGTTCAAGGTCAGACTCCGGCCCTGGGGATGGCACTGGGCGCCGACCGCCCCCTGGCTTATTTTTAGGATTCTTGCCTGCTGAAAGAGCAAAGAAATTTGTAACAACATATGCCATCCTAAATAATTTTTTATATTTCCTTGGTTGAAACCAACGCTATAGTGACTAACATACAACAAGTGCACTCAAATGGAGATCAAAGCTCGGGTCTTCTACCGTAAAAGGCAGACACCTTTTTTAACAAAAAGACTCTAGAAATTGCAAGATATAAAATTCACATTCTTTTACTATTATCAGGTCATAACTGATTCTTTTATTCTAAGCAATCTAAGTGCCGTGACTGGGAAATAACATAACACAAAAGATGACGACTCTGAGTCTGGAGACATCTTCATCAATTTTTTTTATGCAAATTAGATATTTTGAATAGAAGTTTTGGGGGCATTTTCTTGAGGGTATATTTTGATTTAAGTATTACAATTTGAGTATACTTACTACGTCCAGACTGTGAACTGGTGGGTGATGGTGAGGAGGGGATGGGATGGTACTGGCCACTCGGGTCACCTGCAATACACAAGGGGTAACACATTTATTTAACGCTCCACAAAGACTGTGTAAGATTTATCAGGGGCTTGTAGCTTCAAGGCATACATAAGCCTTCTGTAAATCTTCCTAAATCATGTGGAAATGTATTTTTATACAAAAGGCATAAATTTATGTAAAACATCTCATGCAAAAACTTGCAGAAAAAATCAACAGTTATAACACAGCAACAAGTCTAGGCAAAGTCATCGAAGTTGCAAGCACCAGTTATGTACACATTAATTACAAATTAAAAATTCAGCACTTCTTTTTACGCTGCCTATTACGGCTATTGAAATCATTCTATTCATCATCCTTTCAATTATAAAGAAAATTACACGGTAATGATAGAGGCAGCGGTTCCTTGCCTTAGGGATTCTGGCGATTTCTACTTCAATCTTTCAAATAAAGACTCAGTAGAGAACCTTTATTATGAAATAATTGCGCTGTGTATAAACTGAGGTATCAAACTACATCTTTTTTTCCAGCTTAAAATGTCTAGATAAGTAACCAGGTATGCAGCAGTTTGAATAGAAGTATCAATTTTCATAATAGCAATATAAATTAGAAATTGATTAGTTAATCAAAAAAATTTCCCAAATTCTGTAATAAAATTTGTATGCAAATGACGATAACAATCTAATCAGTATCTCTTATCGACAAACTTCTACATATGAATGAAGTTGTAACAACTTGTTGAAATTCGGCGTTTGTTTCCTCTTACTGTTTACTTTCTAGAATAACACAAGAACACTGCCGTTTTTATGATAAAGATCGAAATTTGAAATAGAAGCAGCCAATAGTTAGAATGGAAAAATCTCATGTGATATTAATTGCGACTTTGCAGTTCACAACAATGATATAAGTAACTTGAGGACTCTTTGTAACACCACTGTGAAGAGTATTCAAAAGGGGCTGTAACTCTAGCCCTCCATTATTTTATGGGTCTGTGGGCTTGCTAACATATGGTCGACCCGAGATGGGTGGTTAACGTGCTGTCTTTATTTGAATTATAAAACCACGATTAATTGCAGGTGTTTAAAAGGTAGAAGGTACGCTATTTAAGATCCATAAACGGAACATCTTTGCGTGACAGGGTCTGCATGCACATAAGCACAAAATTATTGAATGCTTTGCTCAAACAAAGACTGTAACATAAGGAGGATTAATTCATTTATTTTTCGTGCAAACATGACAAACACATTAACAGACATATTTTATGTAAATTACAAAAATAGCACTTTTAAAATACAGATTTAAAAAATTCTGTTTAATAACCTCGATCAGCTACAGTAAAAGTCTGGAAAACCATACTTGATTTCAAAGCAAAATTACATACACAACTTTGTAGAGCTACTGTTCATATAAAAATATAATTACAAAATATGATATAACTACACAAATCAATTTTACATAAAGAAAATGAGACTGATATTGCACCAATGAGATCACCGGACAAATTCACATCTAATCATTTAGAAGAGCTCTGACAACCAAAAAACAAAAGTATAAGCCAATTTTAATTTAGTCTGTTATTGTTTTTATTAAGTTCCTTATTTAGAAGCTAATTGGCATGTGCAAAGGTCAATATAAAGGCATTCATGCCGCATTGCATACCGAACACTAAGGAAGTCAGCATTTGTGTCTGGTCTTTTAAACCATAAGTCGGCGCGGGGCCGACATAATAGTTTAAAAAACAACAACAAAAAACACTAACTATTACATATTACAGACAGCCACTGACTGAAGCACATTTAATGGAGTTTTAGATGTCACTTTCTGTAAAAAAATCCCATGGCAGCTAATGTATATCTAACATCCATAAAAAAATCACCCATTTTATATACAAGTCAAGAATACCTACAATAACATTGTAATTAAACAAACAGTTTTGCAACACCCCTGACTGCTTGGCAGCCTTTCTGAAGGAAAATGAATTTCAAAATTATTTTAATGTGTTCTATATGACCATTTATCTATGTCAAAACAAGCGGGACGGCTGTTTTGCATTGTCACCATTTTCAGAAATGTATTGCTTTCCCCCTTTCCCAACAACGGAGCGCCTGGGACATCAATTAGTTTAAGTCACCAAAATCCTTAACAAAATTAATATACAGAAACCATTTCAATGGTGCTTTAAAGATTTACCTGACAGAAAAACAGGAAAATTCAATGTTTTCTTCATTTCATTATTCATCCAAAGACATATTTATTAATGACATAAGGATTTTATACAGCGTTATGACTTTATCCGTAACAGAAATAATCTGTAAAAAAATGAATTCAAATATACCATCAATTTGACAAATTGCATTTTAATGTCGAAATGTCAGGCTTCCTTTAAAAGCCTATAGAAAGATTAAAATATCTTTGTTCATTATATGACAATATGTTTTAATATTTAGCGACATAAATCTATTTTGGAATCCACTTTCACACCCAAAAACACCCTAAATGGCCATTAAACTCAACGTTTTTGAAATATATCCATTACGGCACCCTCAGGTAAGTACAATGCAAAAGAAAATGTTCAATAAAATCATATTTTATCAATTTCATTTTTCTGATAAAACTTGATCCAAAGATAAACATAAGAATGATAATCCTGGGGTCAAGAACAATGGAACAATTATTTATATCTGGGTTTGAATGCTGAACTCTTTCAACCAGGTACTTGTCAACCATCTGTCTGATTTATAACATAGCGCTCTGATAAAATAAAGGGTGTGGAGCTGTTTTCCTTAAATAAATCATTCAATTATTAAGATATAAAAAATGGTTAAAATCTTTAAATAGTTGCATAATAGATAAATTTAGCAAAAATATAATAGCTGATTTGAATTCAAGTTGCTGGGGGGGGGGGAATTCACACATATCCTCAGTCTGAATTTGAGACTCAGAGAAATTTAAATTTAATTTAAATTTGCTCTCCAATCAGGCAAACATCTTATGCCAAAGTTAGTTATAATAAAGATACTTCGAAACATTTAAGAATTGAGATTCCTTAGCCAGAGTCTGAAACTCACACTCGGGTGTTTAAAAAATAGGAAAAGTTCGAAGTTTTTAATGACCACAAATTGAGAAAAAAAGACAAAAAATGCAGACTCGACCTTTCTTAAGTTATTTAAGCAATAACTGAGTTAACCATCATCTGGTCAGATTTAAAATCATTCAAATAATGTCACATAAATATAAGAGAGAATGTTAATCCAGAATCAGTTAGGTGACATTTTAACGATCTTCTTTAACCCTTTTTTTTACCGTAACTCTTTTTTGACTTTCAAACTAAGTAACAATGTACGGATAGTCCATGGATTGTTTTGATATGTATCAGGAAAAAATTACCAAAGTAATAAAAGACAAAAATGTTTTAGATCAAAATCATTGCTCCCAGTTTAAGACTGACACATTTATCACACATTGGTGAATGTTTCCATTGAAAATCACTGAAAAATGTGGATGTCAATGTCATGAAATTTAAATCAAAATGAAGTTAATGGCAGAAAGGAAATTTATGTATGAATGAAAGATCTGATTTTAAACATTTATTGGCACTAATCTGAAAGTGTTCACATGTACATGAGCTTACTCTGTCACATAGAACGGTCGGTTTTCAGAGGAAAAAAACACCAGTTAAAAGTGACTCGCTCATGTTTTTGGACCAAAAATGAGTTTTCCTGATAATGCATCTGAAAACACTTATTTTATCATTATTTTACTCTATGATATCGAATTTGCAGAAAAAAGTACAGTTATAGCATAAATAAGTATTTTGGTTTTAGTGGGGTTCGAACCCACACCAGGCAAATCAATAAAAAATAGAATACAGCCGGCTAGTCCACACGGCCACCAGGACTTTAACAAAGCTGTTAGCGATACATTGATAACATCATGTGATAATGTCCATCAACCAATCACGCAACACTTACAGCCGTAATTTTCAATTACGTTACAAACACTAATGAAACATTTGCTGAAGGGTTCCAGCTTTTGATATTTTTGTTTTAAAACTCCTTATAATTTGTCACACTTTATTACGTAATTAAAAAAAAGAACTCAATTTTACAAAACATGAGTTAGTCACTTAAAAGTCAGTTATTAACGACTTTAGAAACAGTCAAATCAACAAATATGTAAATTTTCACATTGGAAAAACAAAAAAATGTTTTCAATGCAATCATTGGCATATTCTTCTCTTTACATCTTTATGCCTATAAAGCCCGAAACAAATATTTTCATTTTATCCCTTAGGCCCATCCCTGAGGCTAAACTGACTGAAGAGTTTGGGCACACAGAAGGTCTGGAACATTGCCTTTCTTAAACTAATTGAAATCCTGCTGATTACTCATTCACATGAAAAACATTGAAAATTAATCACACTACTATCCTATTGTCAAGTTTTTATGAGCTGGGACACATATTCAATATTACGGCCATTGTTTGTTTCAGCAGTGGTTAATTCTACATTGGAAAATAACAGCCTCAATAAATCAACCCCACATAATAAATGGTAAAAATTTACTTTCCAAATACTCTGCAATTTTTCAAACCCTATGACAGATTATTACTGGAGTCTTTCAAGTTTTAATGATGAATTATGCTGGTGCTTTACAAGCGAAAGCACCCAGTTGCTTCTGTGCAATTTTAATGAAATATTTTTCCGCAAAAGAATACATGCATTGTTGCCCTCGCCTGTAAAATAGCTGCTTTTTTCACGTGGTTCAATATTTTATATCATAGCAAATATTTTAACAATAAAATCATCAAAGGCAAACATCAAAAGCCGATCAGTTGAGCAGATTAAAGAACTAAAACATGACTTTGTTGGATATGAATATTTTTAGTCATATTATTTGCTGCAGTGTGAAAGCTTATTGCACATTCGCCTGCCAACATGGCGGTAAGGAATAGAAACTAGCTAGATGGCCAAGTTCCATTGACACTAATTTTCGAAGAAGATGAAAACAACTTTATAATACCAGTTTCATCTTCAAAATGCAATGATGTAACTTAGTTATAATAGCGCCGTGGAGTGAACACCAACTCTCATCTGTTGTTTTAAATTCTTTTGAAAAAGGGACATAACTCAACAATTATTAGAATCAGAGTCATGGGGCTTCGTGTACACACAGGCATTTACTCTGGCAACATATGTACTAAGGTTCATATCTAGAAAGATTTTGGAGTTATGGCCAAATTGTTTGAGATTTTGCAGACAATAACAAAACCAATGCTATCACAATGCTAACAAAACCAATGCTATCACAATGCTACAACCTTTTTTCTTTGAAAAAAAGACATACTAAAATTGTCATCAATGCGTTTAAACAGACAGTCTCTTTAAGCATTATATACAAGTTAGGATAAAGCAAACAAAAAAAATATTGTGGACAAGCATGTGTCATGGAGAACTGGGCTATAAATATAACAGTGTAAGATGGCCATTTCAATTTGTTGATGTCAATCAATACAGTTATGGGGAGATATTGGTGCAAATGCTGTTACATTCTCCTATTCTCAGACATTTTGACAGCCTATCTGGACTGTAATGGCAGATTTATACATACCACCATTTTCTACAAGTCAATAACTCAGGAGTTTTTCATGATCAAATCCATTACATAGGACCAAGAACAGAATGGCTCACTCAAGGACAAACAATTCAATCTGTTGCAGAAATTTGATGGACTATGTATTCAGCGTGACATCGTACACAAGGAATAGGACTTGAAAAGTTCTGTCCTAGAACTAACTATATATATTTAGGTTATACTTAATTACTTGATTAACTGGATAATGCGGACACCTATAAGTTTCCTATGTAGATACAAGTACTTGTGTACTATTTGAGAGGCCAACAGAAGGGTTGTCTGGCAGGCTTCCACCCATAACCTCTTCTGTCAGAGGCTGAAACCTTAACCACTAGACCACTCTCACAAAACAGAGATTTTTAACTCTTTATAACATCTTTTTTTTTAACAAGACAGTTTGTGCAGTTCCTGACTTGTTGAATGGTGTGAGTATCCTGCTTTAAATCACATGGCTGTTCTTAGATTAATAAACAGATTTCTGCTGGCATGCTCTAATTGTGTGGCTTCTAGGCCAAGGTGGTTATTATCCTTTCATTATAGAATAGTATGGTCAGAGCTTCAGACTGGTTGCCGGTCATCGACAGGGTGACAGTTTCTGGTCGGTCACATGGGAGACCTTTGAAGGCTTCATACCGCGATTTTTACCTGACCAGTGCTCATCAAAGCAATAATAACCTAGCGTCCATAATTATCTCTAATCATCATAAACCACACATTCTTGTCAGAACTTGCAAATGAAAAATTCTCACCCTACAATCAATGATTATTATTTCTGACAATGAGCATAAATAACACACCTTTAAGGAAAAAGTTGTAAATGTGAAAAATGTAGGAGACAGTCTTCCCAATATACTTTTGATGATATTCTGCCACGGCTGTTTTCTTCAACCTTGAGGTAATTTAGTCAATGTGTTTATTGAAAATTACAAGAAAATTATGTTATTGACAGAAAGTTTATGACTGCGTTAAAAATATATTTTAAAGACCAAGATAATTATTAGGTGGCTCTGGAAAGAATACTTGCTGCCCCAAACAGTGGAAAATCGCGTCAAGTATGTTTCGCTGAACATTCATGCCACTGTTAACAATTTTAATCCGGTTCATTCAAGGTTGAAAACATTATTTTTACATTGTTGACTGCCACAGTTATGAAAACTTACACACATTAAGATAGGAAATGTTTGATGACATGCAACACTACCAAACAATAAGTAAGACAAATGGCACAGTGACAAGAACCATGCAGACAGATGCATGAGCCGGCTTGTTTGGGGCATGGATCCGCAACCAAGGTGATGGGTCGTGCTACACATGCGGTATATGTAATCTGTATTGGTAACATGTGTACTAGATTTGAGGCAGCCAAAAATCTTAACACAAACACAACTACCAGAGCACTTTGACATTCGCAACATTCAATCATTCTGCAGTTTAAGGTAAACAAAAGAAAAAAGAACATGGTCTTTGAAACAGCTTGACATACAAAGAGATGTCCAACTTTCTAAGCTGACCCAAGATGACCCAATGGCCATAAACCTGGCTGGAGACTACTGAGAGACTTAATACAGATCATCCTGGTACAAATTTTTATGGCTAGTACTTAATTTGTGTGTAAATTTCCTCTCAATTTGGTCAGGCATTAAATTGTCTAGAAGTGCATGTGGGGACACTGGTCAAAGGAATTCGATGTCATAAACATGTCTAACTAAACTTTAGTCACACTTGACCTCAGCGGTCAGTCCTGACCTTGACGACCTGTAGTTACAGGGAGTGACCATTTCCCATGATACCAGCCAAGTGATGTTTGATTTAAAATATTGAAATATTTAAGACTCTACAGATAAAACCTTTGATGATTTGCTTTCTAATGCCAAGGTTATGAGTTCATAAAAAAAACAAAATGCATACATGCTACAGAAAATACTTTCATGCAAAGCTGACAAAAGACTATTAAGGCCATAGAAATTACTGCAAAAAATGATATAACTGACAGAATAAACCACAGGCATCAGTCCCAGATATAACTGAGGATAAAAACCACAGGCAACAGTAGTAGACATAACTGAGAATATAAACCACAGGCAACAATAGCAGACATAGCTGACAATATAAACCACAGGGTAATGACTGTGCTGGCTGACAAGACACGTTTGGGGCACAACAAGTTGGGTACCTGTAGAGTTAGTCGGAGATTGGAGGTCCATATGTGACCCCTGTGTGCTCGCCACTGAAGAATGTAACGTCCGACATACATCATCACAAGCTAAATGAGGACAAGGCCAATATTGTATGGTATGTCGAATACATGATCATGTATGTAAAGAGCACGGAATCTCTTATGTTTTTGGTCATGTTACAAAATGTATGTATCATAATCTTTCTTTAATTTTTTTGCCACTATATCTCTAGAATAAAAACAGCAAGGTTTCCACACAGTTGATACTAAACTCTCAACTATATACCATACAAAAGCCTGTTCTAGTTGTTCAAAATCAAAATTACTTGACAACGCTGATGATGAAAACAGCACCAAGGCTATAACAATACCTGGACTAATTCTCTTTGAAATAATTGTCTACGATTCTAACAGCCGATTTACACTCACACAAGCAATACTCACCAGCATTAATTGTATTTTCCCTGGGCAGGTCTAGCACATATGTGGGGTTGCTAGAAGGCACTGCGGTGGTTGACCCAGGCAGGGAGGAGGAGAAGGGGTAGGGGTAGTAGCCCGCCAACGCCTGCGCCTGGGCTTGGGCCGACTGATAGCTGTAGTTCTGGTAACTGTCAACAGCCTGCTGACAGATAATCATACAGTCAGTAATAAGTTCTGCTTTTATAGATGTAACCCCATAACACATGAAAATGGAATACATATAGTAAATTATAGTTTTTTATAAAAATGCTTAACCATTAACCCTCTTAAAGAAGTTAATATTTCAATTCATATTAAAGCTTTATTGCCAATATTTTGCAATTTTTATATAAATTCCAAGAAGGTTGCCTTTTTACATTTTTGGACCTTAAGACTTCTCCTTTCATAAGATTTCCTTCTTTGTAAGTTTCATTAGAAATGTGAGAGCTCCAGTTCTGAGTAGGCATGTTATGGGGAGTGCAAACATATCATAGTATCAATTCATCTGCAAAATGAGAATTTAATTTGAACAGAAAAATACTAACTGCCTTATATAAAACATTCTCACAGCTTTTCCAATGTTGTATCAGTACTTAAAATACAGTTAGAGCTAATCAAAATTTCTCAATAAATATTAATGCATACTTTTAAACCAAACAATATAATAGCTAAAAGAACTAAATATCTCAAAAGATAAAATTACAGATTTTAAAGTTTAACTGCCCAAAACAGGAAAAGTGAATGTATGGATTGCAAAACATACAATTTCAACTAAAAAACAGTTGTTGTTTTTTAAATTTAATCAAGGGGAAAATAAATGCTGCTAACATCTGAATTTTGACAGGCAAAATGGATAATTTTAAGGAAAATTGCTAATGTACGATAACTTATATGCAACAATGCACTATCAAATAGTTTACTATTATTGTCAATGCTGTGATTTCCAACCCTTTATATTCAGACTGAGATTTGAGATACAGATTGTCTTGATCCTGATCCGTCCGGACCTTCCAGCATCTTGATTGTTTGCTGAACCTCCAGGGAGAAATTCCCCGACAAAAAATAACTTTCATTCCGCCGCACTGTAATTTAATTGAGCTAAAATCCCCTCAATCCTTGTGGACATCTATATAAAAAGGACCCCCTCAAATTTTACATGATGGTGATGTTTCTGCCGTGTCAACCAATGCCATATTCTTGAATCCCGCATGTTAAATTACCCGAGGCAGACATGTATTCTGCACTGATCATGGACATGAATTTTTATGGGGATTAACTGAAAATGATCCATTGTTAAAAATCATGATAAACATGTAGCGCTAAATGCCGCTTAGTTTAATATTCATATTGATAAAATTCAGAATTGCCTTAAGGGGAGATGTGCGTGAAATTGAAGAAAATGGTCCGAAACGGAGAAAGCTAATTAAATATAGTATAAAATATTAGATGGGTGACTGAACTTCAAATAAATCTCTCCACAGCGTCGATAGTGAAGATAACCAGTGTCACTTTCTGTTGTGAATTAAATACCATTAAATTAGTTTTAAATTAGTTTGTTTTATAAAAATGTCCAAAATAGGTGAGAAATAAATAATACACATTAAGCCGATGGATATAGTTTCATAGTGTAAACATTTTTTGATAAAAACAGGCACATAACCGCAAATATGTTGCGGATGTAAGTCATACTCGCCATAAAATTATGCCAACTTCATAAAAATAAACAACAACAGTGTGTTCAATGTATTTACAACTTAGGATGACACTGGCATAGTATTTTGTCTTCTATTTCTAACTATACACATCATAAGTGCTCTTTGAGTATACTATATAAACTAAAAGTAATTGGGTTTTATGACTAGGGCAGGTTCAGTCCGCAGACTGGTGTCCTATAAGAGAGAGGTGGTCAGGGTCTCGGCCAGGCATCAGACTCAGGAACTCCTGGATGAAAGTGACTTACATATACTACAAAACCATTTCATGTTCTATAGAACTGTTTGTGAATATCATTTTCAAGATTGAAAGAGAGGTGTGAGTACCTGTTGTGAGTAAGCTGAGGATGATGTGGTACTGTTGGTCGTGCCGCCATACGAGTTGTTCCCTGAAAAAATCACATGTAATACTGATATATATATCTAATTATGAAGAAAATTTCTGCAATGTACGAAGTACAAATATTTTTGTAGATATTATCTTTCCTCTGGGAATGGGTTTTGACTGTACAATTTAAAAAATTGAGTTCTACAATCTATTGCCCTAAAAGTCAAACTACTTGCTTTCTCTGTGGCTATTTAAATGTCATAAACTACTATATACTATAAGCATAAGTGAGTGTATTGTGATTTGCAAAGCGTTATTCAGACCCTACCTGTGTAAGGGAAGGGTGAAACACCAGAGGGGTACGTGGTCACCGGGGAATATCCCGGAGCATACTGCAGACCAGGCAGTGGCTGCTTTACCTTGACTGAAAAACACAAACATGCACATTTACTCTTTAAACAGACATTGCAAACAAATAACTTGGTAGTCAATATCATTAAAACATATACAAACAATCCTTATTGGTCCAAAATATAAACTACTGTTAAGACTCTAAATTGATTTAAAACCAGAACACCAGATGTACATGGATGCTTTTATTTGCATAATGAAGGGGAATAAAACAATGGACATTGTTCTCAGATTCATGGGACTTTTTATACATCTATGTTTTTTAACTGGTAATATGAATCAAAGTTTCATCGAATGTATTGGATTGTATTAGTTTATTACACCCAGGATGATAGAGTGGGTTATGGACCACATGCTGTACTGGTACTTGTACATGTAGCTATTGGTAAATGTAAAAAATGCAGTCCGGTTTAAACTTGTATATGGTCGCTAATAGTCATAGTAAATGACATGGTGCACAAAAGTAGCCCACACGTACACAGACACATACAAGAAGTGTTTCGCGTCCTCTCTCGTACCTCAGTTGAAACAAAGGTTATTTGAGTACTTCTTTGATGATCTCTCATTCTGTTTCTTAGTGAATAACTTCACATTAACATCTTTCAAGCATCTACAGCTATTGCTATGTCAAGCAAAACTGATTGTCATAGAAAATGTCTGTTAGTTACAATAAATGAATTATTCTTGTGATGTTATACTTCATACAGTCAATTCTTCTTTCTCATAAAATATAGTTATAAACAACTTACAACCGAAGTAATGACATTTCAGTATACAACTTAGATATAGTCTAAAAGAAATTTAGAACAGAACATCATGACTTATTTTTGACGGTTTGGTGTCTATAAGAACTCTCTGCTGCTCCAGTATTTCTTTTAAAGTGTGATGGGTTACTTTGGGACATTATCACAATGTTACATCAAAACCTTACAATAAAATGACACTTAATTGTAGGCCAGTAATAGCGAAGCATTAATAAAATGCAAATTTTGAGTACAAAATCTTGGTCAGTTTTTCAGTAATAGGGCCACCTACTTTGTGATATTCAGCAATAACCTTATCATTGTATGAAAATATTCATATTTCCAGCTAAGATTGATTAATTGCTCAATTAAAATCAAAAAATGGTCTTTATATATAAGGAAATTTTAATATTATCCGTTCAAGTGACTCTCAGCCACAACTTTATCAGTACATGTGCCAATTTGGGCACAATTTCTCGACTGATGTCGTTTGCATAAACCTGTACCAGCTAATCTATTTACAAATTAATTTCTTGTCACAACTATTCAAGTTCTATTGAGTTGTTTATGACATCTAGAGATTTAGCTCATTTAGAATCCACATAATTTCTATTTACACAATTCATGGGGTATTCATTTATATTTCAATGTTCCTAACCAGTGCAAGGCACCCATATTTAAATCAACATTTCTGCCGTTGGCTATCAACTTATGCGCCGACCTGCTAACACTGAATTGTGGGATGCCAATTGGGTTGATTGATCGAAGCGCCCCAGCATCCTGATCTTATCTGTCCCGTAATTTCAAATATCACAATACCTGTCATCATCCTGAATCGATGATAGCAAGAAAACTAAAGAATAATTTAATTCTGTCCCAAAATCCATACAAAAGATATTCACTTACTTTTACACAAAATTGCAATTTATTTGGTAATCATTTTCATCTTATCTCCCGAGTAATGAGATTTGAGGCTTTTTTTAAATTAGAATACACTGAGGGTCCCTATTGTAAGTTGATGCTATTTCATTTCTGACAATTGAAGGAAAGTTGTGTTCATTCGACACCAGAATTTTCGAACATAAAAGATACATTTTTATAACACATTTCAAGCGAACCAACTTTGGCTCGGCTCTCCATAATTAGCACGGCTTCTATCAGATCAATTAAAACTGTTGCACAATTCACAATAAACAAACAATATCCATCCATTCAGATCTATGGATTAATAACCAAGACAATACCACAGAAAATCTGTTTCATTTCATGCAACCAAGAATTTGTCAGCATTTATAAACTGTTGCACAATTTAAAGACAAGAATTAATCATTTATCTTGGACAAATCTGCTTAATTAATTAACTGAAGCAGTGCTATCAATGGCTCTTGGCCTTTTTCTGCAAAAATATGGGCCCTCTTTTGTGGCCAATAATTGATTACAATCACTGGAAATACAAGATTAAGATTTTGAAGCCATGAGTTGTCAGTCATAAGTTTTTAATCTTTTCATAACAATGCAAAAACTTCAAAAAAGCTAGATATCCTGTTAACCATTAACAAAGTTCAAGTTTTTCTTGCGTAAGCTGCTACATCCTTGTCCTTTCGTATTCAAATCATCGAAATTGACATTCGTTGAGACGTATTATCAACCTCAATACTCAGAACTTACTGTCAGGAGGAGTCTGGTAGCCCGGGTAGTTCTGGGCCGCAGTGTTATACCACTGGTTAGTAAACGCCTGCATGTTGGTCAGGGTCTCCGAGGAGCTTGTTCCAGTGCCGACACTTGTTGCCGCGGGGGGTGAGTCTGATGTCTCGTGTTTTAGGGTACCGTCTGCTGGCCCGTCTGGGGAACTAGATGTCTGGCTGGGTGGTTGGACAGGAAGTAGTTGTGAGTACTGTGCTACCGAACTAAAATATAATTATTTAATATTTTGCAAATGCCCAGCTATCAACATTCCTATGATCACTGCACTCAGAAGTGATATTCCAAATATATCCTGCAAGGCACTGTTGCAATGCTTAATAAAACAAGAGCTGTCGTAAGACAGCGCACTCGACTACGGCGCTTTGACTTAGAAGTGAATACAATAATGATGTAATATGTGCCTGTTAAAAGCAATAAAACAATCAAATTAAAAAGTGAACAAGAATTGCTATGTGACAAAACCAGGTTTTTAATGATTGCCAGAAGAGATTCAGTTTCAACTGCTTTCTTCTATTTTTTGTAACAGTGACCTTGATCCTAAGGGCCCATAACACAATCCCATGAAAATCCTCCATACACTCTCCCTACATATCAAGTTTGGTCACAGTATGTCAACCATAACTGAAACAGTAATCTATTTTTAGTAACAGTGTCTTTGACCCTAGGGGGCCAAAAGGCAATCCATGAAAGCTCTGCATGAACATGTCCTATATACCAAGTTTGGTCACACTATGTCAACCCTTACTTGAGTTATTCAGTACTAACCATATTATTTTTTTTAGCAACAGTGACCTTGACCTAAACCATAGCTCTCGGGGCCCAAAACACAATTTCAGGAAAGGTCTTTATAAACTCTTCCTATATACCAAGTTTGGTCACAATATGTAGACCCTTACTTAAGTTATTAAATACCAACCCTTTTTCTATTAATAGTAACCTTGACCTTGATTGTAGGGGCCTCATACGCATTCCCATAAAAGGTCTCCATAAACTCTTCGTATATACCAAGTTTGGTCTCCTTATGTCAAATCTAGCTAAAATTATTTGATACACAAGGTGACTTTGATGCTGCCCTACCACCAGCTCGCCCAAACAATGACACAACTTCAAATAACTTGTTTTCCCTTTATGAAAATGTGGTTAAGAATATAAAAATGTGCCTTTCAAAAGAAATTAAAAAAAGAAAAGAAAAAAAAGGGCCATAATTTGTATTTAGGGTTAAAATGGAGTTATGTTTCTTGTTGTAAGATGGTCGTCAATAATTTTGAATTTTATTAAGTGCATTGAATGTAGGTATAGAAGTTTTTTTACTAAAATCCCAACTTGCCCTTAACTTTAACTTGCCCTAAAACTTTAACCTAAACTTTAACCTAAGTCAATCAGGGGCCATAACTTGTATTAAGGATAATATGAAATTATGTAACCTCATTGTGTGATGGTCCTGAACAACTGTGTGAAGTATTAAGTCAATTGAATGAAGGGTATAGAAGTTATTAATAAATATCCCAACCTGCCCTAAAACTTTAACCTAAGTTCCATAGTCAATCAGGGGCCATAATTTGTATAAAGGATAATATGGAGTTATCTAACCTCATTATGTGATGGCTCTGAACAATTCTGTGAAGTTTTAAGTCAATTGAATGAAGGGTATTGGACTTATAAGAGAAAATCCCAACTTGCCCTAAAACTTTAACCGGACGCAGACGGCGACGCTGACGACTACACCGATGCCGGGGCGAGTAGTATAACCTCCTTATTCTTCGAATAGTCGAGCTAACAATCAAATTTGTGAAAAAATATTCCCCTCATAAGAAATCTGAAATCTGAACTATAAAGAAAACTTTGTTTGTATCAATCACCAGATGAATATCATGAATGACTATAAAAATATCTTCAAACATAATCTATCCATAACTTTGTTCCTTTTTTTCTATAATGTTATTTTTCTCTTAATAATTCAGCACATGTGTAGAGCCATATTTGGAATCAAGTGGAAGTTCACTAACCGAAATAAAGTCTAAAATTGAATATTCTCTGCTAAAAAGGTGCCACAAGCCATTATGGCAAAGCCCATGATTTCTTCACCATTTAAATGCTTTAGTGCCAAAAAAATGTGCTCTGATAATTTTAACCAGAATTGATAACCCCGGGGAATGAAGCCTTTCCCATCGTGCTAATATGTGGTTTAGTTTTTCAGGAATTTTTAACCACAGTCATAATTTCAAGTGTGATATGGGTGACTTCCTATTTGATTGCGTAATGTATTGTTCCAAAAACACGCACCAATGTATTTTGTGGTTGGTATACCCAATATGACTATTTTTCTTTTTGTGTACATGTATGTTATAAAAATAATCTCTGACACCAGGTACAGCAGTACAGTACAAGTAATTAACAATTCTCATTTGACTATTTTTTTATACTTGCAAAAATTACAAAGTAGACTGGTTTACGTCATAGAGGGCTAGTGTTGCAGTCGAAAGACCCCCATGTTTGTATATCTCACTTTATAAATAAAAACTCACCTTTGAAGAAAATTTGCAATAAGATTTGGGTTGTGAAGACTCGCTAGTGCCTTGTCACCTGAAATAGATGGAAGACTGTATTAACTACTATAAGGCAAAACATTAAATAAATAAATAAAACAATAAATAAATAAATACATATTGTCTTGTTTTTATTATTATAAGATATGATATCTTTTACAACAAAACAATATTATAAGCTCATTCCGAGACAACGATTTTTCTAAAGAATTGAACAAAAAATATGGATGATGATTTTCGCCGTGTGTTTTTAAATCAATGCCAATATTAGTTTATTATGAATAATGTTGTAATCTGACATGCTTAATGATTTAGCGAGGCAGAAGTGATACAGCATATTGATCCAGGGACAACATAGGCCATATCACATTTACACCCAAACTATATTTATTTAGAGAATTTCTAAAAAAAATCTATACCATAAGGCTGATGGAGTGTTCAGAAATTATGTAACAAGCCCCAGCGAAAACTGATAGTCATTGCATGATGGGACTTTTCATTTTTCCTGTGTTACATTTCACATGTTTCCATTGTTATTCAAACAAACAAATGTTACATTAACAAAATCAAACAAATCTGTGTAAAAGATATCCCCGGACTGTAACTAATACATGGAAAACGTGTGTACACCGACACTTTACCTACGAAACTGATACTTCCCAAATCGAAATTCACAAAATACAGCCTATATTCGGCTACAACAAGGATGAATTTGCAAAATCACGATGATAAATTGAAACGGTATAAAAGATTTTATTAAATATACATGCATTTGTCAGTGTTAACACAAATCATATATTTCTGCTGCCCTCGTACATCGTGTCATATTGTGGGCACCTTCATGTCTACCTACATGGCGATAACATTTCCCGTTTTTGTTACGTTCAGCCTCTCAATCAATAACAAACAAAGAAAATGACGCAATTCTCAATACTGCCAATCCTAATTCTCATAGACTTCACAATGGAACTGCATTTTCAGCTTTCAAAAGCTGGAACAATTAGGACAATGAATCAAATGGTGCAAAAATCAATGTTTCTATTGCTTCTACACAGCATGGTTTCTAACAATGCACACACAAGGATGCACAGGTATATTAACTATGAGAAATTAACTTCTTATCCCAATTAATTTTGCAACATGGGAAAATGCACAAACTGTATATACAAGATAGGAATACTAAATTTCGAGGGGTGAAAGCGAAACGGTTCTATCTGCTTCTTTATTTAATGTCACTTAGAACCTTTTTCGCATTTGCTGTTAGTTGTTGGGAAAAATTGGTGAGTATTACTGTAAGGGGAGAAGGGGATCAACTCAGACTGTATTGAACCATGCGACTAGCTTTCTGTATTATCTACAAAACACCATCAAAACATTAAAGTAAGGAATCAAATGAAAAACAAAGAAAATATCAATGATTCTATGCAGCATCATTAAAACAATCAGTCTTCACTTCAGGCATTCATCATGCTTCAAGCTGAAATTTTGAGGTCAGTAAATAAAACCAAAAAAGATTAATCTTGAACTAAAACTAGATATTTCCTTTACAGTAGGTGACTTCTATAACCATTTGCTGTAAATGTAAGACAAATTAGCGTAATTTTCCAGTTTTGTAATATGGTGGAGTACTACTTGTCCACTGCCATAAGTTACCACGGTGTCACTATATGTTCGTGTCCAGGTAAGCATAGGCTACTATAATCTGCAAAACTTGGTAGAACTAACTATTTTACAGAACTTTTTTGGTCACAGACTGTGTCACTCTGTCTACACATTCCTAACAAAGTCACGATGCCATGCTGGTAAACCAGTCTACCTGTGAGCCACTCAAGGGGGATTGTTATAACCTCCCCTGGGGAGAGAGGACCGCCCGTCAATGACGTGTCGCCCGGATGAGGCTTTATTGTTATCACTGAAACCAAACATTTAAGTCACCTTAGCTGTTCTATACTTAAGTTCTACTCAGGGAACTTGGTAAGAATTAAACATGTCTAGTAAATGTTGAGCAATATCGTTTATAGAGTCCATATATAGCTTCAATCATGGCCCATAATTATATAGACAAAAGAAAGACACAATATGGACTCAATACTTTCAATAACATCCATTTCAAGCTATGATAGAAAGGTATTAAAAACATTTACAACAACCACAATTTTTTATATTAACTACTGTTTTGTAATATGTTGATTTTTTCTTTATATACAGCATTGAAAACGTTTTGTTTTTGTGTTTTTTTACACTGTAAAGGCATTGTTTTAGGGTAAAAATACAACTCTCTCTCAGAGAGCTTTAATAACCACTCATGCTGAATTGGCACTTTGTTCCTACAAAATGATGACAATAAACTCCTACATGGTCACTTACCCCGTGAAGAGCTGAGCTCGTGAACATGATAGAACAAACTTAAAGATGCCGCTTTAAATCGAACCAACGGGGGTTAGTTTACCTCAAGGACTTCATAATTGTTGACTTGTGTTAATGATAGGATCTATCGTTTATTCAATAGTATAAACATTGTCAAGTTAAGGTTATAGATGTTAAAATGGTATGTCAATTTCTAGATACGATCATAATACAATCATGAATGCATACAATATGTAAGTCGGGATATAAAATAGACATATCTTCAAATCATTCAGTCCTTTTAACAATTGTCAGAACATAGGATGCAATGTCAACTTAGTGAAAATGTAATTCAATAAAATTTAATTACATCATACTAGATACCAATTGTTCACTCCATTAGATATTATGAAATATTCTGCTTTTTTTTCGTTTAATTAATTATTAATCTGCTCCTAGTTTCTTTCATCTTTTCATGAGGGCTTATTTCCCAAATACTCCGACAAATTTTCAATATCATTATGTGATAAATGGAATTGTAAATTAAAAACCTTTCACATTCAAATAATTTAAGATAATATCTATTAAATTATTCTTTATTATAAGAAATAACATTCTCGATCTTTAGAAAACTGTTTTCTTCTGATGTGTTTCTTCTGATGAAAATTTAATGAATCTGCCTCAAAGAAACATTATTATATCATGCAATCTTTTATACATTTTTCCAACAATAAAAAGTCACTATTAGGTAATTTCAGTAATAGATTCTTCATTGTAAAAACCAGGCAAACAATCTAACAACTGATTTATAAGTAATCCATCATTTCGCCAATATACTGTCAGACACGAGGTACGAAATGCTGATAGAAACTATGATTTTGTAATAAAATACAAAGAATATATTTTTTCTACTTAAACGTTTTATAAGCAATTAAGTTTAACAATGATTTCATTAACATATTTAAATTTGCAATTAAACAAGAATAAGACTGCTCTAGTTTGTAGACAAATTTATAATTAAATACCTTTTTATGCAAATTGCTAAATATACTATACTAGTCGCATAATTTGGCATTTTTTTTTTTAAATCTTCAATCATTCTCAGAAAGAAAAATATAATCCAACCCTACTTTCTTATTGCAAAGTAATGGTTTGCACAGACAATGTCTTACAACAAAAGGTAGAAGTAATGTTCAGTTTGTGGGAAGGCTGTGTTGTGCTCTCTGTTTTCTGATAAATGTGGAAGATGAAGTTCATTTCCATGATAAAACTGATAACTAATCACAATATAAGAGGGCAATTTGTCTTAACAAGTCAAGCAATGAACTTTTATTACTAAAAGAAAAGCAATCTTTCTTCATTCTTTAGACCCCATCCTAATTTTAAGAAATTACTTGTTTTATAGAATTAATTCAGTTAGCTTTCACTGCCACCATCGCTTAAGTTTCTGCATCTAGGGAGACACATGACAACACTAACTTTAAGGAGAAGGAAGACAAAAACTGCAAATTTGAAGGTGTAACCCCATTAAAAAGTCAATTTTCGGTCCAGCAGGACTTGTCACCAAACCAAAGGTTCAAAACCGCTAAACAATGTTTTAATTTTTGTACACGTTTGATTTATGGAGGCCAGTGTTTTGGGCTCACATCCTGTGTTGCAATTTGTCCTTAAACGGCAAAGTCAGCGCTCCACAATTTTTCGCACTAAGGGGGCATTATGCTTAAACTAACATATAAAATTGTAATTCTTGTGCCCATTCAAATTCCACCACATAAAATAGACTTAAAATAACGCCCCATTAATTTTGTGTGAACTTGAAATTAACTTCACATAAAAATCAAGCATTAAAACCCTATGCACTGCCTCTAATGGTTTTATGGAAAATTCGGCTGAATAAATTACAATAGAAACTGACGACCATAAAAAAGCATTAATAATAAATTATGCATTTTAATCCTTTAACAAACTGTTACAAGAGTTTTCAAAATATTTTGGCAGAATGGCATTCTTGGGTACAAGGGCCATATTGTCTCAACCATCTGGTAGAACGAAGGCTGAGGAGCACAAAAACAAACATTAACTCAGCCCAAGTAAAGTTTAACAGACAGACTGTTAGCAAATTTCAGACAGAGAAAAATCCCCCAACTGCATCATTAACATTTCAAAATTGTGAAAAGCAAGTGCTGGGAGCATTATTCACCATGAAACTAGTGATTTTCTTTAATTTTGAATCTTCCTAATTGACAGATTTTGCGACCCTACTGGGTGCAATGTCGGAAATTAATTCATTTTCCCCCTTCTTGTTTGGTGGTTATGGAGCAGTCATAAACACGGGACCTCATATTTTACAAACAACCCTATAATCCAACACATTTGTTCTAAGGTTGTAAAATTATTCGACAAAAAACTAAAAAAAATGGAAGTGTTGATGTTTTTGCTTAAAATTTAACCTTATTTTAAGATTTTCAGAAAATAAATTCATTATAAATATTTTGTGGCAAAAAAAAATGGAAAACAGATTAAAACTAAGTTTCATATAGAGTTCATGACAATATTAAAACAAATGGATTGACAGATGTAAATAAAAAGTAAAGATTGCTTCCTTGAGGTCATAAACTCTACCCAGCAGTACTAGTCATAGAAATATACATCACGAAATTAAATGAAAGAAACTATTCACAATTAAATGGACATATATTGCGGCATTGTCAGGGGATCAATGTTATGTTTCTGTTTCATTAACTTTTTTCAATCAAGGTTTTTGTTTTTCTTCCATTTGTTATCATACGGCCACTATAAAGAAACAAAAATGTTACATTATAACTGCCTGAGCAGTGTAAATGGGCAGGGACACAAGAAAGCAGGCAATGAAGATAATGATGTATTTTTATGTTTTCAATCAGAGAGATTTAGCAAGCATTTATTGGCAGAGCAATGCCAGAGCCATCTGGTGCTTGTGATTACGCTGGCCATAAAACGTTGATAATGAAATCCTCACACTCGGGAAGTGTGCAGTATGGTTTATATCGAGGAGGAAGCGGGGAGGAGTGCAGTGCACCTGCCCGACTACACACCTCCCCGCCCTCAAACACGCGATCCAACACAATACAATACAATATCTCCAATCACAAATCCCCTTTTACGGACAATATCTTGAAAATCTCAACACTACATACAGTTACAGGTTATGCCATTTGGGTTAAGATATTGAATTGCTTCATATTTTTCATCTCATCTGTGCTTCTTTTGCATCCCATATCTTCTATTATTATCTTTTAATTTTTTCACCATATACTGGTATTTAGTTTTTCGCCTGGTATATGTTTGAATCTTTTAAAGTGTCCTTAGCATTTTTGTAAAATGATGGTACATAAAATTGTACCCCATCTATCAACAATCGTGTTATATACTCAATTGTACTTGTTGTACCTTCTGTTGACATCAGCAAAAAACAGATATAATTCAAGTTTGGTTACTGCTAACCCCTACCCTGCAAAATTTATTTAAACTTAACACCTAACACAAAACCAAGCCAAGCGTATTTACCTGTAAGTGGACCAGCCACTCCTTGCATCACCCACGGGTCACCCGCACTGAGAACCGAGTCTCCCGCTGTGACAAGCCCGGGAAGGTCACCTGAAGAAAAATAAAGTATAAGCATTCAGTTCGAGCCCTGATAAATGACCAGAGGATATGTAAAACATAAGAATCCCAACAGCGCTGGTTGGCGACCTGAATATATGTAAAACATAAGCATTCAGTCTAAGTCCTGGTAAGTCACCTGAGGATATGTAAAACATAGGTAGTCAGTTTAAGCCCTTGGATGTCATCTGTAAATGTCAAAAACTTCAGCGTTTAGTCAAACATTCTCTTCTAAATAAATAATATAATATATTAAATTGCTGTTTTGAAATTTGCTGAAAGGGAGTTACGGGCGATATCATTTTATAATACTATCAATGTCACTATAAATAATGTCAAAGTTTTTAAAATAATTAAAATTTAAAAATCTTTAAATTATATCCTACAGACACAATCTCTATGAATGATTGAGGGGGGTTTACATCACAAAACATATTCTTTATATCCTTGATTTCTTGATAATAACGTCTTTCAATTTAGGAGAAATATAGCTGTTTTATAAGGGAAATTTATAGAGTTATACATAATAATAATGTAGAAACTATTATTCTTTTGTGTGTGTATAAATTCTGAGTAACAAGATTGGATCTCTATAAATATTTATATCTTGTTGACACTTATATTATGGTGTTTTCATAAATGGATGAAAAGAACTTCATAAAATTCTAGATGACAATTTAAAGACATGCTTTCATTTTAAGTATTGTTCCTAATTGAATCTGTATCAAGTATCCAAATCTTGCCATGAATGATGTTAAAACTTTTATAGTCCATAATTTTATATAATCATATTTTAATGTGAAATGGTGTGCTGTTCTGCTTCTTAAGTATTTAAATACAAATTTTTGTATGCCATGTAATAAGAAAATAAAAAAATCACCCCTGAGCAAAGGTAATTCATTAGTTTTGTTTGCAAAATATGTACAATAATGAAGAGGTGGGTCAATGGAAGGCTGTGTTTTACTGCATCAGTCAGGAACAAAACGTTCCCAAGTTAAGCCAGCCATTGTACAACTTGTTCAACAAAAGGTCTTTCAAGGTCACAAACCATTTATAACATGTCAGACCTCATCCTTCAAGATGGATGGTTGCAGTGAACACAGCTACGTGCACAATGCCTCTCCTTTGACAAACAATTGAACGGGGACATCGTTCGACAATTATGTTGTCATCCTTTTTATAATGATCATGTTGAAAGATGATTGTGAATAAAGTAGCGAAATTCCCATGTCGGTCGAAAAATATGATGGATGCTTCCTATTTGGAAAAATAAGAGGCGGGGAGGCAAAGTCATTAATTTGCTTAACGTCTTAAGAGCGTTCAGCCTGGTTTTTATTTTAATTTTTTCAAACCATCGCATTGAAAAATGTTTCTGATCGGAAATGGTGATAAAAAGGACACATTTATCTAAAAATCTTTCACCGGTTAATAATGGATGAGTGTAAAATGGGACTGAAATTTACTTGAAAACAGCTTTAATGAGTTGACGAGAACACCTTAAAAGCTTCAATCATGAAATAATAAACAAAACAGGCTTGAAGAATAATTATTTTATTCCTTTAAGTCTGAGGATTTTTAATACAAGATCTCAATCCAGATAGCACACGTTATGAATACTACATGATGATTCGGCACCAAAATATGAATCGCGACTATCAATATGCAGAAATCGAGAGACATCATTCATCTATCCTTTGTGAGTTTTAATTTTGCTAATAGAATTAAAATGACAAATTATCAAAGTAAACTCTAGTTAATTTCAATTATCATTTGTGATTCTGCTTAGCAAGTGCTCCAATATTAAAAGGCTGACGGCAGTTTTTATCCCCACGCGGTGATCTAAGACATGAGTCTCCAGCTTTTAATAACATGCATTATGCCTTAAACTGTCTCCCTCTGTTTTTAAATAATTTAAAAAGACACGACACTTCAATACATTTCAAAGGAAAATTATCTTTTTGACGTGGCTAGATATAAGCATCCAAAGTCGCCTCAATTTTTCACAGGAATAAAATATTAGAAAGCCTTTACCCTAGAGGCTACATACTCTGAATTCTTAACCATTCACCAAACAGATAAAACAGGAATTTAGAAAAAACAGATTTTTAATTTGATTGATGTCAATGAAAAATACCTTCCTAAATTTTACCAAACAATTGATCAAATATATGAGTCAACCTGTTAAACATTTATATCTTAATTAAAACTTCAATTAGTTCAGAATTGGAAATTTATAAAAGTCTCAAAGATTTCAGTTTAGGAATGGTGGCTTAAATAAGTGGCACTTGTCAACCTGTTAGCCATTTTGGCTATCGGAGGTTTCTGACATTTTTTGTATACAACAGGAGATAAATAAATCTTTTTGTTGAAAAATTAATAAAATCTGGCATGATTTGAACCCAAGTCATATCCGAACTATCAGTGACTCAGGGCTCATTTGAATAAAGATCAGCTTTTACGAACCTGTCTTAATTTTATTATCAAGTTTGGAAAGGCTCCATACAATTTAACATTTGTAGCCAAAAACATGGCTTATAAAGTCATAAGGGCATTAAGATATGTTAAGAAAACAAAAAAGTTTATTCAAGGATAATGAAAGGATTCAATGGAGAAGCAACCATTCTTCTTGTAACGCCAAACAACTTTCAATTATGACCTTTTGATAAATTTTAAATTTTAAAGTTTTTAAAAGTGATACTATCCATGTTTATAGCTAAGCTTTATACTAAGAAAATAATAAGGTACAATTTAAATCAATTTTGTTCTCTTCTTTATATCTGTCAAAACAACAGAGAAAAAAATCAGTTGAAAGCAAATTTTAACTTAACTCTCATCACATAACTACCAAACCTTTTTTTTCATTGAAATAAAACACTAGTGCTTATTATAAAATACCATCAGTTCCATTGGTGTGTGTGTCAGTGCTGTGTTCAGTAGATTCCTGTCTATCCGGTGGGTTGGGTGATGTACACTCGTCTCCGTTACTATGGCAACTGTGAACCAGGGGCTGTAACTCTGTGATGCTGAAAACAGTTTTGTCAGGATTAAAGTCAACCTGATAAGATGAGCAACTCTCTATACCCATAAAGAACAAGCACTGCATCTTTAAATTTAAATGCAACAAATGACTGTAATTTTACAATTATGTTTATATAATTGTACCAAACATACATAATATATTGTACTTTGGACACTGTCATAATCTTTCTAGGTGAAATGAAAACCAGAATTTAGAAATAGTTTTATCATTCTTAAATAATTATAGTTACTATGACAATACCTTACAATTACAAAGTACAGAGCCAAATAGAACCTTACCGAACTTGTCTACCAGAAGTCAACACTACCAAATTTATGATGACCACTAATCATTTAATAATACCTTGATAGTGATTTATATCCTGAACTGGATCATATGATATATTTCCACAGTGAAACGAAGAACATTACAAGACAATATTCAAATGTGTTGGCCGCTACCAGGTCATTTTACGAAACATTAACTGTCTTAAAGAGAATTTCGTAAAATTTTGTATAAATTCATGTCACTGAAGCATGCATTAGCTGCACGCAAATCGAGACAATCGTAATCTAATGTAACGATGCAATTGTTCATTGGATGCTTTTGCATCTACACACAGAATAAATGGTTAAGAACATCCTGTTTCAAAATCTTACTTATGTTATGCAAAAATAATTGTACAAAAATAAAACCCTTTCAGAAATAATTATAACCTTTTCAGAAATAATTATAAGTAATAACTAGTTAATAACTGACATTTTTATGTTGTTGGTTTTATTTTAGTTCAATAAATTAAAAATCACTTAAAATTCTAACATAACTTTTACATTTCATGTACACCAAAGAACATTTTCAAACTGTATAGACGTGGATGAATGTAAACAAAATGGTAGTTTATCAGAGCAGATATCAGGGGAAGATAACAAAATAAGTCGGCAAGGAAAGAAGTAACAATGCAAAATACTAAAGATTTTTCAAATATTACAATTTTGTAAAACAGACATTAAAATCACATTTTTTGAGCAGTTTGTCTTGTCTGCGACCCAAATTTTTGTTTCATTGATAGAACTCAAAAAGCTGAACTATCTGAGATGGAACGATAACGAAAGGTTATTGAAAATCATCGAGATCTGACGATTTCTCTTGAAGACAAAAACTAAATGAGCCATGTTGTCTTCTTGTAAGGCATTAAACGTGAAGATTTTAATTGTTGTAAACAATCCGATAGTATGCTTCATCAAATACGATACAGCAAATCACCAAACAAAATCCCCCCCCTCTGCTTTGGGTGAACTCATGTTTAATGTTCAACTTGCAATTTTTACACATTCTTCCTTTTGCAATAGTTTTTAAGTGTGTCCATACCATAAGTTTAAAATCAGACGCTGATAGAATTAATAGCATCCAGAGAGTTCCAAGTTTTAAAGAAGATTTCTGCCTGAATGTGGAGGAAATATAGTGGCATGGAAACTGACAATTTGTCTCACAACTGACCAGAGAGCACATTTGTCAATAAGCTTGGACACCATGCCTTGGTGTTGGACCTCTGCCTCTGATTATAAAATGCCATAAAGCCCTGTGTTTACAGACACAGGGGCTGCAAGCGAGCAAATTAGCCTAATGGAACCCTCAGATTCTCCTTCAGAGCAATAGCTTTGCTATCAACCCACAGTTTGTGCTTTTTTGTTGCAGTTGTATTATAAGGATTTACAGTAACATCAATATCAATGTTAACACAGTAACATCAATACCAATGTTAACAGATTTTCAAAAGGTTTTGTTTGGTACCAAAAAAAATTCTATGATAAATTTCGTATTTTTACTCATTCGTTCTTTTTTTTCATTATTATTTATTCAATATTGTTTAATAAAACAGTTGGTAATGCAGCATTAAAATATAATGACAATCACATTAACTGAAATGATACAATCCCTGCATTTCAACATAAAATAAGGATTTTCAAAAGACATGCCGCTGCAATTGACTTCATGGAAAATCCAATCTCCAAGAAAAACATCACTATGGGGAGTCCTAGAAGTTAAAATGTGAATTATCTTGGCCGTTATTACATCATTAAGAGCCAATTAAAACCCCTGATCCAGCTGTCTCTAAAGATTAGGCCACAATTAGCAGACATCTTCACCAATTAGTGAGCTAAGGTGGATTATGCAGCTAATTTATTCAGTTACATACATTTTTCCATGAAATAATTAATTTTATATCTATTAAAAAAGCACATTTTTTATAATAAATTTAATGTTACCAAGAAACACATGGATCTAGGTTGGTTTCAATGCTGAGGCCTTTTATGTTTTTGTTTTTTTGTAAATTCTTAACTGATAAAAAGAGTGTTTACAGGGAAAATAAATTGGGAAAAACTCATTGTAAGAACTCCCGGGTAACATGCTATAACAATGGATGTTGAAAAACCACCTTTTGCCTACTTAAGCATGCAAAGCCTGCAGTTGGAATGCATTAGCCTTTATCCCTTTAACATTTGGATCGTTAATACTGCTACATTTAATTGACTCAAACACTATTATTTTGATTCCATTAGAATTCAAGGTACCTTTTTAATATTCAATTGCGAAAAGATTGCTACAATCTACCATATAGATCCCCTTCATAGATTTGTTTGGGTTTTACGAGACAACAATTATTTCAACATAATCGTATGGAAGAACCATCTAATTTAAAATTCAAATTTTTGTAGAATAAAACACATCATTTTCCATACTAAACTTTTCAATTTCACACATAAATAGAGTACATTAGCTGAAAATGGTCTGCGCATTTTCTGTACAAATACAGATGAGAAATAAAGGTAGGTTATTACAGCTGTAAAACGAGAGGCAAGAAATATAGCTTGAAAACTAAAGCAGGTTTAATATGGGATTTCATTCTCTCTATAACCACTTTTTTAATCAACATGGATTCCAAAGACACATTTTTCTATATTTTCAATTTTGATATTTTATTAAACTCAAAATAATATGTACACATCTGCCTTTACTTTAATATGTTAACTCCTACTTTAATTTTCGAAATAGTATTGCCTTCATAGAGGCCATTCAAGTCATCCTTTATTGGCCAGGGACATCACACATATTATGTTATACTTTTTTAATGTTTGTATATTGATGAAATGAGTATATGGCACCATACTGTATGAACTATTCCATGTCCACAGAGTAGTTGGTAAAATACTGTATGAACTATTTCATGCCTACAGAATAGTTGGTACAATACTGTATGGACTATTATATGTCCACAGAATAGTTGGTACAATACTGTATGAACTATTACATGTCCACAGAGTAGTTGGTACAATACTGTATGAACTATTACATGTCCACAGAGTAGTTGGTACAATACTGTATGGACTATAATATGTCCACAGAGTAGTTGGTACAATACTGTATGAACTATTACATGTCCACAGAGTAGTTGGTACAATACTGTATGAACTATTACATGTCCACAGAGTAGTTGGTACAATACTGTATGAACTATTCCATGTCCACAGAGTAGTTGGTAAAATACTGTATGGACTATAATATGTCCACAGAATAGTTGGTACAATACTGTATGAACTATTATATGTCCACAGAATAGTTGGTACAATACTGTATGAACTATTTCATGCCTACAGAATAGTTGGTACAATACTGTATGAACTATTACATGTCTACAGAGTAGTTGGTACAATACTGTATAAACTATTATATGTCTACAGAATAGTTGGTACAATACTGTATGGACTATTATATGTCTACAGAGTAGTTGGTACAATACTGTATGAACTATTATATGTCTACAGAGTAGTTGGTACAATACTGTATGGACTATTATATGTCTACAGAGTAGTTGGTACAATACTGTATGGACTATTATATGTCTACAGAGTAGTTGGTACAATACTGTATGAACTATTACATGTCTACAGAGTAGTTGGTACAATACTGTATGAACTATTATATGTCTACAGAATAGTTGGTACAATACTGTATGAACTATTTCATGCCTACAGAATAGTTGGTACAATACTGTATGAACTATTTCATGCCTACAGAATAGTTGGTACAATACTGTATGAACTATTTCATTTCCACAGAGTAGTTGGTAAAATACTGTATGAACTATTTCATGCCTACAGAATAGTTGGTACAATACTGTATGAACTATTATATGTCCACAGAATAGTTGGTACAATACTGTATGGACTATTATATGTCCACAGAATAGTTGGTACAATACTGTATGAACTATTACATGTCCACAGAGTAGTTGGTACAATACTGTATAAACTATTATATGTCTACAGAATAGTTGGTACAATACTGTATGGACTATTATATGTCTACAGAGTAGTTGGTACAATACTGTATGGACTATTATATGTCCACAGAATAGTTGGTACAATACTGTATGAACTATTATATGTCCATAGAATAGTTGGTACAATACTGTATGAACTATTACTTGTCTACAGAGCAGTTGGTACAAAAGTGTATGAACTTTGACATATCTACAGAGTAGTTGGTACAATATTGCAAGCAGTAAAAACACACCTGTGACTGTTGGCCTCCTCTGCGTCCTCACTATTTACTGGCTCTGTCCGATGTTTCTTGATCTAAAATTATACAAATCATAATGAAGATAAACATACAATAATACTTATAATTTTTTTACTCTTTTCTTATCAAATTTGCATTTCTTCTACTTGGTTAATTTTCTTGGTTATTTGTTGTGTATGTTTGAACTAGGTCCACTTCTAGGGTCTTCCTCTTTAAAACTTAACAAAATAATTAAGTGACATTCTAAGGTGTTTATTTTTTGCCCAGCCGAATACCGTGAATAGTCAACTAGACACAGCTCAAAGAAAAACACCACAAGCAGCAGAAAAGGAATATGACAAATTGAGTACATTTTAAATACAGAATGTCCAGTTCAAGTGCATCCATATTTTCTTATATCTTTATGTCATGTACAACCAGATACAATGTCAATGTCACATATCTGACATTTTAATCACAGAGGTGAAGGTCACATGACTTACAGGTGGCTTAAAGGTAGACAACTTCTGTGTATGTTGCCATGGAGACAGGGGTGGTGAGAGAGAAAGCTCATCACCAAGACAACAGCATCCATAGCAATTTGTCATTGCAACAGCTTCAAACACCTTAGCAACCACAACCTAATTGTATACCTTAAGGGCACTTCGGCATCAAAATCTGTTCTAAGTCACCTTGCTAATAATGGTTGTGCCCCAAATTGATGACTTGTTTGCTTCACCAAAACTAAACCTCTAGACCAAACTCACTGAACACATGTATTCTATATTATACTTCCATGAAACACATAACAAACACTACATTCCACATATGCTTTTCCCACTTGTTTTGTTTCTCCAAGTGTTGTTATTCCTGGAAGTGTCAAACATGCCTCACTGTTTTTTCCCTCCAGATAATTCCACCATGTTCAACTATAAACTAGTTGCTCAAAAAACTTTGCATAGACCACCTTCCCAGTGTCTTTAAACAACTATATATGTATGCAACCTTTCACACTGCATAAAAATCTCTCAATTTAGTGACATTTTAAGGACATATTCTCTGGAAACTATTTTTGTTTGCTTTAAAATACTTCTTGAACTGCACCTAAGTTATTAAACCTTGCAATTACAATAAAAAATATGCAATGCAAGCACAAGCTGTCATAATAAATCCAGAACGTATCCAAGAATTAGACAAAACAGAACATGAAGACTCCAGCAATGGCCCAGAAACACTTGAGACAATTCCGACCCCATCTAATCTGGGTCTAGAAACGTATGTATCAAGCAGTGGTCGACTTCAAAGAGCAGTACAGGGATGATTTAATGTGTTTGTTGTTATGGTTCAGTAACCGAGGCCGTTCTTCTATAAGATGGAATCCATGGCATCCAGCGTTTACATATCTTCAACCATTCTCCCATACTTTAAACCAACATATCTTCATATTTGATTTTTAAGTTTACTATTTGGAAATCTTGCTGATTATAAATTGAGTGGTTCTGCTTTGCCGTCTGCTTAAAAAATGAATCTTGGTTAAATCTACAGCTCCTTGGCTTGTCCCTGTAGTTTTTAGTTGTTTTGTTTGATGTTTTTGTTTTTGGGGGGGGGGGATTCATTTGCTTTATAGTAAACTAAACAATATTTTTTATTTCTTAATGCATGATGGTGAAAAATGAACACACAGACAAAGATTCACAAAACATTAGGTCTGGAAATAAACTTTCAGACAAGGAAAAAATAGACCATAATTTATGGAAAGGACTCAGATGTCAATGAAAACAAGCAAAAAACGTTATAATATATATAAAAGATTGCACTTCTTTCTTAACATTAATTGTAAGGATGGCAACAAGTATATGAGTACTTGATCGATCGTCTGAGTACTCAAGACTATATAATTTACTACTGTTGTACTCGGAAAGTTAAAAAGTATTTTTTTTTATTCACCTTACGTAACCAAGATGTACAGACGATGTAATTGTACTGGAGCATCACCAACAAGATACAATGTACGACCCTCTAATCCCAACTAGGTACATTTTTGATGCGCAAATTATGAACATTGATTGGATATGGGTAATGGGCATATGTTTGCAATGATCATCACTATTAATTGGTGCATGTCTTTAATTGAGAATTATCCATAATACTAATAAAGCAAACAAAATATTGCAGTATGGAGAAATATCACTGTAATAGCATTTTACATTGCCATGTCAATATTTTTCAAACGGGAAGCCAACAGCACTACATGTAAATGTATACTGTGTGGTGTAAAGTAAACCTATAATGGTGGCCTACAAGCATGCTCAACCATTTGTGGTTGAAAATCCAATGAAGCACCCAGAAGAGCCCATGCAAAAAATTACAATTTTTTTAAGAGGGATTTAAGCTGATAGCAAGCATGATTTTTGCGCAGTTTATTATCAGTGAGTGTCGCTGTGCTGATTTCATGACCTGATAATTTTTTGACATGTATATTTATTATTATTACACATGTGCTATATATGTAGTGTAATAAGTATATAAAAATAAAAATAAAAAGGACAAATCAAAATGTTAATGAATGAAACAACATTTTATTTTTTATTCTTCTTAATATTTCTGATATAGAACATAAATTGACACATATTTAAGGATAAAAACATACATGGACATTGCTAACATTATGATGACCCACGTACAGGGTATATGAATATGACTTCCGAAAACCAATTCCATGCAGTTTTTCCGAGTACTTGTGGAAGATTATCTGAGTACTATTTTTACGATTTTACTACTCATTGCCCTCCCTTATTAATATACTCAATACTTAAAGGACTTTTTTGTAGGACCAGCATTTATTACTTCATTACAAAGGTCTATAAATTGTGAAAGAACTCAAATGCTTGGCAACAAATTCATGTCTGTATTTAAATTGCACCATTCACTTGTGAATCAGCATGTATATAATGGGCATGCATTTATAATTGCACTATTTTACATATATTTGCATTTTATCAGCCAAGATTTACACTCCAAATTGATGTCAATAAACAGGAATCTATTAATGATTAATACTGTGTCTACATAATGAGCCTTTGATAAAATCAATTGGCAATTTTGTCAAAACTATAAAAGTTCTGTACTTAACAAAAATAAACAACACACAAAAAAGACTTAACACAGCTTTTTGTTGAATTAAAACAACATCTGAAGAAGTAATTGGGGAAACATATGTTTTAAACACACAGGTTTGTGCAATTCAAACATTAACAGAGCTTCTGGCAAAGTTTGAGTGTGTAAATATTGACTGAGTGAATGTCATCCCCTACTTCACCTTCTCTACAGCAGGGACACTCTTCTGTTGCTATGGAATCAAGCAAAAGTCAATAATTCAATAGAAGCTCATACTTATTTTACCATAGAATACTTTAAGGTAAGATGTAATTTAACAAGGATGTATTAAATATAGTTAATTAATTTACTTCAGTCAGCTAGTGATCTGACTAGTAACTCAGTCTCACTCGCCGCATTCACTCATGTCAATTTTATTATCAGTTTGTTAAAGTGGTCATTATATCAAAAACATAGTTACATCACAAATAGTAGAGAAAACCTCATCAGACAGAATTATTTCATTAATCAAAGGAAACGTGTTTTGTAAACATATATGGTGTTAAAATCGAAAGCGCGATGAAATAATGACGTAATAAAGGTGACAATGTGAAACCTATCCACACCTTTTTCTTCACATGTTAACAGCTTCACTTGTTAAAAAC
Organism: Mya arenaria; assembly: GCF_026914265.1. Lineage (NCBI taxonomy): Eukaryota > Metazoa > Mollusca > Bivalvia > Myida > Myidae > Mya > Mya arenaria. The sequence continues at coordinate 10,380,673 of NC_069134.1, read as the reverse complement.
GGAAATTAGAAAGACATTTGTCTAATACATATTGGACAAAAATACAGACCTTTTACATTAACATTTTTTCAGACTGGCTGCTTGTGAAAACACCAGACTGTGCTTGTGTTTCTTCTTTGCATGATTTTGTTGTAAATAATTTTTGAATGTCACAACATTTAACTGCACTTTTTGGCTGTATTCAAAGCTCCTTTAAAATTCTTTGAAATCAGAAACAACTTTCTATGAAATAAATTACATTTACCAGACAAGTCAAATAGGAAAGAATGTAACATTTAAAAACACGAAACTGCTTATAATCTTTGGATGGTTAACAAAATGGTTCAAAATCAGTTGTCCATTATAATCACTAAAACATTATGTTGGTCATCAAACTTTAAGATTATCAGACTTCACTATTTTTTATAATGGAATCCCTCAATTGTGAAAACCAGGAAAAAAGGACCAAAGATTAATCAAGTAAAATGTTTTGATTGAGTAGGCAGGAACAATACACAGTTATAGGAAATTTGAATATCCTATTATGTGAAACCAAAGAATCGGATAGGTTTTCAAAATAGTATTTTATTCTTCTTGGCATCAGGTACCGGTATTCCAAATTACACAAAGTACAATTGAAATAAATAGTCAATATAGCATAAAAGATATATTATAACTTTTAATAATATATTAATTGTGTATTCTTACTGCTTTTATTTTATATGGAAAACATTAACTGACATGACTAATTACATCATAATGCAGACAATCAAATAAATGTTGGTAAATCTGTAATTTTAATTTCCTCCTTGCCATGTAGCGCAGTTTGGCAATTTCACAGAAACATTTCTTGAACAAAAAAAAACACAAATAAACAATCTGTTATTGTGCAGAATTATTTATTTTGTATTTTATCTTCCCTGGCAAGCAAATTAGATTTTGTGAGTGTGAGAGGGCACATTTTTGTGGGTACTGGCTGGCTACACCTTCACCATAGACCATTGTGCAAGTGCTTCACGCCAAAAAGATAACATGCCCGCCAATTATTAGACTTGATAAAAACTTTTTTACAGGAAAAACAATTACTTTACTTTTTATTTGACATTGTTTTCCTTCTTTCTAAATTTAATTTTTAAATAGTTTCAAAAATGAATCTTTTTGGCCAATGAATAATCTTAAAAATGTCAACGTTTCAAAAATATTTTAATTTAAATGTTGATAATAGTAATAATAATTAATTACATTATGAATAAAAGTAAATGTTCTATATATTTTATTTATTGTTTAAGGTATAAATATAAATATATATTTAAATATATATATATATTGTATACAAGTATTATATTTCTAGTTTTGATCAGTCGGTATTAAATCGTAATTTTTTTACTTTTACTCAGTTCTAAATTTAGTCCTTTTTTGATCATTCAAAATTGTACTTTAGAAAGTTGTCCAACATCGTTTTTACACGGATCTTTTATTAGAAACACTTGAAATGCTTGTTCATTTGATCGAATGTTTAAGTGTACTGAAGACGTATTTACACAAGTCAAAACTCTCAAGTTGGCACCCCAATTAATTTTATTGAACGATGTAACTGATCTACTAATAAAAATAATTCAAAGTCATTCTGCTCCATATTTAAATTATGATACGCTTTATCATGCCGATTATTTCATGTATATTGAACATCTTAATAAAATACATGATAACAATGTCTCAAATACGTTAAGTTTTGTCATACGAGTGTATCATGAAAACGTCTGCAGATATTATATTATTACTATTATCAGTCTGCTGTAGCAGAAACAATCTACAATCGCAATGAATGAAAAACTTCTTTATTCTCAAGGAAACTCACCGATACCTATTGTATTTCCAAAGAAATGTAATTTTGTCGCAGTAAGTGCAACATTATACCGCTACCATTTTCAACCTGATACGTTGATTTTCGCGTCTAGATTGTAATGTAAGAAACTTACCTGATGTGTTACAGGATAAGGGAAATAAAACTTTCCACGCTTAATTTCAAATGATCACTGACAATTTACTTTCACTGATTACTTTTCTTAATAACCAGAAAAATAGTTCACAATTAGCTGCATAAAACAGACACGCTAAAACAAATAGTATCCAAACTTTTATGATAGTCATATAAGTAGACCGGAGAGATTATTTCTCCGACATGAAGCTCAAATCATCAATTTTGCTGATAATTTATGTAAATTATAGACACTGGGCAGAGCCAGCCTCCTAGCCACTACAGAATGACACCGACCACTTACCCTTATTTATTTCCTAACATTCCACAAGCAAAGTAATCCTATTGTGATTTGGTACTTCCCATACACATATTGCCGAAGAAAAATATGTTTTAAAATACCTATCACAAAATCCACAAATATTTAGGTGAACTCTAACCCACTGTTTTAAGTTAATAAATTTCGATAGAATTGATGAGATGTATTAATCAGGTTGCTGTAAATATTAATAGTTTTTCAATAAGCATTCATTACTGGGTGACCATGCACAGCGCTACAGCAAAGCATAGGAGGAGCCTTTTACCAATAACCACATCCCTCCTGTCAATCAAACTCTGAAGGCAAGTTCAGAAGCTCCGCCCCCAAGTGTAACCGTACTCCTCTGCTCTTGGCCACTGAGCTGTCAGTCAATATTGCCTTGTGGGATTACCAGCTAATTATCAACCTATCAGATATAAGATTCACTACAGACCTGATCAGAAGTCCAAAAGCTTGTGCCTGACTATACATATATGCAACAAGTGAGCTTTCAGAGGTACTATAGGGTTGTTTTTATTAAACATATGGTTCGGAGAGTGACATTACAGTCTACAGGTGCCTCTTTCCAGCATTTTGAGGAATGATTTAGATCTAATCTTCCAAATCAAGGAGGGATTTCAATCAAGACTTTTTCTGAATATACAACACAATATTCAAAGGAATAACATGGGTTCAAAAGGTCTCCGAGAAAATACGCTAACTACCAAAATAAAAATACTTAACATATTTTTATCTGTTTATTATCATAACTTGATTTTCACAACATTCACAAATATTTTCTTTACTTTGAGCATTATTTTTTATTTATTATTTTTTAAGAAGTCTGCTTTGAAAGTGTATATTGTTTTAGCAGTGTACATCTTAGTAATTCACATGTATAGGCGATAATAATCTAAATTGTTTTTTATGCTTAAAATGTAAATTTATTTTGCCAGCATGCATCACTTAATTTTTTTCATAAAAAAAATACATATACAAATATATTGGATAAAAAGTTATATGACTTATCTGCAACTCTTAAAATGGGAATTTGTAAACAATTGTACAAAATTTTAGAATTGATCTTTTAACATGAAAGGTTCCATTTTATGTAATGTCAAATCTTTCAAACAATGAAACCTTAAATGTTTATATAATTGGTTGAGAAGACAAGAGTAAATGTTGGTCCAATGCTCTTGTCCAGTTCAGCAGGTCACCTGAGGTGACGGTCTGAGGATCGGTCCACCAACATAACCTATTGTCCATCCACCATCCATCCATGGGTCAGCACAGACAGCTCTTCATAGGTCCTTCACCATAAAATCTCCTGCCGTGTTGTGAAAAGGTATCAAACCGACTTAGCTTTATGGCGGTGAAGTACTGTTAACAACCTATAGTGACCACTGGACAATGGCCTGTCTTCCGCTCTAGGTCTTCCGCAAACACTTGACCAGTTCATCATTTTACATTGGCTTTAAAGATTTGAAACTGTTTAAAAATAAACTGAATCACAAATATTGACGGTAATTTGGGTGAAGATGTGTCCCATGATGGGCTACTCAGCAAATTTCAAGATTACAGCATCCATAAGACAATGATTATGTCCTTTGCACTGAATTTCTAGTAAAAGATACATTATTTAACATTCTTAAAGATCATTTACCAGGTTTACCAAAGCATCCAGAAACAGACAAAAAATAATACATGAACTTTTTCTGTCTACTCATAAATAGTTTGTTTGTTGGTGGATGTCTCATGTCTTACAGGGCTGCTAGGTTCTGGCCCAGGCATCGGTCGGGCCATATACCATGGCACACTTTCACTTGTAGTTTATGAATTACAATTTTAGTGGAGTTTGAGACTCAAGCTCAGAAGTGCTAATTTTTGAAATGTCACAAAACAATTCATGCCACAGCTTGAATTTGAAGAAAAAATATGTCAGCAGTATGCAGGAAACATAACAGTAATAAAACTGATGATATTAATATTCTTCACAATTCATATTAATACAAAATCTTTCATTAAATAAATTCAATAGTGATTTAAAATAGACATAGTTTTTTATCCTGTCCATTGCTCAGTGTATTAACATATGTATAATAGTTAATTGAATATTTATGAAGTAAAAATTGTTCCAAATTTCTAAAAAATAAAGCAAATGGCCACTTAGGCATTCTGGCTTTAAGAGAAGTCAATGATGCAAAGTAAAAGTAAGTTATTTGGCAGACATTAAAAATGTCATAAAATAATTCATGCCACAGCTTGAACTTGCAGACCACAGATGACAGCAGACAATGAGGAAAACATTGCAGTAATAAAACTGATGATATTTAAGTTCTTCACAATTCATATTATTATAAAGTCTTTCATTTAATAAATTTAAAAGTGATTTAAAATAGACATAGTTTTTTATCATAACCATTGCCTAATATTAACAAATGCATAGCTAATTGAATATTTATGGTGTAAAAAATGTTCCAAAATGAAGGCTTTCTGCATGCAGACAATAATTTATACAAAATAGATAAAACAAATGGCCACTTAGGCATTCTTGTTTTCAGAGAAGTCAATGATGCAAAATAAAAGTAAGTAATTTGGCGGACATTAAAAAAACTCCCTTCTTGCATTGTACAGAATGTCATTATAAATTTCACTCTAATAAAGCAAAGAGCTTGAAGACAATTATCTGACACCCCAAGGACAGGTTGTAGCACTGCTCTATACTTGATAAGCATTTTCAAAAATCTTTGACCTTTTGAAGATTAAAACACCCAAATAGATCAAACAGGTAAATGATAAATCTAAGTGTCTATAATCACTCTAATCTACATAATTAGCATAAATGTAGACCAATTATGCATTTAAAGAGCATTTGTGATTGAAAAATTCAGATCAAGAAACCAATTAGACACACAGATAAGAATCACAATTGGACTTTTTCTTAGTTCCGTTCCAACTTTTATAGGAAATGAAAATGCGATGGATACATTAATCATAACTTTCTCAAACATGCAGCTAAATATATGTAATTTTATTTTTCTTAATTAGATATAATGTTGTATAATTAAATATTTTATTTTTCTAAATAAAGGGAATAAATCTTATCATAAATACTGTAAAGAATTTGATAATTATTTACATTATTCCACCATGTCTAACACATTAAATCAGATGAAAAATACATAATAATAATAAAAATTAAACTGTTTTTTAAAAGTAGGAGACATAAAATTAAATAATAAAAAATACACAAAAAAAATGTTGATTATGAAAATGCAATTAATACATTTTTTTGCAATTTATCAAGCAATATTCCATCAATATATAACATATGTCAGACAGAACAAATACTTGAGATATCTTCACTTAGATTCGTAAAACAACCTACAAAAAGTCTTCAAATTCAAGTTTCTTTTCATGATTAAACATGAGACTTTATTTTGCAGCATGATCATTATTTAAATGTAGACCCTATGACCTTAACACAAAAGAATCTGTACAAATAAAACTGATGTTTTAAGGCAAATAAAAGAAAAGACCCGCATTAACAAAAGACGGAAAATGTGTGGTATTTACGGTTTGGAGGAGATTTGGCTTCAGAGTACTGGCTTGCATGTAAAGCCGGTATACATCAACCCCGAAATGATAGCAAAATTACAATTTAACAATTGAAAAACCATAAAAAACACACAATGTAACTTCCAAGCGGACTTTCTGAACTAAATAAAAGAGCTTTATTGTGAGAGATTGAACAAAAGCTGGCTAAATTAAAGATGATGATTAGTATAATCAAAAGGATGGGACATTTCTGGTCAATCTATTCGTCATAATTTTCTTAATATGTACCCTTGAGTTGTTATTTACATTTATCATACAAAGCTTCCTGAAAAACAAGTTCCGCTGCCATGCCGAGGATTAAAATGTAATGATAAATTATAATTTCACTAAACTGCCGGTCACTTTGGATTTTATGACAACTAGTCATTTAAAACTGTTGAAACTTATTAGTAATCATTGCTGTCCATTTTAATAAAATCATGCTTACCTGATTAGCTGAAAGTGAATTATCAAAATATCCAAAACAAGAATAACTTTAACTCCAGAATGAAAGATAAATCACACTGAATTTGATATTTCCTGCACACTGAGTAACCAACTCCACAGTAACCATTTGGTCTTATTTATGTTCAATATACTTATCAATAGTTGTAAGAGCAGTTACAGAAATGTCTTAAAACATCACATGGTTTCAGCCAGCATCTGTGTATTCTATATCACAACAGTCAGGATCAAGTTTGCACAAGTATTTCTGGATTGGCTGAAAACGTCAGACTCTTGCAATTCAAACCACAGGGAGATTTTGAAGTCAAAACGGAACATTAAAACTGAGGGAGGGTACAGCCAACAAAGGGTAGGAAGAAACTCGTCTTTAAATCAGATGCCGAGACCTGCATTACAATGGCTACAATTTGGAAACTTCGGGATCTAAATCGATTGATTTTATTGAAGTGAAGTCGACAATGTAAAATATCAAAATCATGACTGCGGCATTTAAAGAAGGGTGAGGATAGTGTGTTGATTTATAAGCAGTGGGTCATTTCCATCAATGAAATCACATTCTTCCGGTACCACATCAAAGGTTTTTTCCAGAATATCATTCATTGTAGAAATTATTTTGATTGTTTACTAATGTTTATGGTCAGTTTGATTTTTTTCCTTCAAATGAAAAATTTATGGATCAAGCCTCCTTGGAAGAAAATCAGAAGTTAAACTTAGTTTTATTTTTGGTCTTTGAAATAATCTGGCACAGTCCGGCACAACCTCAATTGTTAAGAAGACCAAAAATTATGCTAACTTTCTTAGTGTTGAGCGTGAAATGCCTCTATACTAACCCATGCACCTTCGCATACTTCTACATAACTCAATCACTTACAGTTGATATTAAACCAACTAAAGACGCATTTTGCCTTGTTTTTGACAGAGGCTTTGTAAAAAGAATTAAATAATTAGAATGTGAACGCTAAAAATTAAGTGATCTTAAATTGACTGAGGCATGAGTGTACTGATACTAAAGCAATTATTATTTAACAATTTTGAATGATTTACATAGGGTCATGAATAGTTAGTCCGTGTAAACAAATGATATTATAAGTCAGTCAAGAATCTTTACAGATTCCCTGTAAACTGATTTCAAAATGAGCTAAATATTCACTAAATTATAAATCCATTTTTTTCAAACAAACATCCAGCTCAAATGAAAGAAACGAAATATTAGAAAGAGGAAAAATATGACTTTCATAAATTTCAGCTTTATATTCAAATTGTAGAGCATCTTCTTCATTTTTGGTTTAATATATGATCACGTACAGTACAGCAATATGGAATCTCTAAGAAATAACAGACAGAAAATTTAATTTACGATTTTCATTATGGAACAACCAAGTGCTTAAAACTATATGTACTGTTCAGGTGAAGAAATATTTATAAACAATAGTATAATTGCTTATATAAATATTTTTATTAAATGCTCACTTATCTTTAATGCCACACTCTTCTACAGCACACAGGCTTCTTCAATATCAATTTAATAGATACTTATAAAGAAATGAAAACATATCAAACATTATAAACATGACAAAAATGACTTGATTCTTGTCAAAGCTTGTAATGATATCTTAGGCAATAGAAATTCAGAAAACTACTAGATAATACAGCTACAATAAATTGTGGTTTATGAAATAAATACAAATGTAATTGGAACTAATACATGTTAAAAGTAATAAGGAATAATACATGTTAAAAATAATTGAGCATATACATGTTAATTGCCCTTAAAACCAACACACAGTGGCAGCATCAGCTACAGCTCCACTACCAGCAGTAACAGCTAACAGTAGTTACCATTAGTTACCATCATCATCAGTACAAAAACTGCAACAACAACCAAAGTATCAATTGGTTAATATCAGATTTTCCTAATGGCCACTAAAGTGTGACTTATGGTCAGATGTAAAAATATTCCCATAGCCCTGCCTTTACCAAGGACTACCCAAGAGAGCCCTGGGCTAGTTAATGTCAATTAGGGCCCTGCAAGGTGCCCACTCATGTCAATATTAAAACCAAGGGAGGCCCTATTTATTCTAATTATGAGCTAATCACTGATGTGGAGATGGATGGCTGGAGGCCAGGCAAGGGATCAGATTATAACCTGCTTGTTACATCAGTGGATACATGTCACCCTGGCCCTGAAGGCTAGTTCTCAGACAACATTTCATAAGGAAGATTTCATATTGTTGGCTTGACCATGAATTACAAACTTCAGTGACTTAATTCATATAATTAATATAAGTTTAATTTATTCATACAAACACATATTTCAGTTGTATGAGCCTGATGCAAGTTCACTGAGTTTATTCATAAGCTGGACCTTAGTATATTAGTCAAATTACCTGGGTGCCCAATGAACAATATTGTCAATTTCAGACACCTGTTGATCCCATATTATTTTGGTATCATTTGAAAGACTTTTATGCATAGATATAACAGAATATATATATATATATATATCTATATATATATATATTAACAATATCTGTCATGTGTTTCCGTTCCGGATAGAAAAATCCGACCCGAGGGCACCTGCGTTGCCAGGTAACGAGGCTTGCCGAGTTACCGGCAACGCAGCGTGCCCGAGGGTCGGATTTTTCTATCCGGAACGGAAACACATGATAGATATTTTTTCTAGCATACATTAAATAACATATTTTGTGAAGAAAATATATAAAAAAAGGTGCATTTTTGTACATATCACCAAAAAGCGCGTACGATGATGTTTACTGAAGTCATGACGCGCAGTAGTTTGTATTCACTGCATACGTCAATAAGTTCCTTCGACATTACCTCTTTTAAGGGTTATTTTGTTTTGTTTTTTAAAGTTTATTTTTGTCAAGTTAATGTTAATGGAACTCATCTATTTAAATTTCATAATTATGATTACATAACGTGTATTATAAAAGAAATTGAAATTATTACGTCACAGCGCGTGACTCATCTGGCATAGGGGGAAGCCAGATGGAGTTTTCCAGCACGGATGAATTCACCGGAAATGCCTATCCGGTGTGCTAGAAATATATATATATAAGTTAATAAAGAGAAAACAATATTACAGACAAGTTTTTTTGGTGTTGAAAGATTGCAATATTTGCCTGCTCTAATCCAATTTCTGTTGAAATGAAAATCAAATATCCCAGTTATTAAATACAAGTTGCAATAATTTCATCTTCCGGTATAATATGTTTCAGTCATTTAATTATTTTTTTTATATTTAAAGCTATCAGCGAGGAATACCCTTTTCAAATGATACCATAAAAATAAGAGGTCACCAGGCATAATAAAAAAACATAATTGCAAATAGCAGAAAATAAATAAATAGCTTTATTGTACATTGGACGCCTTAAAATTAATTTCTTGTAGCATCCAGTACTAATCCAGGGCTATCAAAACTCTTCGGAACTTTAAGAAGTGTATGAGAGGACTTATATCCACCACAACTGGCCAAACCACTGAGCGGTCATCTAGGAGCTAGTTAACGAAAACTGGCAGATGGACCTTAGGGATATTGACAGAAATTTGTGCTTCATTAATGAGGCGTTCTGGCCTGTCCATCACTCAGGCCACTACTGACCATTCACTCAGTCCATGGGAAATGACCAACAGAGAATGACCACTAGTGCCATACAGGTTTGAAATGAAGGAAATAGCTGTTTTGGCAAATTAGATGGACCAAAACAACATGATAAGTAAGACACAATTGTAAACGTGAGGCATGGCACTAAAACAGTACTAGATCAATAAAGTCATTTCAAATCAAATTTGAGCACAGAGTATGATCGAGACAAGACATTGCAGAACTGAAACATGAATGAAAGAAATGCAGGCTTCTTTCTCATTGTTATTATAATTTTAAACCAATAAGAGATGCTGGAGATATGGGATACACACAAAAACATTCTTTTAAGAAATGTTGCGAGCAGTTCTTCATACAGCAACCATTACAGGAAGACCATCTACACAGCGTAATCCATCTGTCATGACGTATATTCCCCCGTTAACTCTTCAATTTCTAATAACAATGTGCATCGGATTACACGTTATGAGCAATTTCCTTCTCAATCCCAGGAAATCCCTCAAATATATGGAAAACGCTGTCAAATTTAACCATAACTTGATGTAGCAGCTTTCTAACAACTCCATAACGCTATCAATCAGATCCCTACTTGTTTTAAATAATTCTTCAGCCCTCATGCCTTTTACAAATTCACAAACTTTTGAAATTCCATGTCTGTTATGAAATTTGACAGGCCAATATTTTCCCTGACCGTAAATCTATCATTGAGCTTATTACATGAGTACAGCAGCTTTAATTCATAGCTGAAATATCGTAATTTTGGGCTACTTTTTTTTAGGGCTTTCACGCTGTACAGGCAATCTAAGATCGTGGCAAAAAGGAAATTCTCAAGTTCACTTCATATTTTAAAATTTGAATGTACAGACATTTGGAAAAGAATCAAGGTCATTGGCTGATTATTCAGAACTTTGCTCAAGTTAACAACATTATTAATGACATCATTGTGAACTTTTTAACCCATGAATTATTTCATGATATGCTTATATATATATTCAAACAACAGCTGAAGAAGATGTCTCAAATATTGTTAGAATTGTACTGCAGAGCACAAGACTTTATGTATACATTTTATTTACAGAGCGACGTTAAAAACATTGCTAACTTTAACAAAGTTCTGAAAAATTCGTCCCATCTTTTCAGAATCAATAAATAGAAAAAGAAGCGGCTTGTTCAAGTTTTGTGACCATATTATTCTACTAAGTCCTTGATGTAACTAAACACTAAAAAACCAAGAATGCAAGTTTTTTCTATACATGCAATTGACATAAAATAATACCAAAAACAAATACTACTTTCTAAAGTTGGAAATGGAACAACTTATACTTCAGCAGGCCATTCCGTTCCAAATTAAATTTTGTCTCTGACTGTCCATTAACTAAATAAGAAAAACTGAAACAGTTGCCTAGCAACACTTGAAAAATGATACAATTCCTGGGTTCAGAATGTTCTCTGCTGGACAGACTAATGCCTTCAAATACTCCCCATGGAAAATTATGTCTCTTTATTCTCAGAATATTCCACAAATGGGGAAAACCCATTTAAATTTAACATATAGTAATAAAATTCAATTTTCTGCTGTCAGTTGACATTAAACTGCTGAAAAATGACAACAGTGCACTTGCTTTTATCATCACCATTCAACAGACACAAACAGATTATGACACATAATGGTCCTTTTCTAAGAAATAGCTGGGAAAATGTTATCCAGGAATGACACAGCTTGTCTGCTTTCCTTAGATGGTCAAGGGGCATAACTCTACAATCAAGAGCTAAAATAATGGGCCTTATTAAATGTTTACTCATATTACCAGTCGGGTAACATGATAGTGCCAAAGTTATGGGCCTAATGCTGACTAAATTTTCCATTTGGTTACATGATTGTTCCAAAGAAATGGGCCTAATGCTGACTCAAATTTCCAATGGTTACATGATTGTGCCAAAGTTATAGGCCTAATGGTGACTCAAATTTCCAATGGTTTATATATATATATATATACCCCCCAGTAAAAATATCAGTGGTATACCACTGGAATACCAGTGCAATGCCGGTGGTATACCAATGGTATTTCAGTGGTATACCAGCAGTAAATTTTGGTGGTATTCCACTAAAAGTTTACAGCTGGTATTCCAGTGGAATACCACCAATATTTACCACTGGTATTCCACTGGAATTCCACTGAAATACCAGCAGTAAACTTTGATGGTATTCCTCCAAAAGTTTACAGCTGGTATACTACGTTACCAGTGGGATACCAGCAGTAAACTGGAATACCACTTAAATTTACAGCTGGTATGCCAGTGGTATTCCAGCAATGAATTTTGGTGGTCTTGCACTATAAGTTAACAGCTGGTACTCCCAAATACCACTGGAATACCAGCAGAAAACTTTTTGAGAATTACCATCAAAATATATCCGCTTGTTTACCCCTGGAATAAAGTAGCTCAAATACAGATCATTCCAAAATAGCAGATATAATAGCAAATACATATACAAATTTTGCCTTTACGGGTCAAAAGACATTTCTTATAGTTCTAAAATATTTCCTTTTTACTATTATAATTTGCTTTGCACCAGTATAGTGTTACAACTTAGTTTTTATAGCTCTAAATGTCTGCATTTGGGAAGATCTGTGACATTAATTACAAACAATATCCATATTCCATGTTACAGCATATTTACTTCGAAGGTCAGATTAAAAACAACAGCATTACAGAACAAAATCTTACAGAACAAAAACATTTGATATTAAAAAAACTAAGTAATGCAATTGAACACACATTAATTTATAATACTAATTCATTAATTTTTTTATAATGGTTAAAGAAGTTATAATGAAACAAGACTAATCATTATAAAATATGACAGTTCTATGGTTTTGTCTGGAAGTCGTCCATATAGAACACTTCCACTTCTTATGACACATAACACTGTTGTGAGTATATACACCTTGCCAAATGATGCAACCATTGTAGATGATGATGGTTCTTCTTCTTTAGGGTTGTTGTGTAAGTTTCAAATTTATTTAATCACTGCTACTTGCCAAACTTTTTAGCATCTAGTTTGTGTATTATACAGGAACAGTTTTTCACTTCTTTTTTAGTTAAGATAGTGTAACTCATATTTTTAAAACAGTTTCCAAAATTGCATCTGTATCAATGTTGATGCCCACAGCAACTAACATGGAGTTGGTAGATGATTTCATTCTATAATGTAGTGCAGTATTATTTATCACCCATCGTCCTCCTTTTCTTTCTCAAATGGCAGTTGTCTTCAATTCTTTTTTAAGTCTGTTTTCCCTAAAAAATATATGACATTGAATTTAGATTTTGATTATAAGAAGCAAGTTTAAAATACATAATTAAAGTCTTCTTTCTTTAAATAAGGCCAATTTTATATTATTTTAACTCCAGAAGATTATATAATTGATGAGATTTTAAGATGTTCACATCGAAGTTTCACTTTAAAACAAAATTCGCTAGTATTAATTGTAGGTACAGGACGATTCACATAAGCCTCGAAGTAAAAGTAAACTGATTGCGATCTACTGTCAAGTTCTTAAATCATATGACAGTTAAAGGGTAGTAGAATGGCCATGTTTGAGAGAAATGGGTCCTCCCGGGAAAAACTATTAATGTATGACTTTGTATCAACAGTTACACTCACTTCTGTCAAATATGTATTTGGTTGCATTGAAATCCACTATGACACTTTCAAGACAAGAAAAATTTCATAAATTTTAAAATGATCTTAACTAATGCACCAGTCAATTGTAACCACAGCCCCCCCAGGTCCGGGGGTATACCGGGGATAGCCGGGGAAATGGGTCGTGTTTTTACTTTCCAGGTGGCCCCACAGTGCCGGGTGACTGCGGTGGTTTTGTCTTCATGCCAAATTTAGCGGGAAATTGGCCTTATCTAGGATTCCTTGGGTGCGGTGGCATTTGGCGGGCTTTTTACCAGCAGATTGTCCCCGCAGGACGGAGACTTTGCCCGGGCTTGGCTGGACCAAAAGTCAAAGTCCCCACTATTCCCCGCACCGGGGGGGGGGGGGGGGGGGGGGGGGGGCGTGGTTACAAATGACTGGTGCATAAAACCCTTACCAGTTACTCTAGTGTCATGAACAAGCACCTGCAGATATTACAGGACATGTTGGTGGGTTGGTAGGGTGGCAAAGTGATCAGGGGTCAGGCGTACCGGTAACGGGGAAAGTTGACATCCTCACTTTTGTCACATAGCTGAGTAACTGCATAACTGGTTGTGTATGCCTTGTCTCCATTGAGTCTAAAATGGACAATTTTTTAAGTGAATATCATAAACAATTATGAGTAAGACATGTTTTCTTCACCCAATCACCCAAGAACATTAAGTGAATGCAGTCACACATCATAAATTCTAAACTGTCACATATTTTCGCGACTTCTTTAAATTGTCTCTTTTCCGATCAAATGACGGTTTTACACAAGTAAAACCATTTCAAAGTGATGAAGCGAAATTACAATAAGTGCTAATGATTTTTTTGTAGGAAAAAAATATAATTGATAATTAGAAAATTCAAACTGACGATTGACATGCTCTTTCCAGAAATTACAGTCACTTGATATTGTCATTGAATAACATTGTACATTTAGTAAGGAGTCAAAGCCAATTTAGTTCAACAATTATTCACAAGTGATACGTAAAACCTCACCAGTGTGCCATCGTGGTCAAATGACCTACACATATTTTGAAAGCTTCATCTATTATCGTCTGCAGAAATGTACTGTAGTGTGTGTGGGTTAGAACCAGCCGCCCGGTTAGCTCAGTTGGTTAGAGCGCCGTGCTAGTGTTCCAGTGGTCGTGGGTTTGAGCCCCACACCGGGCGCACTTTTCCACCCAGGTTTACTTTACTGGTGGCAGCGGTAAACAGCAGGAGTGCCTCCGTCGGCCTTAAAGGTTAATGGGGGGAGGAGTGTAGTGTGTGTGGGTTAGAACCAGCCGCCCGGTTAGCTCATTTGGTTAGAGCGCCCTGCTAGTGTTCCGGCGGTCATGGGTTTGAGCCCCACACAGGGCACACTTTTCCTCCCAGGTTTATTATAGTACTTCCGGTTCAAGTCAAAATGGCGGCTTATTGTTGTCATTCAGTTGTGTTTGCAAATTTTGTCAGTTATTATGACAACTAATGGACTTTGAATTGCTCTAGAGGATAGAAATCATAGCTATTAATGATCTTACCAGCTATCAGCCAATGTGTTACTTTTTCACGCTGTCTAATAGTGGAGATTAAAAACTACTGTTTGGCAATTTGACGTCATCGCGAACCAAAGACTCCAGACATTTGCTTAAACAAAACGTAAGTCAATTTTGAAGTTTAAAAATCAGAGGGGGGGGGGGGGGGGGGGGGGCGTGGTTACAATTGTCCGACTGGTGCATTAACAACTAGAAAAGATGTTTAGATGCAATCTTGGAACTAAAATGCTTATTTCCCACAAGCTTCAAGAGGGCCAGCCCCCCTATGCCTATCAACAGAGTACATCCCTAAGGCCAAGGGGCCTACTGTGTCCCCCATCGACCCACAGAATAGCATGTATTAACAATGTAACCAGAATCCAAACTAACCCTTATATCTTATCAGACATTTAGCACTTAACCTGATTTAATTTCATTTATTACCTTAATTTTCTTAATCCAGTCCACTGGAAATCCAGTGGTATACAACTGATATAAATCTGACCAGTGGCATACCACTACTGATTATTGGTTACCAGTGGAATACCAGTGTCATTATGTTTACCACTGAAATTCATTTGTATTCCACTGGTAGTATGTGGTATTTCATTGGAATACTAGTGTATTTATGTATACCACTGGAATACAGTGGTATTCCACTGGTATTCCACTGACATTTTTACATGATTGTGCCAAAGAAATGGGCCTAATGCTGACTTAAATTTCCAATATTACATGACTGTGCCAAAGATGAGGGCCTAATGCTAAAAATGGAGACATGATTGTGCCATAGTTATGGGCCTAATACTAATATTGCCAATTGTAACTTAAGTGAGTTTTATTGGTTAAACACCAAAAACTTTGCATGACTGTGAACGCGATAGGTCAAGTTTAGCATTAAAAGCAGTTTTCTTAATAATAGTATTTGAAAGTCTTTCAATGTATTTACTGTTGAATTAATTTACTGAAATAATCCTTAATGTCATTTACAACTGATCCTAAGGAATCAGTGATCTACAAATAACAATCCTGAAGGCTTAATAACAAATAATTCACATAAAAACCACAAAAGGCCATTGGCCTCTATTGTGAGGAACCCTTTGAAGACTACATAATATCAAAATTTCTCGCCCTTTAACTTTTAAAACTAATTCAAAACAACACCACAAAAGCTAATTCGTAAATTGTGAATTCCTGATATTAATCCTAGCACCTGAAACCGCCAAAAATTATTGCCATTTTTCAAATCAAAACTTTATCTATCGAGATTCACTTCAAGATAAAGCGCTTTCAAAATTACGATTATAAATTGATGACACTTTGCAAGTGAAGTGAAAACCGGGAAAAACCAAAGCCATCAATAAATGACGGCCCTAATTAGCATGCATTGGCACTATTGTGTGCTCGACAGATTAAAAATTTCCAGCTCCATTCAGACCAAGATAAAAAGAAAATATTTGCGTATTGGCTTCAGAGGGTGGTGATTATTGTCCTAACAAAGGGAGGTAATTGAAGGATCGATAATTAGGAAACACGGGACATTCTGCCTTAACTAATTATGACCAATCAATGCATGGTGCTCTCGTAATAATCAATGGAAGCTTTTCATTCAATCAGATGAGCAAAAATTAATTCGTTATAAATTTCAAAAAAACTGTTAAATACACTGGGAATTATGGTTCAATGTACAATAAAATAATATTATCAAATGACACAATGGCTTAACCTACCTTTTTCATATACAGTACAATGTTCAGTTGCCGGAAAAGTCTAAAGACCCTACCCAAGCTAGCTAAAAAGAAACAAAAGTAATTCAAAACCAATTTCCTGTCTTAATGATTGTAAATCTTATCAGCCAATCAAAATATCTAATGATATTAAATGAAATGAAAGAAAGCTTATCAAAAATTTGAATGTTTAACTTCATCAACCACAGAGCTTGATTACAACAGCAAATGTAACTGATCAGGTAATATCCTCCTTATGAGCATGTTCACTGACACCCTGCAAACAAATGGTCATGTGATTTTTTAAACTTTCATGTAACTTATCCCTACAAGCATCAGAAAACGGGCTGCTATCCCCAAGTATGAGTTACCATTTTGGAAACTGAACCTGCAACTATGCCCATAGCCAGCCCCCAACAACATGTTTTCGTGTGAACGAAACCCGTTGGAAACATGGCCGATTCGTAACGAGTCGCTGCGGGATTCCAGGATTTTACCCTCACGACCCAGCCACCCTGTGTATAGACGGTACCCATCAAACGACTCACTCTATAATTACTGCTCCGATTCTCATTATCGGCAACAATTCAACCTGAACAATGTCTAGAATGGCGACCGCGGGCTGTTGACGTAAAATGTTATCATTATTTATACTTGAGATTAGAGGATAAAGTGATGCGTGTAAATACAATAGACATAAAAATCATTTACCATTCTCGCTATTATGTTTGAATTTTGCTACTTCGCTCTGCATCGTAAATGAGTCTGAGGCAATTTTCTACCACAATGCAAGTTGGAAATAGTTTTCTAACTGTCAATTAAGTTGAGGTTGGTTGTGAATAGATAAGAATTATTTCTTCTTTTTTTTCATTTTAATGAAAAACTTGTTCGAATGTTAAAACTTGCTATCATCCACACATTTTTTATTGGTACACGGTACATGAATCAATCTCATTTTGCATTCAGAAAATAATGGTTTCCTACTTAACAGTTTGTAACAATTTAAACCATTTCAACATAACTTATAAATTAAAATATTTTCAAACCAGATTTCACACATTGTTTTCACATTCTAAGGTAACAGGACAGTCCAGCTTCCACTGAAGTCAATAATATGGAAAGTATGGGAAATTTATTCTCAAGACCCGATGGGTTATTGAAGTATTTCCCTTTCTTTCAAAAAATTACCATAATTGGAAATTGAAACTTTAAAAGGGCTAGCAGTAACTGGCATGTTGAATAAGAGGTGTCCATTTAAATTGCAGATTAATGCTTTGGGAAACAGAACCACTTAAATTTGAAATCATGAAAATATGTGAAAAAACCTTAAACCTCGATATTTGTCACATTTCGAAATCTTTTCCATCCCTTTGGACATTTTTATGTGTTTTTTTGAAAGAAATCATGTTTATTACCATTTGAAAAAAATCAGTAACGATACTCCGCGAAGAAAGCTTATCAAACAGCGAGTATTTGTTAAGACATAATGTCAAAAAAATAACAAAACATGAACTGCCCTGCTTAGCTTTGACAGCTTTTGACACATATAAAATATTTTAACAAATTTCTTGGATATTTTTAATATCTAAACAAATAATGTTTACAACTGTTATTTTCCAAAACCAATCATCAACAACAAAACAAATATGAAAACAAATAACCAATCAATTAGCATTATTAAGAGAGAACAATTCATGTTAATTATTTCCACCATGATTTCTCAAGAATCTCAGAGACTTTCAATCTCCTAATTCCCAACATCTTGCGCTAAAGACCCCCTCAATCAATTTATTTCCATTGGGGACTAATTCCCGAAATGTTGGTTTTACAAGGAGCAAAGACAAATTTGCCACACTTAATTTTATTTTTTTCCCATCATTAAATTAATCTTCTATTTGCATGTGTAACACTCATAGGACCAATGAAGTAGTGGAGGAAACACATTATCCAAGGGTTGGCAATGTGTTTCATAGGATAATTCAATTTCAAATTCCGCATTTTCATTAACATAAACATAATCCATCAAGTATTCCGCAGATTATGGACATCTTGTCATGTGACCTTAATTAAGAACTTCATCTGATGGAGAGGGCTTTGACTGGGTGTTTTCTTTCAAACTGAAGGAAAAACTTGTT
The DNA here is from genome assembly GCF_026914265.1 of Mya arenaria. Taxonomy (NCBI): domain Eukaryota; kingdom Metazoa; phylum Mollusca; class Bivalvia; order Myida; family Myidae; genus Mya; species Mya arenaria. Next base: position 10,361,664 of record NC_069134.1, on the reverse strand, counting down.
TGTGTGTTAAAGATGTTTTAAAACCATTGTATTACTGAGTAATAAATATTTTATTTTATTTTATTTTTAAGGCAAATTTTTTTTGGGTAGGCCATGATTTCTCTATTTGCAGTCCTTGTGTACAGTTCTCTAATCCTACTTTATACAATCAGAAAAATGACATAGAACATGAAAGTAAGGACGCAGAAAGAAATATCGGTTCTGTCAAAATTATCACAAAAAAGAATTTAAAGTATTTCCACTTGCAAGTTTGCATGAAAATGCACAGACCTCTTAATGACAAGATTTATTTCTTCTGTTTCAATATCGAAAAACTAGTCAGCTCATTAATTTAGACTCATTTATGAAAAAACATGCTCTCATCTGGAAAATTGATAAAAACATCAGACCCGGCAAAAACTATTTCAAAACATTTCAGCATTCTCGGAGAACAGAATGGTATATTCATCAGAACACAAGTGAACACCGAGTGGTATTTGAAACAGAGGTAGGAGGTAGTTTGAAACTACAGTCGGAAATCGGGAAAATCAGTATAAATGGTGAAAACAGCATGTTATCCCTGTCACTTCGAACCTTAATACATGAGAACGGTATGAAATAAACATAAAAGCAACTAGTCCATTAGTTAGGAAAAATCATCGCTGACAGATTAAGTGAGGGAAAAATAGTTTCATTCCGTGTAATGGTTTTTCCCTCTGTCCACAGAGACCTTGTTGTACAAATCAGGCGATTGTAATCTTCAAATAAAATGACAATTATGAAAGCAAACATTGCAGCTTTATTGTAATCAGAGTCAAATAAAATGTTCTTAAGGTAAAAAATCATGGAATAACATGCATTATGCAAAAGACTTCCTATTATAATTATATAATCTCGAAAATTTCATTAAAAGTTTTTAATTTTATCATTTATGGTGTTTTTAACAAATATGGATCAGTGTGATATTTCTTTTAGAAAATTATTAATAGCAATTCGGAAATTTGAATTTTTTAAGTCATCTTTCGCAATACAAGTATGACTTTCTTTTGCTGGCCAAGCAAAGCTCGGATCATTGCAGGCACCGCAATAATTATATGTATACCAACTTACATGCAACACAACAAATTTTGATGCAAGAAAACAAAGACATGGCTGAATAAGGTTTTAATGTGAACATAGATTTTTTTATCATAATTTGAATGATGGTAAACATAGGTTTATACATTTTAATAAGTGAATGAAATAAGCAAGGAGGACATGAATTTAAATGCATGCACCTGTTATACCAAGAAAGTGCCATGTTGTCAGGACATGTTAAAGATTAAATAAAACGTGCATCCCACCACCACCTGAATGACAGCCAATTAGTCATTTCGCAGTAAATATCTGCGGAACAATTTTAAGAGATACAGTCGAAACTCAATGGCTCGATATTCTAGGGCCAGCCAAAATACTTCGAGCCTCGAGAATATCGAGCCAAGCGGGATTGCTCACAGAATGTTATTTTATTCGTTACAAAAAGTCTTGTTTACCTCATTTGTTATTGGCTACGATATCTCCGCAAGAGAAGAGTATTAATTGGACATAGTTACACGTCGTAAAGTTCGTAACATTCGATATTTAAAAATATTATTTGATTGTTTTTATTAATTATAAAAATCATGCGAAAACAACAAACAAGCAATTTTAAACAGTGGGAAACAAAAACATAGCTTATAAGTTATATCAGAATGCATTGAAATTTATACATGGATAACAATTAGAGAAAGAACTTAAAGTGATGGCATGTTTATTCAAACTGTTAAGTCATTCAAATTTGATAATAATTATAATAAATTCAAGTAATTTTTATCAATTAGCGCCTTGTGCTAAATGAAGCCAACCAAACAAATCAAGGTGTGAGGTTCTTACCTGAACCCGCGAAAATGACATCGACCCAAGCAAACAAAGCAGTGTGAAATTCTTACTTGGGACCGTGAAAATGACTTCGAACATGGAGAAATATCGACCCTCAAGATATCGAGCCATCAGATCAAATTTTATATGGACAAAGAGTTAAACAAAATCGGTTCTTTTAATCTGGTTCGAGCCAACGAGGATATCGAGCCATGAGATATTGAGCCAACGAGTTTCGACTGTATGTGGATAATATTCTAACACATATTAGGTGCTGCATTATGGCTTCATGTGCTTAATCGCCTGTAATGAATATCGGCTATTTCAGTAATCTTAGCATTGCGGTAACCTTAACTTGTACCCTGTGTTTCTTATCGTTAAAATTTCCGAATATGTAGCGATATTTCAAACGCATTCCTTTCCCTTGACAAGGGGATGTAGATCCCAGACTGCGTCTGACCAGCACCGTTATAAATGAAAACGAAGTGAATAAGTTTGTAGATTATCATTATAGCTGTTCTACTTACATTTCTTTATAAAAACATGTTATATATCTCTTATTTAACTATTCACAGACATCAATGAAGTTCCTTTACAACCTAAGGTATGGAAAGTTGAAAGAAATGAGTTATTGATAAGTATTCATGCAATTTTCTTACAATCTGAAAATTTATCCATAGACTCTTGTACATTGCAAATTGTTAACATGTATCCCTATAGACTGTCTGATAATAGGATCTGTAAAATAGTTCGGTACCAAAAATTGCCAAAAAAATTGTACGAGACTTAACTTAAGTCATACCCAGATCCCATTGATTCTTTAGCTAAGTCATCCATTGCTGCCAATTTGATTCCTTCAACCCTACCCAGGCAGGGGTGATTAGGCAGAAGCCCGCTGCCAATGAGACTTGGCAACATGTTACAGCAACTACCATTATTTTGGAAAGCCAGCAGACCAAGTAATGAGATCATCTGTCAATATTTTGAGAAAATTATGATTAATGTGAAAAAAATCTGACATCATTTTCTGTGGTATTTAGTCAAGGTTTAATTGTATGATAGTTTTATCTTTTCTTTCTGCCATTCCAAAAATATCAAGAACACCGACTTGATGTTTTTTGGTGTGTGTTTTTCTTGCAGAAAGTAAAACAAAATTAACAGAGATAGTTTAAAACTTTTATAGTAATGAAACCAATTTTGACAAAATACAGCCAATAGTTGCAATTTCTACCATATATATATACATTTGTCTTAAACCTGAACCACCATATCTTTTAGCACTGCCATTAATAGTAAATGTTCACAATCATGGAGCTAATTGTCCAGAAACAATATTTCAAACCTCAATTACCCAAGCATAAATCACCTGAAGAATCACAGACACTTTCTAATGGGTCATCTTTCAGCAGGCCCTAATAACTTGGCTGTGTACCACAGCAAGACTGGTGGGCAGAACCAACTCCTGACATCAGCCAACCTGCAGCTAAGCCAAATCTCCAGCATCACCAGCAAATGGTTCATGAACAAATAAGAATGTTTTTCCATCACCTCTGGTTTCATCTGCCTTTTTTTCTAGCCTGGCTCTAGGAAATGATATATTTCTATATTCCGTCTTAGCACTGTATAGAGCCTACAGGTTAAACTATGACCTTGACCATAATATAATGTCTTCCAGTTCATCACAGAATACCACCTACCAGATCTTCACAGAATACCACCACCTGGATCATCACAGAATACCACCTACCAGATCTTCACAGAATACCACCACCTGGATCATCACAGAATATCACCTACAAGATCATCACAGAATATCGCCTACCAGATAATCCCAGAATATCACCTACAAGATCATCACAGAATATCACCTACCAGATAATCCCAGAATATCACCTACAAGATCATCACAGAATATCACCTACCAGATAATCCCAGAATATCACCTACAAGATCATCACAGAATATCACCTACCATATCATCACAGAATATCACCTACCAGATCATCATAGAGACTACCACCTACCAGATCATCATAGAATATCACCTACAAGATCATCACAGAATATCACCTACCATATCATCACAGAATATCACCTACCAGATCATCATAGAGACTACCACCTACCAGATCATCATAGAATATCACCTACCAGATCATCACAGAATACCACCACCTGGATCATCACAGAATACAACCTACCATATCATCACATAATACCACCTACCAGAACATCACAGAATACCACCTACCAGATCATCACAGAATATCACCTACCAGATCATCACAGAATACCACCTACCAGATCATCACAGAATATCACCTACCAGATCATCACAGAATATCACCTACCAGATCATCACAGAATATCACCTACCAGATCATCACAGAATATCACCTACCAGATCATCACAGAATATACCACCTTCCAGATCATCATAGAAATCACTTACCAGATCATCACAAAATACCAGATCATCACAGAATTCCACCTACCAGATCATCACAGAATACGACCTACCAGATCTTCACATAATATCACCTACCAGATCTTTACAGAATATCACCTACCAGATCTTCACAGAATACCACCTACCAGATCTTCACAGAATATCACCTACCAGATCTTCACAGAATATCACCTACCAGATCTTCACAGAATATCACCTACCAGATCTTCACAGAATACCACCTACCAGATCTTCACAGAATATCACCTACCAGATCTTCACAGAATATCACCTACCAGACCATCACAGAATACCATCTACCAGATCAGACAATACAACCTACTGGTTCAGTGAGTTCTAAAACTATAACACATAGGTTAAGTACCTTACTATAATGTAGTTGCTCTGGAAAATAAAGTAGGATTATGCTCTACAAATTAGTCAGTTTGCAGCAAGTTCTGTTTAGTATGGCTAAAGCACAATGCAGTGTCTGTTGAAATCATTAGGTTGTGATTGTTTGAGCAGGTCCTGTGTTCGGCAATCTGTTATCACTCCAGCTAGAGTTAGCCTGCAAAATGAAGAGATAAATGCTTCTAACAGACACATACACCACGCAAATATTCCAACAAACATAGCCAGCAAGTCACAAACACAGGTTCTCAAGCATGTAAAAATCATATAATAAATGCATAACAGGACTTAAAATTGTATCTCTGTAAAGGATTAACAACTGGCCCATTACAGTTATTGAAATCAGACTTTTGGACGATCATTAGCCCGAATTCTGGTACACTTGCTTGGCATCAACAAGCCCAACTATATCAAATCCAGAAATTGAGCAAGCCCTGAAAGCATTTTACTAGTGGCGGGCTTGTGCTTATCACGACCACTTGCATACAAAATTTAAATCAATGATACCACCCAATATATTTCACGACATTTCTGTAGCTAAAGAGCAAAGCAAAACTTCTGTATGTTGTCATAAAATAATATTTTTTGGAAGTCTTTGTTTTTAAATGAGGACACACAAGGTCAAATTAACATAAGTACATAAACCCTGTAATCCTTTTGACAAATGCTCTCCAAGGCAAACATGGTGAAATTTACCTCACAAGAAGTCTTCAAACTCCGACAAAATTGATGAAATTTTGTGTAAACACTAAAAACGCTACCATGTTTACAATATTGCGAAGCAATGTAAACTTTCAAACAAAATGGAAAACGAGTGGAGTGTTAACAATGTGAACATTTCTATTTATTTCCTACAAAAAAGTTTGACAAATATTTGATCAAATCCTTCCCTTTACATCCTTACTTGTTTAAACAAACATCGCTCGTGGTAATTTTCTCATAATCCTACTCGACAGCGAACAGTCATGAACTTTCAGAACTTTTCAAAAAATTCTGACACTTAGTTATTTCTTAGAACAATAGTATTCCATAGTTTTCATAATAATTGAATGTAAAATTACGAAAGGATATTATAACAATAAACATGACTTTTCCTCATCTTCTGCAAGTACATTCTGAGCAGTAGCACTGAGTGGCGAACGCCAACGCTCTTTTCTTCTTTTTTTTCAGTCAAACATTCAGGCATAACTTAACAAAAACTAAAGCCAGATTTTTATAGTCCTTGCTATACATGTGTGTGTTGTCTCTATCGCAACATGTCTACCAATTAATTAAGTTTCATTCCAATATCTTGAACGGGTTTTTTTTGTCATGACTTTGGTTTTTATGCCTTATTGCAATTGTTTTACAGGACATTAATATGATAAAACTATGGTGAAATAATTTATGTTCTGAAAGGATATGGCTGAGAAATTTAATTAGTACACTTCCAAAACAATATATCTATAATTTAATAATAAACCAAAATTTAGCATTTAGGCTATATTTTAAATGACAGACAAATGTTTTCAATACTATAATTAACAAAAAACAAGATCTTAATAAAACCTCATTTTAAGACTGCTTCAACATCATGGAGACCTCTTCTTAAGGCCATCAATACAAACACTAAAACTTCGAAGCAAGCGAAGTCTGAGGAAATCTTTTATCTGCCTACATCTCAACAATGCGGTCCTTAAGGGCCCAAGCCCTGAAGCCTCCAGCCACCTAAACCCTCTCAATCTCTCAAGAACCCCACGATAGGAAATCCCACATCAATTGAAACAGTTCATTAAACCTTTTTTCACCATCAAGGACTGATGGGCGATAATACCAAACACAAACATAGCTTCTCCGTAAACTCACAATACTCACCTAGATTTAAGACTTCGAACCTTTATAATGTACCGCTCTCTCGAATTATGAAGTCAACAGATGATCTTGAAGTAGCTGCCAAATATTGCCAGCGACTTTTACAAACATCATATTTTGTTTGAAACAAAAATGACGAAGATGTGTCACGATTCATCCCTGACTGGTAGGGGAAATGACAATATTTACGTTTCAGAGGTGATTGGAAGTCAAATATTTACTCAGGAAAAGGGAAGCCCTCTATTAATTGGAATATATAATTCTATTTTGACGACATTGTACCTTGTATTATGAAGAGCGTGCCATTATGTGAACTTGAATTCCATACCTATAATTACGAAATCTGTATAATATATCAACCCAAGTGACTGTCACTGCCGTTTTTCTATCAATAAAGAAAAACATTGAGTCTATTGCTTCCCAAGACCAATCAAAGCTATCGGTCAGCTTAGAACAAGTTCAGCTGTCAGGCCAAATGCTTGCTCTATAAACACAGTGTCCAGTCAATCATTTGACAATAATTTCTCTGTCAACAATTGGTGCAGCCTGACCTTTAACTTTCGGCCATTTTATACTGCCAGTATCAATAGTGCGATCTAACCTCTGACATGCAGCAATTTTACGGTAAAGATGTCCACCAAAGATACAGAGCACCCATTGTTGCCTATTCCTTAAACCAACAAAGCAAATTTTTAAATGCACTTCAACTTAAGCTGTGAATGATACTCTAACTATCATAAGCTTAAATTTATAGATTCATCTAAATTTTCAAAATATGGTTTTGGATGGGGCATTACCTGATACCAAATGTGCAAACAGTATCATAAAACTCTGAAAATCATGTTTACAAGTAGGTAAATGATCTCTTTACATTGTAACATGAATGCACATTAAATATTTTAATACCCTAATATCTGCTTTTATGGGATAATAAAAATATCATTTCTAAAGTCAATTTTGAAAACCTTTCTCCCCCACCCCCCTCAATCTTGGTCCGTTTACATACAAAACACATTTTCCATAATGCATCTGATAAAAAAAGTTAATATTTTTTTGTAAAATACAGGACTATAACCTGTCATAAACACAAAGTAAAATTTTACCAAGCCATCAGGAAATCGTCAGCAATTGTCTGCCACAGTTTTATGCCAAACTTTAAGTGCATTTGGACCATTGTTTAAGGGAAATGACTGGTTGATAATCCCCGATGATGAAGAAATAATTGCCATTTAATGTACCAGTCCATTTAGTCCCGTGCACAATGGAAGTTGCACATTTTAATTGCTGAGGTGCCATATTTCAAGCCATTTCAGCGTAAGCAGCCGTCACAGTTTTGAGGGATTTATTTCATTCAATGGAACTGAATGGTACATATTTCAGACATTTTAAAACAGTTTGATAAAAACCCTGTCTCAAAATTAATTGCAATCACAGAAAGAGCTTAAAATTAAGCAAAAATTAAAACTGCTGTTTTGGTTTCAAAAATATTATGACATCTTATGGTAGCAATCATTTAAAGAATAAAAATGACCATTTGCATTTTCATCCCCCCCCCCCCAAACTCCATAACAATAAACTTAATTTTGTTTGCTTACAACATAAACAAAGAGATTATTTTTTTATACAATTAATGATTGTAATATAATTCCAGACCATTACTTGATTCATAGCTTATTTTAGTATATTTTTCTGTTAAAGCCAATAAAAGTTTACTTCCTGACGAGGGATGATGCCAGTTTCTTTATAAATAAAGCTGTCAGAAAAACGTAACAAAGATTTAATGGGTGAAACACATATAAACAATATATGTCACTACAGGGATAATGTACACTGATAGAAATATGCCGCTTTCACACAATGAGGAAATTACTTTGGATGGCGACAAACTGGTTTCTGATGGAAATCTATATAATATACGAGCAGTTAATAGAATGACGGTACCGCAATGTGATGTAAGGCTGTCTATAGAGTCGAACATGGGCATTTATGAAAATGTCTGGCTTAGGTATGCTTAAGTGTTTTCTGCCCATTTCCACAATAACTTTAAAATGATCGGTTGCAGTCATGTTCTATCCAGATGGTTAAGTTTGATTTATAAACATTCCACACAAACATTAAGTCATTAATTAAACTGTGTTTTTTTTTATTTTTACGGAAAAATTAACAACCTTTTTATACTTCAAGTTAAGATATTGTATTATACCTTATTATTAATTCTATATTGAAAATTTATTATTTATAATTGTAAAGGCTTTGTAATATTTTCCTTGGTTAAAATAAGGATAACAGTTTATGTGCCATAAATTTAAATATTAATTATATTTAAAAAAAAAGAAGGAAAGTCAACTGATTTCTGATCTATGAGATAATAAAAGAAATATGGTCGCAGTTTATCAAAAAAATCCTTTTATCTGACTTTCAGTTTCTAAAACTTAGATTTAATATTCATGAAGCAACATCAAGATAAATCCTTCAAAATGAATGATCAAATTTCCAACTTAAAATATCTTCAAAGCTGCGTATATTTTATAACCACACTAAGTCTGGCAAGACGGTTTTAAAATCTGATACAGTTTCAAATATTGTGAAGAATAATTGGAGAAAATTTGATTTGAAAAAGTATCTAATACTCAATTTAAGCATTATAAAACAGCAATATATGCCAGTTAGGGGAGAAATTTAATGCCAAATCACACAGGCCTTCTGCAGAATTTGGTAATTTATGTGGTTGGGGCTATGATTTTGATGCTGCTCTCAATTAATGTGCAACTACCACTCTTTTACATGTGGGCATGATTGAGGTTCAACCGCCCAGTCCTGATGGGCATTTCAATAATGTCAGCAAGTTTTATAAAGGCACTCAAGTTTTTATATCACAACAGAAGACTTTTAAAAGCTCATAAGGCAGGCAATTTGGCTGCAGACTACAGTGGCTTTTAACATGGCATAACAATTTGTAAATTCTGCTCCATTGTCTCTGCAACAACCATATAACCAAATCCTTTGTACAAATCAGGATTAAAGCAGTGGGATATAATTTAAGCAAAACTTATATCAAAAGCTGATGTCTTCTTTTTAAATATACACAACTACTTTTAACAGCGATTATTTTCAATTCTTTCTGACCACAGCAAATGGCCTAGAGCAAGAATTATGTTTGAAACTTGAAACTGTTTGAGAATGATGCACTTGTGAAATTCCCGAGTCAATGACCGAAATTGGGCAATATAGGTAAAGTGTTGGAACCCATAATGTTAATGAACTGGATAGCTCTTCTCGTTTCTTTCAGGATACAATTTAACTAGAGTGTTAACAGTTTTTTCTTTCATTGACCTAGTGGCCTTATTTTTCCGTAGTCAATCTTCATCATTGTTTTCATAATTACAAACATTCTGACCAAATTTCATAAAAATTGGGAACAAAATGTACCCTTATCTGTGAACAAGTAAAATACTTAACCTAATTTAATGCAGACACACATTCTGACCACATTTTATAAAAATTGGGAACAAAATGTAGATTCAAGAGTGTTTACAATAATTTTCTAATCTTTGAACAACTACTTGAATTAATTTAATTGAGACACATATTCTGACCAAGTTTCATGAAAATTAGATAGAAAATATGGACGCTATTTACAATTAAAATGTTGACAGACAATGACCAATCACAACATCTAACCATCAGCATGTGCTCTGGTTAGCTAAAAATTTATCAGTATGCACTTCATAATGTTTTCTGTTACCAACTATTTTTAGAAATTTCTCTACAAGTTATTCCTTGGCCACAAAAAGAACAAAAAGATACTGGAGGTGTAAGACTGTTCCTTTACACTTTGACGTTTCATAAAACTTAACATGTGCTTGATGAGCAATATACCTAATTTTAATAATGTGAAGTGCATAATTAAAGTAAACTTAGGGTACAACAATTTCACCCTAGTCCTAGCATGCACGCTGAATGGAAGGGTACAACACAGAAGGCATACATGCCTGATTACCGCTATTTACTATCACCAACAGTTAATAACATGTTTTTCTACACTCAACACCTAACCTACCGCGAGATCCTGTGCCTGGTCGTTGGGGGAAGTGGGCCGTTTCCCATGTGGGCTGGGCCCGGAGAGACCAGTGTCGTTGTTCATTGTATCAGCTGGGCTTAACCCGCTACTCTCAGCTCCAGCGGTCATAGGGCACACTGAAACAACACTGGAACATGCTCGACATGGAATACAGGTTATAATATATGTGAGAAGAAAAAACAGTAATAATTTAACTGTAAGCTTGCTTTGAAGGCCTTTCATATTCACAATTTTTTTGACAATAATTTTTCGCTTTATAAAGTAAGGGAGTTAATAAATACTAAATCAAATATTTAGACCTGCAGTAGTTGCCTCCCCCAACATTCGTTACCAATGCTTCCAAGTTAGACAAGCCTTTTTATTTCTGATGACCAGTTTTCCCTACATCATCTCCCTTAACCATACCTCTATCCTGATACAGGAGGAAGCTGCCAAGTTGGTCAAATGTATGTCGTTTATGCCATACTGCTCCTGAAATGAAAAAAATCAGTAAAAAAGTAATAAAATAAATAAAATATAACATGAAATAAATGTAGTTTTTAACTTCTGAAGCTCCTCAACTTCCCTACTGCAAAACTATGGCAGCTAGTATGACAGCGCAGGAGTTAAAAAAAAGCTTGCTATACAGTCCAAGCTCGCTTTGTCGACGTCGGATATTTCGACTTTCTGGTTGAATCGACTTTTTTCTCTGGTCCCGAATTTACTCCTTCTTATTCTATATAAAATAAATCTGCTTGTGTCGATTTTTCTATCTAGATTTTTTTGCTATGTCGATCTATTTCAGTCGCTGTGGTCAATTTTCACACATTTCTCATGTTCCTTATGTCGAACTGTAGATCGAGTTGTAAGTACGAAAATATTCAAGACGGTTTGCGGCATGTCGCTAAATTACCATGCGTGTCAAAATAACAATCTGTCATAATTGGAGTTGAATTGGTAAGTGTGAATAATTCAAGTTGTTTGTTTATGTTTTTGATTAAAGAGCCATTTATTGCTCAAGCTATTCATTGAAACGCATAAGGACTCCCATGACATCATCGGAAAATTTGACAACTTTGATAGTTAGGTGACGAAGAAATTTCTCTATACTGCAGAAAACAAACAGGCATTACGAATGTGCTATTTTAAGTTGTTGTCATATGTGTTATACTGTTTTCTTACAATGTACAAGTGTATGTAATTGTGGTTTTATATCTGTTTTGAGTAATCCATAAAGTGAAATAAATAAATTTGTCATAAATAAATATTTCTTTTTTCACTTTATTTCCAATAATATTTTCTTTTTTCACTTTATTTCTAATAATACATTTGCTGTTTACATGTGGGTAACACGACAGTTCAATTGCAGAAGTCAGATGTGGGACATAAATCAAACTCAAATGTGTTGGGATTGGTGATTTTTTTTTTAAATTTGGTTGTGTCGAATGTTCGTTATCTGGACATAACAAGTTTCGACTGTAAGTATAAAACATGACACAAAAAGAAAAGTATGGAAGCTGTGACCTTGACCTTACATTATACAGAACTGGGTACTGTGTATGACACATTGTGTACCCATGATAACATAACATTTGTGTTACATCACATTGTGTATGTTATAGCATGGAACAGACATTAATATTGCTACATGAAAAACAAAGTTTCTGACATTGACCTTCTACCGATTGATCGAGACACTTCCTAAAAACAAATTTGTGACCTTGACCATTAATCTACGCACTTGTATTGAAGGCAACTAATTTTACCTCATGGATCTCAAAATCATGGACAATGTCTTATCAAATTTAGTTAAACAAAAAGAGGTGACAAGACTCCCTGGATTGGGCCTTGTCAGTCATTATTTGAGAACAAGGGATCTTTGTTTTTCCAATAGCAGCTAATTAGTCATTTCACATTAAATGTCTGTGGGGTAATGGTTCTGACAATAATTCCTGAGGAAAGGAGGTATAGTTATTGACTAGTTTTAAATATTGTAAAAGAAGTTGATGAGTGATAGTTTTCAGCAAAACGTGTGTGTCCTCCTGACAGCAGTTAATTAATTAAATAGATAATATACAGTTAAGAATATATGGGCAATGTAAGTTATACATATCTACAAATAGCTTGTTGAAAATCAACTAAAATGGTAAATAATATGTTAATAATGAGTTTGGCAACTGCAATTCCAATTGTTCTGTTTAAATTGATCTGACAAGGAATTAGTGTCAAGGTCACTATGACCTTGACCTGATTACAGCAGTTGGGTTCATTTGTCGGTCATCATTAACCTCCCTACCAAGTTTGGGGAATTTAGGCCGAATGGTAATGTAGTTATTAATCAGACTATATTTTTTGTTCAAGGTCACCATGACTGTGAACTTTGACCTACTGACCTCAAAATCAATAGGGGCCATCCTCTGGTCATGATCAACCTCCATACCAAGTTGAAGGATCATAAGCCCAAGCACACTAAAGTTATCGATCAACAAGTTTTTTGTGTTCAAGGTCACTGCGGACATGATGTTTGATCATCTGACCTCAGGTAATGACCAACCTACCTACCAAGTCTGAGGGCCGAGGCCAAGGCATACTCTAGTTTTCAAACAGACAAGGTTTTTGTTTTCAAGGTCACAGTGACCTTTGACAGACTGACCTCAAATCAACAGGGGTTATCTGCATGTCATGACCAACCTCCATAGCAAGTTTGACTACCTTAGGCCAAATTTAGCAGCATAATCCAGTTATCAATTGGACAAGGTTTGGTCGACTGACAAACAGACAGACACACCAAACTGTGCAAAGCAATATACCCCTCATTCTTGGATGGGAGCATAAAAATATTTAATCAAGGGGAAAACATTGGTTGCTGTGTGACATGACTGTGAAATAAAAATAAACCTTTGACCTTGGATCAACAAGCCTTGGATTTGTATGCTATACAATATGTTTTCCATATCAGTTTCAGGACTAGAGCAGAAACAAATTTGGACATTATGAAAACAAATTTAATAATAAAAAGGCAATAACTTAATCAACTCATGGTCATCTTAATCAAGTTAAGGTAAAACTTGTGTGTGCACCATCCACACCTCAGTAATTTCTGTCAGTTACATAGTAGACATTACAGAAAATTAAAGGCAGGCCGTCAACCAAGTTTTGGTGAAAATATAGGAAAAAAATATAGGAAATTTTGTCCAAAAATATAGGAGGTTTTGGCATTTTCTGGGCAAAATATAGGAATTTTAAGGTTGAAAAATCGACATTAATAGGTATGTAAGTGAACATTTACTTACTTGTTTATTGGCTATATAGATAATCATAAAATTGGTGTTTCACTTAACCCACATTCCTTAAAGGGAGTGTACACCAGATTGGCACCAAAAAAAGTTTTTTTCTGTAACGAATCTCAGGACAATAATTTAATAAAATATTTTACTCTTTGACATCATAATTTTAAAAAAATACCAAAATGTAAAAAAGAAATCGAGTCGGAGACCGGGTTCGAACCGGGGTCGCCAAAATTGCAGTCCAGTGTTGTATCCACTGTGCTACGAAGGTTTACCCTTAAAAGTTGGAATATTTCAGCTATACACCTAATGGTAATATCACGTGATAACATCGATTAGCCAATCACGCATAAGGAATGAATTCTACTAGGTAGACATACCTAGTAATCTTTTTTAATGGAAAAACACCAAAAAAATGCGAAAAATAAATTAATTGTAATCTATGTGGTACTTCAGTTAGTAAGTTTCAATGCATTGTACACATCGATACCAAGTTTATGTCAGTTTTCGCTATTTCATCATACAGAGTACAGCCCCTTTAAACCTCTCCATCAAGGCAGACTATGCTGCAGCAACACAACTGTGGTCATCAAAGTGGACACCTTTAAGATTTGATGTTCGGCACACTCTTCATCAAAGGTGTCCAGATGGATAACCAAGGGTGTACAACAGCAATTCTAAACGATGGTGATGGTTTGGAGGATAAAGACAGTCTTAAACTGTAAATAAACAATATCTAAAGGCAGTATCAATCCTTTGAATGATTTCAAACATACTCCAGCACGACTTTTTAAGAAAAATATAGGAAAAAATCCAAAATATAGGAAAATATAGGAAATATAGGTTTTGATAAATATAGGAAATTTCTCAAAAATATAGGAATATAGAAATTGGTTGACGGCCTGTAAAGGGCAACAACTCTGAGAAAACTGTCTTGATGCATGCGAAACTTGTGCACATATATTACTTTATCATTTAAGATTCATCAATTTCTGTCTTTAAATTACAAGGTGATGGTTGTGCAGACAACGCGAAAACTTTTCCTTCTTCACAGGACATTGCGACAGGTAAACACTGAAAGTTTACATGTCGCACCAAATTTTTACCTGTCGCAATGTTACAAACAGTATTCAGTAACATCAGCCTAAACCTTGATTTAATAAGCCTCTTTTTTAAATAAGTTTTGTAATTCCCCATTATAACAGGTTTAGATCCTTTTGGTTAGATTTGTCCTACAGTACTATAATAAATTACAAAAAAAGCCAAACATAATGTAAAAACAATCTTATAAATGTCATAATTTTTTTCTTCCCTTGCCTCCCCAAAAAAAACTCATATCTGGTTCGTCTACCCATGAAACAGCTAGATCTTACTCTTTTAATTCATCTTTAAATTAAAGATACAATAGGGTTATAAAATGTAACGAATTGTACTACAAGTCAAACTCAGGCACAACATTTATGCAAAAACGAAAGTAGAGTTCTTGTTATTGGCAATGTTAAACAGAGTGGAAAGAAAGTCAGCTCGGTATATTAATCATCATATTTAAATTAACACGATTGCCAGGAACCACTACATAACGGAATTTTGTAATTTCCGAACATTTCCGTAAAATAAAAGTATTAGAGTACCAGCTGAAATCGGAACCTTACGCGTTTTATCGGCTTTTACGGAAACATGTTGAAACGAGGTTTACAAATAGTGAAACACGGATTAACACGCTGAATAATCATGATATAAAAATAACTCTGAGCATTTATTTAGAAACTGAAAGTAAATTTTCCGAAAATTAAACGGTGCTGACTTTAATTTTTCACCAGACATTATGACCGACCAACACAAAAGTTTCGTCGGTCAAAATTGAAATATACCGGACATGTCCGACTGTCCGACGGACATTCGCATTGTCTGGGTTGTGCACAGACAATCTTCAACTTCATACTCAAGGGCAATAACTCTCATGTTACTGACTCTATTCATACAAAACTTGTGTGTGCCCCACCCTATTATGGAAATACACATTTCACATAAGTTTCATTGATTTCTGTCTAGAAGTAACATATCTTTAACTCATTGTGCTTAACCATTGAATGAAGTACATTTAATTTCATTCCATAAATATCAAGCTATGCTCAGGGCAAGAAAGAGTTACAAAGGGCACTTTCTCTTATTGTGCTTAACCATTGTGTGAAGTAATATTAAACTCCATCTGGTAATTTTCAAGTTATCTGCCGGACAAGAAAAAGTAACAAAGAGCAATAACTCTGTTTTAGCTGAAATTAGCTGAAATAGAGTTATGGTCCTCTTACACAGTCCAGTGCACTTCTTGGGCTTTGCCATTGTATAAGGTTTGATTAAATTTCAACAAGCAGTTTTCAAGTTATGCTCCTGACAAGCAAAATTGTAAAGGACAGACAACACAGGGGGTGTCTCTTATAATTATATCCCTTTCAAACTTTGTTTGTCAGAAGTTAAACTTATGCTTAAATTATATGATTAAATAGAAACAACAACAAAATTTACAGGAGTGAAATAAATCTGCAGGTTAGTCTCCGGAAGAACATCACACATTATTGCGTTTATCATAATAAACATGTCTACCAAGTAGCATGTGCATATTTTAAACAGTTCTAAGAAACATGACAATGCTTGGCAAAATGTGGTAACCACCCCACCATTAATATTAATACAAAGCCAGAACCTTGAAAATGATTTTGAAAAACATATGAGCTAACATGAAAGAATCTTAACATCTCAACCTGTATTTACAGTAATTTATATACCATGTTTCTCATATTACATGCAGGTGTCAAATGATAGGAGTCGGATGTATGTGAAAAATGTAACTGTATGTTCATTTAAAATGTTTAGTGGATTTAAGCTGAAATTGAAACCAAAGTGATCATTTCAGAATACCATTATCTCCAGTGTATAAATGAAGATGATACTGTATATCCTTATATGATAGCATTAAATTAGATGCAGAACAAGGAAAGCCCTGCATCCGAGCTTTCAACATGTGAAATTGTATGACAATGCAATATTAACCCTCACTAGCATACAGTTTCAGCTTACATTATTATTGCAGTAACAATTGTTAAGTTTTTACAATTACAACAGCCTTTATCTACATCAGATCTTATGCATTAATTTCATGAAAAATAATTGTACGAATCATATTTTTTTATCAGAATGTTACAGAAATATCCTTGAAATCTTAAGTTTGTTGTGTCTTAAAGCAAGGAAAGTTAACCTTCAATGCACTCATTATTGCTCTGTCATAAAAAGTATTTCATTTAATAAAATGGCGTATAAAAATCTGATCAAAATGAGATTAGATCTTTGTAGAACATGTCTGCCCCACTAATGGCAGCCAATAAGTCATTTTGCATGAAATTCTGTGGGGAGCTTAGGGTAGTAGGTTATTGACTTGTTCTAAATGTTGTTATTAGAGTTGATCAGTTATAGTTCAGAAGATGTGTTTATAAGAATACAAAAATGGTTCAAGCAAAACAAATTGTAGAGCTAAAAATTATAGGGGTCAACAAAAGGGGTCAACCACTCCACCAAGTTGTAAGACCAAAATTCCAAGGGTTCTCGTTATGTTGATCAGACAAAGCTTTTGTGTTCAAGATCACTGTGACCTTGACCTAAAAACTTATATAGGTCATCTGCTTCTGACCTCCCTACCAAGATTAAGGCTCAAGCTTACTCTAGTTATCCAACATAAGGTCTTATTTAGGTTTCATAAGTTCATTGGGAAACCAGATGATGATTGAAAAGCTACATTGGCACAGTTCATTACCATTGTTTATGTTTATCAATATAGGTCACATTTTTCAGTGTTGAATAATTCACATCACATAGCATATTTGTTCAAAGATCTGTTTTCCTTGTTTGAAATTTGGTGGTAACAAAAGGTGTGTATCAAAGGACCAACTTTGTCGCTAAGCATGGAATGTCACCATTTTGTTGTGATAAAACCTACTTAATGGACTCTGGATGAGGCTCATCAACAGCCATCATGAAACCAGAAATGAAACCAAACATGAGGACCTGGTCAAAACATAACATGCAATGAAGCATGATATCCAAAGCATTTAACCTAGCGTAAAACCCAATATGAGACCAGGCATAAAATTAAGCATGAGATCCAGCATGACATAAAGCATGGCAATATATAAGTAATCTAATGTGAGACCAAACATGAAACCAAACATGAGACCAAGAATGAGACCAGTGTAAGATGTGAATGAGGGTTAACATGATAATTATTATGGCACCCTACATAAAACTCAAAATATTTACCAACATGAAACCTAAGATGAGACCAAACATGATACCAAACATAAAACCTTACATGGGCAAGTATGAATCCCTACACAGTAGACCAAGTATGAGTCCCAACATATGACCCAGTAAGAGACCAAGTATGAGACCAAGTATGAGACCCTGCACATGAGACCCAATATGGGACCCTACATAAGACTCAGTATGAGACCAAGTATGAGACCCTGCACATAAGACCAAGTATGAGACCCAACATAAGACCCAGTATGAGACCAAGTATAAAACCCAGAACATGAGACCAAGTATGAAACCCAGCACACGAGACCCAGTATGAGTGCCAACAAAAGACCTACTATGAGACCAAGTATGAGACCCAACATAAAGACCCAGTAAGAGACCAAGTATGAGACCAATTATGAGACCCTGCACATGAGACCAAGTATGGGACTCTACATAAGACCCAGTATAAGACCAAGTATGAGACCCAGCACATGAGACCCAGTATGAGACCCAACATAAGCGCCAGTATGAGACCAAGTATGAGACCCAGCACATGAGACCCAGTATGAGACCCAACATAAGACCCAGTATGAGACCAAGTATGAGACCCAGCACATGAGACCCAGTATGAGACCCAACATAAGAGCCAGTATGAGACCAAGTATGAGACCCAGCACATGAGACCCAGTATGAGACCCAACATAAGAGCCAGTATGAGACCAAGTATGAGACCCAACACATGAGACCCAGTATATGATTCAACTTGAGTCCCAGTATGAGACCCAGTATGAAATCCAACACATGAGACCCAGTATGAAACCCAACACATAGGACCCAACACATGGGACCCAGTATGAAACCCAACACATAGGACCCAACACATGAGACCCAGTATATGATTCAACTTGAGTCCCAGTATAAAATCCAACACATGGGACCCAGTATGAAACCCAACACATAGGACCCAACACTTGAGTCCCAGTATGTGATTCAACATGAAACCATGCATGCTACTTACTATGAGAATCAGTCTGATGCCCAGTTAGAGACCCAGCATGAAATGTAGTATGAGACCCTTTATGAGATCCAACATTAGGCACAGTATGACACCCATGTTCTGACACTGTATGAGACCAAGCATGAGATACAGTATGAGTTCCTGAATGAACCAAAATATGAAGCCCAGTATGATACCAAATCAGAATGAGACCCAACATCAAAACCAACATTACACAATAAATGATTTCAAACATGAGACCAAACGTGACAGTTAATATGAGACCCAATAGAAAGCCAAGCAGGGGCACTACATAAGATTCGACTTAAAGTCCAGCATCAGATCCAACATAAGGCCCTGAGCATGAGATCCAACATGAAGCCCAGCATAAGATCCAACATAAGGCACAGCATGAGATCAAACATAAGCCCCAGCAAGAGATCCAACATAGCATAAAACAAAGCACATGAGACCCAGCATGAGATTCAGGACGGGACACAAAATAAGGCTCATCATGACTTCCCACATATGACATAACATAAAATCCAACATAAGGTCAAGCATAAAATCAAGCACATAAGACCCAGCATGAGAACCAACATGGGTCACAAAATAAGGCCCAGCATGAGTTTCAACATAAGACCCAGCATGAGACTCAACAAAAGGCCCAGCATGACACCGAAAATAAGGCACAGAAGGAGATCCAACATGAAGCCTAGCATGAGAACTAACAGAGGGCCCAGCATGAGACCCAGCATGGGACCCAGCATGAGATCCAACATAGCATTAAACCAAGCATATAGCCCAGCATGAGACCTAACATCAGGGCCCAGCATGAGACCGAAAATAAGGTCCAGAAGGAGATCCAACATGAAGCCCAGCATGAGAACTAACAGAGGGTCCAGCAAGAGACCCAACATAAGGCCCAGCATGAGACACAGCATGAGAGCCAACATAGCATAAAACCAAGCATATGGCCCAGCATGAGACCAAACATTAAGGCCCAGCATGAGATACAACATGAAGCTCAGCATGAGATCCAACATAAGGCCCAACATGATATCCAACATAAGACCCAGCATGAGACCAAACATAGGACCAGCAGGAGGTCAAACATAAGGCCCAGCATGATATCCAACATAAGGCCCAACATGATATCCAACATAAGGCCCAGCATGATATCCAACATAAGGCCTAGCATGAGATCCAACAAAAGGCCCAACATGATATCCAACATAAGGCCCAGCATGAGACCTAACATAAGCCCAGCAGGAAATCAAACATAAGGCCCAGCATAAGGCCAAGCATGAGATCCAACATCAAGCCCAGCATGAGAATCAACATAAGGCCTAGTTGAGTTCCAACATAGCATAAAAACCAAGCATATGGCCCAGCATGAGACCCAACATTAAGGCCAAGCATGAGATACAACATGAAGCCCAGCATGAATTCCAACATAAGGCCCAAAATGATATCCAACATAAGACCCAGCATGAGACCATACATAGGACCAGCAGGAGGTCCAACATAAGGCCAAGCATGATATCCAACATAAGGCCCAGCATGAGATCTAACATAAGGCCCAGCATGAGATCCAACATAAGGCCCAACATGATATCCAACATAAGGCCCAGCATGAGACCTAACATAAGCCCAGCAGGAAATCAAACATAAGGCCCAACATAAGGCCAAGCATGAGATCCAACATGAAGCCCAGCATGATATCCATCATAAGGCCTAATATAAGGCCCAACATGATATCCAACATAAGGCCCAGCATGATATCCAACATAAGGCCCAGCATGAGATCCAACATAAGGCCCAGCATGAGATCCAATATAAGGCCCAACATGATATCCAACATAAGGCCCAGCATGAGATCCAACATAAGCCCAGCAGGAAATCAAACATAAGGCCCAACATGAGATCCAACATAAGGCCCAACATGATATCCAACATAAAGCCCATCATGAGACCTAACATAAGCCCAGCGGGAAAATCAAACATAAGGCCCAACATAAGGCCCAGCATGAGATCCAACATGAAGCCCAGCATGATATCAACATAAGGCCTATCATGAGACCTAACATAAGCCCAGCAGGAAATCAAACATAAGGCCCAGCATAAGGCCCAACATGATATCCAACATAAGGCCCAGCATGAGACCTAACATAAGCCGAGCAGGAAATCAAACATAAGGCCCAGCATAAGGCCAAGCATGAGATCCAACATGAAGCCCAGCATGAGAACCAACATAAGGCCTAGCATGAGTTCCAACATGAAGCCCAGCATGAGAACCAACATAAGGCCCAGCATGAGACCTAACATAAGCCAAGCAGGAAATCAAACATAAGGCCCAGCATAAGGCCCAACATGATATCCAACATACGGCCCAGCATGAGACCTAACATAAGCCGAGCAGGAAATCAAACATAAGGCCCAGCTTAAGGCCAAGCATGAGATCCAACATGAAGCCCAGCATGAGAACCAACATAAGGCCTAGCATGAGTTCCATTATAGCACAAAACCAAGCACATGAGACCCAGCATGAGATCCAGTATGGGTCACAAAATAAGGCCCAGCATGACTTCCCACATTTGACCCAGCATGAGACTCAACATAAGGCCCAGCATGAGATACAACATGAAGCTCAGCATGAGATCCAACATAAGGCCCAACATGATATCCAACATAAGACCCAGCATGAGACCAAACATAGGACCAGCAGGAGGTCAAACATAAGGCCCAGCATGATATCCAACATAAGGCCCAGCATGATATCCAACATAAGGCCCAGCATGATATCCAACATAAGGACTAGCATGAGATCCAACAAAAGGCCCAACATGATATCCAACATAAGCCCAGCATGAGACCTAACATAATCCCAGCAGGAAATCAAACATAAGGCCCAGCATAAGGCCAAGCATGAGATCCAACATAAGGCCCAGCATGAGATCTAACATAAGGCCCAGCATGAGATCCAACATAAGGCCCAACATGATATCCAACATAAGGCCCAGCATGAGACCTAACATAAGCCCAGCAGGAAATCAAACATAAGGCCCAACATAAGGCCCAGCATGAGATCCAACATAAGGCCCAGCATGAGATCCAACATAAGGCCCAGCATGAGATCTAACATAAGGCCCAGCATGAGATCCAACATAAGGCCCAGCATGAGATCCAACATGAAGCCCAGCATGAGATCCAACATGAAGCCCAGCCTGAGATCCAACATGAAGCCCAGCATGAGACCCAACATGAAGCCCAGCCTGAGATCCAACATAAGGCCCAGCATGAGATCCAACATGAAGCCCAGCCTGAGATCCAACATGAAGCCCAGCCTGAGATCCAACATGAAGCCCAGCCTGAGATCCAACATGAAGCCCAGCATGAGATCCAACATAAAGCCCAGCATGAGACCCAACATAAGGCCCAGCATGAGATCCAACATGAAGCCCAGCATGAGATCCAACATAAAGCCCAGCATGAGACCCAACATGAAGCCCAGCATGAGACCCAACATGAAGCCCAGCATGAGATCCAACATGAAGCCCAGCCTGAGATCCAACATGAAGCCCAGCCTGAGATCCAACATGAAGCCCAGCATGAGATCCAACATAAAGCCCAGCATGAGACCCAACATAAGGCCCAGCATGAGATCCAACATAAGGCCCAGCATGAGATCCAACATGAAGCCCAGCCTGAGATCCAACATGAAGCCCAGCATGAGATCCAACATAAAGCCCAGCATGAGACCCAACATAAGGCCCAGCATGAGATCCAACATAAGGCCCAGCATGAGATCCAACATGAAGCCCAGCATGAGACCCAACATAAAGCCCAGCATATGATCCAACAAGAAGCCCAGCATGAGACCCAACATAAAGCCCAGCATGAGATCCAGCACGAAGTCCAGCATGAGATCCAACATAAAGCCCAGCATGAGATCCAACATGAAGCCCAACATGAGACCCAACATAAAGCCCAGCATATGATCCAACAAGAAGCCCAGCATGAGACCCAACATAAAGCCCAGCATGAGACCCAACATGAAGCCCAACATGAGACCCAACATAAGGCCCATTAAATTAGCACCATGTCATTCAACCAAAGGTATCTGATGTTACAAAAATTAAGCTATTATTTTATACAAACAATGTTCTTTGATACATTTCTTTAAGAAGAAATACTTAATTGCAGCAGATATTAATTTTAAATTGTAATGAATAATTATTTTAAAATTTTATAAAAGTATTGATCACATTTTTCTTGCATTTTTGCTGAATGAAGCAGCAGGACAAACTGGCAAATAACCAAAAAACACTAGCATGCTTCATGGAATAATCTCACGGTAGTACCCTATTGTGAATTTTAACTTGTAGCTACGCCACTCATCAAATACAGCATTTGGTGCTCAAACAGTGAAATATATTGTGATTTTACACTGAAAAAAAAACTATTATCCTCCAGGTATTTGTATCACCAGTCTTACCTGCTTATACTATCATTTATTTACCATGGAACATAAAATATTATATCATTCTGATATGCAAATGTATAGATTTCAAGATTATCTTTGCTTTTAAAAGTATTCTTAAACCAATAAAACTATGCAAATATATAACCAATAAAACAGTTTATGAGGGTATTTGAATTTACTATACAATTCACTTCACACATACCTCAAGGTTTTCAAAATACGGAAAAAAAAGACCGGTTGAGATATTGTAAATAACAAAATTATAGTTTGCCAATATTTTGCAATATAAATTTTACCAGAGTATGACATGTGGCTTTGAAAAGAACTGTACAAGTGACTGGTTTTGTTCTCAAGTCCTCTAATCTTTCTCTACTTAACTGGTTAAATTGAAAAGGCCTAAACGAAGCTCAATAGGTGTAATTGTTGTAATTAGCATTTTTCAACTTTTTTCAAAAAAGTCAACTAAATACTCAGATTTGGTTTTGTGTCACTTGTTTAATGTTAATGTCAGTGCGATAGCAAAAGAGTAGCCCGATAACGATTTTAATCATGGATATTTGTCAGAATATCACCGGTAATTTTTGTGTCCATCCTGTACGTATAGACATATTTTAGTTTCAATTGTTAATTCATCGTTGCAGGAGTTTGCATTGTTGAACACAATTGCACAAAGCTTCATTGTACTTTTGAAGTGAAGTTAACGTTTTTGCTCATGTTATTATTTAGCAAAGATCTAATGTCTAGAATAATGCGACTTCTGAAATTTGTCTTGATTTTGTTAATGATCAGTAAAATGTCTTTCAAAATATTTCCATTAAATAAAAAAGTGTATGCCAATTGCAAACATGGTCCAATATGGTGTCATGTTAGGTGCCATACAGGGTCTCATGTGGGGTACTATACCAGTCCTGGTCTTATGTGGGGTCTCATACTTGCTCTCATAGTGGGTCTTGTAGAGGGACTCCTGTGGGGTCTCTTATTTGGTCTCATACAGAGTCTCATGTGGGGTCTATTTTTTGGTCTCTGTGTTGGGTCTCATACTTGCTCTCATATTGGGTCTCATACTTGCTCTCATAGTGGGTCTTGTAGAGGGACTCCTGTGGGGTCTCTTATTGGGTCTCATACAGAGTCTCATGTGGGGTCTAATTTTTGGTCTCTGTGTTGGGTCTCATACTTGCTCTCATATTGGGTCTCATACTTGCTCTCATAGTGGGTCTTGTAGAGGGACTCCTGTGGGGTCTCTTATTGGGTCTCATACAGAGTCTCATGTGGGGTCTAATTTTTGGTCTCTGTGTTGGGTCTCATACTTGCTCTCATATTGGGTCTTATACTTGCTCTCATAGTGGGTCTTGTAGAGGGACTCCTGTGGGGTCTCTTATTGGGTCTCATACAGAGTCTCATGTGGGGTCTAATTTTTGGTCTCTGTGTTGGGTCTCACACTTGCTCTCATATTGGGTCTCATACAGGGTCTCATGTGGTGAGGTAACATGTTAGGTCTCATGTGGGATCTCATACTGGATCTCATACAGAGTCTCATGCTGAAGCTCATGTTGGGTTTCATACTGGGTCTCATGTGGGGTCCCATACTGAAGCTTATGTTTGGTCTCATACTGGGTCTCATGTTGGGTCCCATACTGAAGTTCATTTTGGGTCTCATACTGAGTCTCATGTTGGGTCCAATAATGAAGCTCATGTTTGGTCTCACTGGGTCTCATGTGGAGTCCCATACTGAAGTTTATGTTGGGTCTCATACTTGGTCTTATGTGGGGTCCCATACTGAAGTTTATGTTTGATCTCATACTGGGTCTCATGTGGGGTCCCATACTGAAGTTTATGTTGGGTCTCATATACTGGGTCTCATGTGGAGTCCCATACTGAAGTTTATGTTGGGTCTCATACTGAGTCTTATGTGGGGTCCCATACTGAAGTTTATGTTTGGTCTCATACTGGGTCTCATGTGGAGTCCCATACTGAAGTTTATGTTGGGTCTCATACTGAGTCTTATGTGGGGTCCCATACTGAAGTTTATGTTTGATCTCATACTGGGTCTCATGTGGGGTCCCATACTGAAGTTTATGTTGGGTCTCATACTTGGTCTTATGTGGGGTCCCATACTGACGTTTATGTTGGGTCTCATATACTGGGTCTCATGTGGAGTCCCATACTGAAGTTTATGTTTGATCTCATACTGAGTCTTATGTGGGGTCCCATACTGAAGTTTATGTTTGATCTCATACTGGGTCTCATGTGGGGTCCCATACTGAAGCTCATGTTTGGTCTCACTGGGTCTCATGTGGAGTCCCATACTGAAGTTTATGTTTGGTCTCATACTGGGTCTCATGTGGAGTCCCATACTGACGTTTATGTTGGGTCTCATATACTGGGTCTCATGTGGAGTCCCATACTGAAGTTTATGTTTGATCTCATACTGGGTCTCATGTGGGGTCCCATACTGAAGCTCATGTTTGGTCTCATACTGAGTCTCATGTTGGGTCCAATAATGAAGCTCATGTTTGGTCTCATACTGGGTCTCATGTGGAGTCCCATACTGAAGTTTATGTTTGGTCTCATACTTGGTCTTATGTGGGGTCCCATACTGAAGTTCATGTTTGGTCTCATACTGGGTCTCATGTGGAGTCCCATACTGAAGTTCATGTTTGATCTCATACTTGGTCTTATGTGGGGTCCCATACTGTAGTTCATGTTTGGTCTCATACTTGGTCTTATGTGGGGTCCCATACTGAAGTTCATGTTTGGTCTCATACTGGGTCTTATGTGGGGTCCCATACTGAAGCTCATGTTTGGTCTCATACTGGGTCTCATGTGGAGTCCCATACTGAAGTTTATGTTGGGTCTCATACTTGGTCTTATGTGGGGTCCCATACTGAAGTTCATGTTTGGTCTCATACTGGGTCTTATGTGGGGTCCCATACTGAAGCTCATGTTTGGTCTCATACTTGGTCTTATGTGGGGTCCCATACTGAAGCTCATGTTTGATCTCATACTGGGTCTTATGTGCGGTCCCATACTGAAGCTTATGTTTGGTCTCATACTTGGTCTTATGTGGGGTCCCATACTGAAGCTCATGTTTGGTCTCATACTTGGTCTTATGTGGGGTCCCATACTGAAGCTCATGTTTGGTCTCATACTTGGTCTTATGTGGGGTCCCATACTGAAGTTCATGTTTGGTCTCATACTGGGTCTTATGTGGGGTCCCATACTGAAGTTCATGTTTGGTCTCATACTTGGTCTTATGTGGGGTCCCATACTGAAGCTCATGTTTGGTCTCATACTTGGTCTCATGTGGGGTCCCATACTGAAGCTCATGTTTGGTCTCATACTGAGTCTTATGTGGGGTCCCATACTGAAGTTTATGTTTGGTCTCATACTGGGTCTCATGTGGAGTCCCATACTGAAGTTCATGTTTGATCTCATACTTGGTCTTATGTGGGGTCCCATACTGAAGTTCATGTTTGGTCTCATACTGGGTCTTATGTGGGGTCCCATACTGAAGCTCATGTTTGGTCTCATACTTGGTCTTATGTGGGGTCCCATACTGAAGCTCATGTTTGGTCTCATACTTGGTCTTATGTGGGGTCCCATACTGAAGCTCATGTTTGGTCTCATACTGGGTCTCATGTTTGGTCTCATACTGTAGGTATTAAAGCAATATGCCAAGAGTTATAGAAGAAATTTGAAGTAAAAATAGCATTTAGAGGTCCATGTGATCAACAATATCATGACTTTATTTTCATAACATTCTATGAAGTATGCCCTTTCATAAGGTAATAAGAGTACAACCAGACTAATATTTCAAACAAAAGTACAACATACAAGAACAAGAACTTGAACATTGCACAAACTGAAACCTCCAATCAAGTCCATGAATGAAATGCCCTAAGGGCTGTCAGAAAATTCTACCAAAACCGAAAGAGATTGCTGCATGTTCCAGCAATGATAAAAATAATCATGCCTGCCTAAGGCGAAAAATAAATCTTGTTCATGAAGACTCCCTGGTAATTGGGCATGATAACAAAGCTGATGTCATTCGGAATTGGGAAAAAGGAACAACAGAGGAGGTGTTCAACCTCCCACTGGTGGATTCTGATACACATTGGAACATACTGATGTGTCTGCCACGAGTTAAATAACTTTGCTTTATTATTTCAGAAATCTCTTACAATGAAAATATACATAAATTAACATGCTGTCATGCCTGTTATACTTAAGTAGGATAGGTCCATAATTATAAAATTAAAACTTCTATTTCAAAGAAATGCATTACTAAAACAATTATTATATTTTCATTAATAGAGTTAATTATATCAAGGATATTTGTTGATTTCAGTGTAAGGTTGTATTTTATTCACCGCCTGTCATAGAAAAACATATTATTTGTCGAATCCACGAGTGAAACTATAGTTTTTCTATGATCACGAGGGACATAGAATATGATCTTACACAGAAATCAACATATTTCCTTTATCTTTTATGAAATCAATCAATTCATCAATGAACTTAAATTAATGCCTCTATGTTCAAAATATATCAGTTAATGCACGAAAGTACTGATTCGCTTGAAGATGGGTCATTTTCCAGAAATAGATTGTTGGCCAATTCTTTGGAGTTGTTACCCTAAATAAAAAAAATATTATCAGTAAATTATTTTGTGAATTTTCTGGGAAGTTCATACTACAAAGTAATTCAGTTTAAAGATAGTTCTAATAGATGATATAACATCGAATTAATGTCTGAGCAGTTGTTTTTGGCTTTAATTCGTTAAATATGAAAGCAAATGTTAGAACATTCTGCTTCAAGTTCAAGAAATGTTTAAAAAGCAGGATTACCATTTTTCTTATGGTAAGTATATGTTTATTTCCAATTTATCTTTTTTTCAACATATGCAACCGTTTTTTTATATCAATTGTGAATAAAGTTATGATAACTTATACTTATGTCACTCTTGTTGGCACAATGTTGCGTGAGAGTGTTGTCTTGTGTTGTGGGGGAAACCGGAGTGCCCGGAGAAAACCCACTTGTCTGGCTTGGTGACCACAAACCAAACTCACATGCGCCCAGGCCGGGAATCAAACCCAGGTCGCCTTGGTAAGAATTAAGCGAGTGTGCTAACCATACAACCAAATGTTTGGTTTTGATCAAGGGGAAGAATCTACACTTCATTTTAAAAGTACTTCTATAAGTTTTCACTCCCAAGTTTGCATTGACAATTACAAATTGATATTCTCACTGTTGTTATTGCACTTATTAAACTCCATATATCATCTTAGAGCATGAAAGTAAACCCTGTATTTTGTATGGAGTAGCGATCTCTATAAAACAACATCTTATTTCACATACTTGAGAAAAATATCGATAGGCAACAATACTTGAATAGGTCAAACTAAAATGTTATTAAAATTCATTCCTATGCCATAAACATGAATGGAAAATGTTAATAAAGGAAAAAAATTGAAATTAAAACGAGAATATAAAACCTCGACTATACAAGTTTGATGGGCACAAGAGAAAATATACATCTTTTTATGTCTTTTCCTCTTTAAAATACAATGAATGTGATGTCAATGAAATTCAGATGATGTTTTTCCACACAAAGGGTAATTTG
Organism: Mya arenaria; assembly: GCF_026914265.1. Taxonomy (NCBI): domain Eukaryota; kingdom Metazoa; phylum Mollusca; class Bivalvia; order Myida; family Myidae; genus Mya; species Mya arenaria. The sequence continues at coordinate 10,332,335 of NC_069134.1, read as the reverse complement.
AAGGACTTTGTCACATAAAAGGTAATTTGCAGGAAGGGCACTGTACCAAATGTGATGTGTTTTACCTACACATTACTTACAGCTGTCAGCAGTTACACTCAGATATCACCTCTTTTTTATCTAAATGACTAGCAAAAACAACATTAATAGGTGATAGCTAATTTGCCTAAAATCCTGTTAGCACTTCACACTTCATTGACAATTTTGTTAATCCATCTTTTTAAAATGTATACCTTTGTCTTTTGTAACCAGGTTTTGGTCATGATATACTATTTTACTTTCTCAATGAACAACAACAATCTGAAAGCCATGGTTTGAATTTCTTATGTTCCTCACCTACATTTTTATTCTTAATTGTATCTTAATTTAAGCATAAAACCCTACTCTCAGTGTCATTTCTGCCAATTAAGAGAATACTAAGGGTTTTGGACCCGTTGAAATTAAGCAATAATGTCATTTTTACCTGATTTATTTAACTCCTGCTTAAATGTCGCAGAAATTATCTGGTCTCAAAGTTTTGCTTCATTATTAAATTTCAATGAAGGTTTCTATACATAAAGAGGTATTTTCTGCTGCTAATAATGAAACCTGTAAAAATGTTTTGGAGATAGACCTTCAAATATGTGTATATATATGCAATCATTGATATATCAAAATCATTCTGCAAAAAAAAACACCTTAGATTTAAAATCAAGAAAAATATGGCTGCAGTATTTTTTCATTTTTTTTATAAATTCAACAGAGGAAATATATGTTTCCAAAATGGTTTATTCATGTTAAACAGATATTTCTTAAAGTCAAGATACAATATAATTTCATGACAGAAAGCAGACGGCATAATTTAATGAGACGCCATCTTGGTATTTTGGCAATCAGCCGGTCTATATGGTGGAAATGGTTTCAAAATTCATAACATGGCGGTGTAATGTTACAATGTACTTTACCTGGGCGAAAAAGAATCCTTTGAATTCCCAACACAATTATAAGCTCCAAATTCAATAGTCTTCAGCACTGTACTGGAATTCTATATACTGAAAAGGAAGTGTATAATGTTTTTAACCTGCTTCTTCTGTGTATATATTTTGTCGTAAACAGCTCGCTCAGAGTTCAGTTACACAATTTACATACAATAGCTCACTGAGGGTACACTAGCTATAAAGTGGTTAATTCTTTCTGCGGAACTTATTTTGTATGAAAAAGTCAAGCCAAACTACCCATGTGTCGTTTGTTATGGGGGTATGCGCTTGGCGTTCCGTTTAATGAGTGCTTTTCAGCTTATTATAAAGAACTCTGGCCACGAAAGGGTATAGAAAGTACAATAATTGTTCAAATGTTCGGCAAATATTGAAGAGCTTTTGACAGAAGAAATATCTCTTTTGAAAAAGTCATCTTCAAGTTAACATCAGTTAATTTAAAACTTATTTTAGTCCTATTATTGGAAGATTTCATTCATAAATCATGCACACTGAAACTACTAATCAAATATTTGAAACTTACCATTCATATCAAAAGATTAAATCCAATTTTCCTGCTTAAGCCTGCTACTTTTCACCCCCAATGAATGCATGAAAGCCACTTTTGTCTGTAAGCCATTATATTTTCACAACCAATTAGTTCTTAAACAAGATGACAATGCTCAATTGTTTCATTTAATCTACCTTGTTTGTCTGTCAGTCTCCATTCCATTTCATCTTGACACATTGGTGCATTTTCCTTACTCCATCCTGAAAATCAACCATACAACTTTTAATATTGAATTAAACATGACTCAAACAATAGGAAACCATACATCAATACTAAACACTCCATAATACTTAAACAACACAGACCAGAATTTCATGTAATCCAGTATAATCTTAACTTTCACACTCAGACACATCAGAATTCTTATATAATATTGATATTAAAATTTGAAACCAAGATGGGCAATATCACATAGACACATGAGAACATGTGAGGCAGTGACTTCACAGTACGGGAACTATTGTGGCGCAATTCACAGGCAATGCAGCCACATCAGCGATCGAAAAAACACAAGCAACACCTGAGCCTGCAAATATTCTCCAGTTTCCATGTGTGTAAGACCAGTACTAGAGAATTACTGGAACCAGCTCACCTCAGCGTGAAAGTAGTCCTGCTATATCGGAGTGTCAACTTACAAAACTTATTAAAAACTGGTGCTCACTTCTAACTCCTACAAGTCCGAGGTGTCTTATTATGATATAACTTTCCTACTTCAATTACACAACTGTTGATTAGAGTCACTAGACCTGGCTGTGTAAGCTATATTCTCAAAAAACCACTCTGTGGCATCTTTATTTCCAAGGTATAAGACCGATCTAATGCAAGGCTCCAATATCATAACACAGAAAACACAGAAAGCCTACCCAGCTAAGCCAGGAGACAAGTAAATCTAAGAACCTGGATCGGAAAACATTGTTACTAAGAATAGCTATCAGCTCCTGTGCCAAACCTTGTAGACATGTAGCAGTGCAATTCTATCTGCCAACTTGAATTACACAACCCAGATCAGTTGTATTTCACTCTCTCCTGTGTGTTAGGCTAGGCTTATCAGCACCTGTTCAATCATATTGTTCTCTGGAGGAAAGATTTTCATCAAGAAACACAAGTAATTAGATCTGTATTTGTAGTGGTACTGAAATATTGGTTCCAGACAGTGCTTGTTATTGTGTTACAGTGATTTGTTCATGCTTATTCAAGACTTAAGGAATGTTCAATAATTCAATGCTAACCTCAAAGTTTAAGCAGGAAACTCACAGCCTACACAGTCCAGCACATGCAACCCCATCAACATGACATTCGAGTACTTCCAAACCTGTAAGCGAAAAAAACATTGAAATACCTTCAAGAAATGACTGGCATCTGACTGTAACTTTAAATCCTGACACCTGTTGAGTACATCCCTCCAAATGTGTGTGTGTATTATGTCAAAATCTTGTTTAGTCCCTCTACTGAATGGGCTCTGGATGGTTGATGGGGCCAGCTGTTGGGCTCTTATCTTGATCTGACTTTTACAATATCCCTGCCATTGACATTACAGAATGGTGTGACCCCTTCCATGACATTTCTCTTGCACAATAATGGCCCAACACAACATCTTGTTTTTGATGGTCAATTAGTGTATGAGTGTATCATTGCTTCAAGGTGTCTCCATGGACATTCAATATAAAATTCGATGTTAGGACTATGTTTCTTCTTGTTACATAGATACTAGCTAAATGCTTTAGTATCTGGAACAGTTTCTGATGGGAACATTCAACCATTAGGCCAAAAATAAAATATTAAGTGTTTCTCCGATCATGACCTACCTGAAAAAAATGGCCCAACTCAAATAATTGTACAGCTAAAAATGGGGAGATATTTTTTTTTTCATTTTGGACAACCACACTTGGAACAAAATACTTAGTTAAACAGTTTTCTAGTCTTAAATGATTTTTTTTGTTGACTATGATCCCTTGTTTTCTATGCTCTCTACTTGTTCGACCACACAAATTGTCTTCTAGATGTTACTGCTTTATTTTTTTTAATCTCTCAGTCAACAACCAGACAAATAGATTGAAAAAAATAGCATCCTTGGCCTTGTTATCCCAGCAACAAATAATAAGGTGTCAAGTAAGCACTATCATATACTTAGGTCTGTGAATTTTTGAGACTGTTACCCTGACATTATTTTATTTGACAAGCAAAATAAATTCATTGTCATTATCAATATTATTTTGAAAACCTTTGACAGTCTTTTATGTGCAGAAAAATAATACATTGTACTTTTAAACAAGAGGCCCAAAAGGGCTACTTGCATTGCTCTTGTGGTCATTTTCAATCCAGAGCATGTACGTTTGAGTAATAGGCAACAAATATATAGTTCACTTTTAGTGTTTGGGTTAGCTGAAAACGCTGCACGTTCAACATCTGAGGACAGGAAGTGTTGTTTGCAGATTAATTGCATGAACTATTATAATATGTGCCAAGTAAAGGTAATCTGAGGGTAAAAAATATTTGCTTTCAAAACTGTACTCATGGTCCAAATTTCATTTCTGTAGCTTTAAAAAATTAAAATTATTCGAGGACAACTTTAATGCTTGTTTGCAAAACTGTTCACATGGTCAAAATTTCATTACTAGCTTTAAAAATTAATAAATAAGTCAAAAGGGGTGGGGCCAGCTTTTGCCCAAGGGGCATTATTTCAAATGTTTTCAATTGCATCATATGATGCTCCACAACAAATATCAAAGGTATGGGCCTGTAGTGACACCCAGGAGGGTGCCAGTTTTGATCAAAGGGGCATAATTTGAAAAACCATGGTAGTGGACCACTAAATAAAGCCTTGTTCAAAATAGCAAGGATTTGCATAGTGGTTTCAGACGAAAAGGTTTTTAACATTTCCCAATTTAAGGGGGGGGGGAGTCCATCCCTAACAAAGAAAAGAGAACTCTTCACTGGGCCTCCGCCAACTTCACCGAGGTCGTTTGCATTTGCCGCACTGGTCCCTTGCGGGACAATCTCCGTGGGGGGGGGGGGCAGAATGACCCCAGGGGCATAATTTGAAAAAAACTTCACAAGCAATTGTGACTTTACATGTAAACTTGGCTAAAAATAGACTTCGCTCATGTAGACTTGGCTAAAAATAGACTTAGCTTAAAATAGCATTTTTTATACTTTGAAGACCCATAATCCAGGCATGCATGGGCAGATCTGGCTGGTTTTCAAAAGGAACCGAGTTCTAATGGATATCTAAATACTGTACAAGTTTCGTCGAGATACAATCAAAACTGAAGACTGTATCGTGTTCACAAGCTAGTGTTTACAGACAAACTGATTTTTTAATACTTTCAAGGCCCATAATCTAAGCATGCATGGTCAGATCTGGCTGGTTTTCAAAAAGAACCAAGCTCAGTTGGTTATCTAAATACTGTACAAGTTTCATCAAGATACAATCAAAACTGAAGACTGTATCGTGTTCACAAGCTAGTGTTTACACAATAGCATTTTTTAATACATTCAAGGCCCATAATCTAAGCATGCATGGTCGGATCTGGCTGGTTTTCGAAAGGAACCGAGCTCTAATGGATATCTAAATACTGTACAAGTTTCATCGAGATACAATCAAAAATGAAGACTGTATCGTGTTCACAACCAATTGTTTACACAATAGCATTTTTTTATACTATCAAGGGCCATAATCTAGGAATGCATGGGCGGATCTGGCTGGTTTTCAAAAGGAACCAAGCTCTAATGGATATCTAGATACTGTACAAGTTTCATCGAAATACAATCAAAACTGAAGACTGGATTGTGTTCACAAGCAATTGTTTTCAGACGCAAGAACGCACGGATGCACATACTACGTACACATTACCATCGCATAAGCTCTTCTGGCCTTTGGCCAGTAGAGCTAAAAATGACCAAAAATAAAACAAGAAACAAGCTTTTTAGCCTTGAAATATTGCAATTTAATGTTTTATATTAGTCAAGAATAAGAACAAAAATGTGATAACATTCATAAGCCATAATGTAGTTTCAGTTATTTATTTAACATATTAGTGATCAACGAGCGATTTCTATTATCACTGAAAATTTAATGGTGGTGCTTTTTGAGACCGCCAGTTCTTTCAATGTAATTTTTCATATCTCTTTTTTCATGTCATACATATTTAAAGCTTGATGGAAAAAAATTGACGATTTAAAAAATTAAAAACAAGACATATTTCAGCCTGCTGCAGTTTTAATGCGTGTTCATTTTATTAGTTTACCGTATTGCAACTGACACCTGTACATCCTGTTGGTCAGAAAAACTCAAATTTGACCACAATATCTGGTTTTTGTCTCATCATGATTTGTATCACCACTGACTAAGAGAAAAATATTTTGAATTTCTTAGTCTGATCCAGTTTTCAAATTGTTTCATAATGATCCCCCCCCCACAAACAAAAAGTGAAATTACATGTATACTTTAGTGCTTTCTCTATTATGAAAAAAATAAACAAAACAATCTATTGACCGACTCGCACCTTATGCACTTATGTTACGGGAGGGGAAACAAAGTTTATTTTAACTTTGGCCATAACAATGCTTTTCTTTTCTTTTTGTTTAATCCATAAATTTTGCTGATGATGGCACCCAAAGCAAAATCTTCCACTGGCAGAATCAAGAACTTTGTTGGGGTGTAACCACAGATTTTTTCTTCAACCATCTTCATCAAAGACTGATTTTATTTCTCTTATTTTACTTGAAAAAAGGTGATGTGCATGAAAGGAGACATAATTAAATGATTTTATGAGTAAATTATTAGTTTGCAATCAAAATGTTAAAAGAACATGTGTAAATATTTGATATTGCCATGACATATTTTACGATAGCTGATGAAAGAATAACGACACAAAAACATTTGAAAAAGTAATAAATTACATTGACAGTATCTATGATGTGTGAAATATTCAACAACCTTTTACTAAAATAAAACAATATTACAAAATATAGCACAATCATTAAATTTTACTTCCTCATAAAAATATGACAGAAGGTGAAAATCAACAAGAGATGTTAGTGAAACATTTATGCCCCCTTGGGAGCCAAATTGTTAGTAGGATTTGGACACTTAAATAAAATATGGACAATCAGAAAACCTTTTTTCAGCTTACAGTCACACTGACCTTGACCTTTGACCCACTGACCTCAAAATCAATAGGGTTCATCTGCTGGTCATGACCAATAAGCCTACCTAGTATGAGGTCCCTGGGTCAAAGCGTTCTCAAGTTATTGATCGGAAACCGTTTTTCATGTTAAGGTCACACTGACCTTGACCTTTGACCCACTGACCTCAAAATCAATAGGGTTCATCTGCTGGTCATGACCAATACACCTACCAAGTATGAGGTTCCTGGGTCAAAGCGTTCTCAAGTTATTGATCGGAAACCGTTTTTCATGTAAAGGTCACACTGACCTTGACCTTTGACCCACTGACCTCAAAATCAATAGGGTTCATCTGCTGGTGATGACCAATACACATACCAAGTATGAGGTCCCTCGGTCAAAGCGTTCTCAAGTTATTGATCGGAAACCATTTGGTATTCCGACCGACCGACAGACAGACCGACCGACCGACCGACCGACATGTGCAAAACAATATACCCCACTTTTTTCAAAAGGGGGCATAATAAAAATCAGAGGCTTCTTCAACATTGAGATACATGTATTGTGTAGGATGACATATATAAATCATGGAAAAAAGAGTATCATTATATGACATGATAGCGATCTATACAAGACCTATATTACTCTCTAGCGAGCAGCTAATGTCATCTGTTTCCTGCTCTTGTTAAAACTGTGCCTACAAAATCACAATGGGCGCAAAATTTCAGCTAATTAATCATAAATTAAATATCAGTGAAGTTTAATGCATGTGAAGCCAATACAAACGTGTATTGTTGCATAGCCATGATCACAACTCAAAATAGCAAGCATTTAGGCTTGCCCTTCAATGAAGTAAATTTTCCCATTAAAATAACATATATCTTAAATTGAAATGATCACTTATAACAGAGTCCCTACATATGAAATCATGTGCAAATAGGCTCCAACCCAAAATATTTGCGCAGACAGAATAGAACCTATGATCTGTGTTTTACAATGATTGTGTGTAGAAATGTTGTAAAATGTAAAAGGAAAAATCTGAATGACAAACCATAGTTCAGCAGACAATTAAACACAAAAACAAGTCTATCATTTTGGTTCTAAATCACACTGTCAATAAACAAGAATCGCTAGATTAAAGCGCAAACAAACGTATGCTGCTCAGAGTCATTTAAACTCCTATATGAGTAAATAATCAGTGATAACTCTTATTATACTTTTCATTTTGAAATGCAATATTGCTTATTGAGTGATTCTGGTCTTCCGCCAGTGTATGCATTTTAACATATTCTTTGCAGCTTTTGCAAACACTTTTGACACAGCAATTACATTGAATGGCTTCAGTACAGCTCATTTACTAAATTTGCTAATTAAGCTTGTATCAATGACTTTCTGAATCGGCTATGCAGCTCTAGAACCCTCTTAGGAATTGCGATATCTCGAAAAATATTGACAGAAAAGACGTCGCAAAAATGTGTGACATTTCTAAATAATCAGACTTTTGAACGGGCCTTTCATTTTTTTTTGGGGGGGGGGGGATGTCGCCGGATCCAGACCGATTGTGACCGGGTCCAGACCGATTGAGGTTCCAAAATTTTAGAAGCCCTGCTAATTTTCATCGTATAACATCATGCGTTCTATTTATATACAGAACAAAATTTCTTAACTTTAACTAGGTGTTTGATTTCAATATAAGAATGAAATAAAAACAAATCTCACACTTGTTTTATACACATGTTTTACCAATCTTATTGCAAACATCTTTATAAAATTTCAATTCATTACAATTATCAATTCATTTGAAATAACAATGTTAAAGTTAGTGACCCATAAAATTATAAGTCACAAAGTATTTTCCTGGAGAAAGTGTTAAATTTTGTAGCTTGTATGTCCACCAATGGCAGCAATTACTGCATGTCACCTTGACCTCATTGAAACCACATATCTGTGCATGTAGTTATGTAGGATTATGTTCCATATCCAACAAATATCACGCCTGAGTTCGTTGGCATACAATTGTTCGGGCAAAGCGCGAACTTATTAATTCAAGTCCCACACACTTTCTTTCTGATTCAGATCTGGTCTTTTTGCAAGAAAATCTAGAAAACGAATGTTGTTTATTGCCAACATATTCTGAGTTCCCCGTGCAACATGACGAGGTACATTGTCTTGCAACAAGATTCTGATACCTCACTGCGTTAGAATTACCATGGATAGGGACAATTGGTGTCATTGTGTGCATTGAATTTTCTGCCCAGACCATCACGGAACCACCGCCAAACTTCTCTGCGTTTAACAGACAGCATTCCCTTTTACGCTCTCCCCTCAGTCACTTAATTTGGACACCCCTTTCTCACCCAGGGAGCTTCAATCTGGTTTCATCCACAAAAACGACATTAACCCAGTCAGCTCTAGTTAACCATAGATTCCGTCTCGCCAATGCTAACCGTGCAGCCCGCAGAAAGGAACCTTCTGTGGTCCACGGGCGCGAATACCATGGCACGGAGCTGGTTGCAGATGGTCTGTGGGCTAATTGGCTGATTGTGCATGCCGCCTTGCCATTGACACAGTGGGGTTGCGTAAGTGAGATAGAACCATATATCTATCTTGGTGGCGAGTTGTTACTCTGTGTTTTGGCCTTGGGTGCATGTCAGCAACACTTCCAGTTCATCTTGATTTCTCCCACAGCTGACGGTTACTCGAGTGTCGCCTATTAAACAACCAGGCAACCTGAAATATAATGATTATAATGTGTCATTAGTTAAAACAGTACATTTTTAATATTATTTCCCAGATTTTTTTCGGAAAGCATTTATTAATTTACAAAATCGGTCATACCTGCTGAATCAGGGTACCTGCATCAATGCTGACGGCCCTTTCCTGCTCTTCAATGGTCATTCTAGCCATTTTTTCTGTTTTTCGTATTGGAAATTCAACATGTATTATGTTATAAATGAATTGTAGCATCAAATTAATAATCCTCGAGATTATCATGCCAAAAAATGGGAAATTGCACCTATTGTCTCGCATTGTTAACTTCGACAGTAGAGTGTTATCTGCTATATTAAAATTGATACAGTTCTAAGCAAAACACTGAAGTTCCAAATTTCAAGTTGATACATTAAGTAGTTCACATACAAATAAATTCCATAAAATGGATCTTCAGAAATTTTGTTTAGTGTATACAATGGTAGAGTTCCATTGAATTCCGTTTCATCTTAACCAAGTTTGCATTGTCCACTAATGTAAAGGGGAAAAAAGTAACTTCTGGGGAATGTCATGCTCTAGCTTTCACAAATTGTTGAAAGGACATGATTATTCAAATTTCTAGGTTTTAGTAAGTTTCTAAATCTGATCTTGAGTAATTTTATTATGTCATTGTAATATATTTGAAATATCGCAACAATATTATCGCAAAATCAGATTTCCATTTTATGGCTTCTATTTAAGTCATTACAAAAGCTATGCTGCTACATACCATTCCAAATACGACATGACATACAAGCTTTATTAATCTGTGCATAGTATGACAATATCTTAAGAAACCAATTGAAAACCAGGTTAAACTAAGGAGTTTGATAATAAAAAAATGTGTTTCATTGTTTTTTAAAAATATATTAAGAAAAGTAAGAACGGATATGTTAAATTAATTATATAATTTTTTGATGGCTCATATATTGGCACTAAAATGCATCATCAATTAAATCAACAATAAAACACTTCAAATATTTTACTTCTTCCCTTAGAACACTGTTGAACTGTACCAATATTTGCACAAGCCTATAATCAGCACTAATTGAGAAACTCCATATGCACAGCAGTATTGTCATGTGATAGAATCTGTATATATTAAAGTCATGTGATAAAATCAGTCTGTAATTCAGTATTTTCATGTAATAGAATCAGTCTGTATTTCAGTATTGTCATGTGATAGAACTGTATGAATTACAGTATTTTCATTTGATAGAATCAGTCTGTAATGCAATATTTTCATGTGATATATTCAGGAAGTATTTCAGTATTTTCATGTGATAAAATCAGTCTGTATTGCAATATTTTCATGTGATAGAATGGGTATGTATTGCAGTATTTTCATGTTGTAAAATGGGTATGCATTGCAGTTTTTTCATGTGATAGAATCAGTCTGTAATGCAATATTTTCATGTGATATATTCAGGAAGTATTTCAGTATTTTCATGTGATAAAATCAGTCTGTAATGCAATATTTTCATGAGGTAGAATGGGTATGTTTTGCAGTATTTTCATGTAATAGAATCAGTCTGTAATGCAATATTTTCATTTGATAGAATGGGTATGTTTTGCAGTATTTTCATGTGATAGAATCAGTCTGTAATGCAATATTTTCTTGTGATAGAATGGGTATGTATTGCAGTATTTTCATGGGATATAATGGGTATGTATTGCAGTATTTCCATGTGATAGAATCAGTATGTAATGCAATATTTTCATGTGAAAGAATGGATATGCATTGCAGTATTTCCATGTGATAGAATCAGTTTGTATTGCAGTATTTTCATTTGATAGAATGGGTATGTTTTGCAGTATTTTCATGTGATAGAATCAGTCTGTAATGCAATATTTTCTTGTGATAGAATGGGTATGTATTGCAGTATTTTCATGGGATATAATGGGTATGTATTGCAGTATTTTCATGGGATATAATGGGTATGTATTGCAGTATTTCCATGTGATAGAATCAGTATGTAATGCAATATTTTCATGTGAAAGAATGGATATGCATTGCAGTATTTCCATGTGATAGAATCAGTTTGTATTGCAGTATTTTCATGTAATAGAATGGGTATGTATTACAGTATTTTCATGTGATAGAATCAGTCTGTATTGCAATATTTTCATGTAAAAGAATGGGTATGTATTGCAGTATTTTCATTTGATAGAATGGGTATGTATTGCAGAATTTTCATGTAATAGAATCAGTATGTAATGCAATATTTTCATGTGATAGAATGGGCATGTATTGCAGTATTTTCATGTGATAGAATGGGTATGTATTGCAGTATTTTCATGTGATAGAATGGGTATGTATTGCAGTATTTTCATGTGATAGAATGGGCATGTAATGCAGTATTTCCATGTAATAACATCAGTCTGTAATGCAATATTTTCATGTGATAAAATGGGTATGCGCTATAGCAGTATTTTCATGTGATAGATTCATGATGTATTACAGTATTCATGTAAAAGAATGGGTATGTATTGCAGTATTTTCATTTGATAGAATGGGTATGTATTGCAGAATTTTCATGTGATAGAATCAGTATGTAATGCAATATTTTCATGAGGTAGAATTGGTATGTATTGCAGTATTTTCATGTGATAGAATGGGTATGTATTGCAGTATTTCCATGTGATAGAATCAGTATGTATTGCAGTATTTTCATGGGATAGAATGGGTATGTATTGCAGTATTTTCATGGGATATAATGGGTATGTATTGCAGTATTTCCATGTGATAGAATCAGTATGTAATGCAATATTTTCATGTGAAAGAATGGATATGCATTGCAGTATTTCCATGTGATAGAATCAGTTTGTATTGCAGTATTTTCATGTAATAGAATGGGTATGTATTACAGTATTTTCATGTGATAGAATCAGTCTGTATTGCAATATTTTCATGTAAAAGAATGGGTATGTATTGCAGTATTTTCATTTGATAGAATGGGTATGTATTGCAGAATTTTCATGTGATAGAATCAGTATGTAATGCAATATTTTCATGAGGTAGAATTGGTATGTATTGCAGTATTTTCATGTGATAGAATGGGTATGTATTGCAGTATTTTCATGTTATAGAATGGGTATGTATTGCAGTATTTCCATGTAATAAAATCAGTCTGTAATGCAATATTTTCATGTGATAAAATGGGTATGCGCTATAGCAGTATTTTCATGTGATAGATTCATGATGTATTACAGTATTCATGTAAAAGAATGGGTATGTATTGCAGTATTTTCATGTGATAGAATCAGTATGTAATGTAATATTTTCATGAGGTAGAATTGGTATGTATTGCAGTATTTTCATGTGATAGAATGGGCATGTATTGCAGTATTTTCATTTGATAGAATGGGTATGTATTGCAGAATTTTCATGTGATAGAATCAGTATGTAATGTAATATTTTCATGAGGTAGAATTGGTATGTAGTGCAGTATTTTCATGTGATAGAATCAGTCTGTATTGCAGTATTTTCATGAGGTAGAATGGGTATGTATTGCAGTATTTTCATGTGATAGAATCAGTATGTAATGCAATATTTTCATGAGGTAGAATGGGTATGTATTGCAGTATTTTGATGTAATAGAATCAGTCTGTTAAATGCAATATTTTCATGTGATAGATTTAGAATGGATTACATTTTTTTCATGTGATAATTGGTATGTATTGCAATATTTTCATGTGATAGAATGGGTATGTTTCACAGTATTTTCATGTGATAGAACGGGTATGTATTGCAATATTTTCATGTGAATTTAGTAAAGTAAAGCATTTGTTTATTATAGTGTCATCCCTCTTAGTTAAGGGCCAGCATGTTGGGCTAATGAGACACCTACATTCGTGAACATCTTTAACCCGATTCCTTATCCCAAATGCCAGGCGCCTGGCAGGAAGGCAATCGGAACCCCTCGATTTAACTAGCTGCTGGGTCGGCAACCGGCCATGTCAGATCAAGCCCCTTGTGAGGCTCGAACCTTCTACCTCCCTCTCCTTAGGCAGATGCCTTAACCACTAGGCCACGGAGACGGTGTGATAGAATCAGCCTGTATTGCAATATTTGCATGTGATAGCGTGGTTATGTATTACAGTATTTTCATGTGATAAAATCAGTCTGTAATGCAATATTTTCAAGTGATAAAATCAGTATGTAATGCAATATTTTCATGAGGTAGAATGGGTATGTAGTGCAGTATTTCCAAGTGATAGAATCAGTCTGTAATGCAATATTTTCATATGATAGATTCAGAATGGATAACAGTATTTTCATGTGATAAAATGGGAATGTATTGCAATATTTGCATGTGATAGAATGGGAATTTATTGCAGTATTTTCATGTGATAGAGTGGGTATGTATTACAGTATTTTCATGTGATAAAATCAGTCTGTAATGCAATATTTTCAAGCGATAGAATGGGTATGTATTGCAGTATTTTCATGTGATAGAATCAGTCTGTAATGCAATATTTTCATGTGATAGAATGGGTATGTAGTGCAGTATTTACATGTGATAGAATCAGTCTGTAAAATAATATTTTAATGTGATACAATCAGTATGTATTGCAGTATTTTCATGTGATAGAATCAGTCTGTAATAGAATATTTTCTTGTGATAGAATGGGAATTTATTGCAGTATTTTCATGTGATACAATCAGTCTGTAATATAATATTTTCATGTGATAGAATGGATATGTATTGCAGTTTTTTCATGTGATAGAATCAGTTTGTATTGCAGTATTTTCATGTGACAGAATCAGTCTGTATTGCATTATTTTCATGTGATACAATCAGTCTGTATTGCAATAGTTTTATGAGGTAGAATCTGTATGTATTGTTATATTGTCATGTGATAGAATTGTTATGTATTGTAGTATTGTCATGAGAAGAATCAATATGCACAGCAGTATTGTCATGTGATAGAATCTGTGTGTATTGTAGTATTGTCATGTGATAAAAACGCTCTCAGTTCCAAACGTCAGGCACAGGGCTAGGACAGAATTTCAACAACTTAATTTCTGAAATGACTCACTATATGCATGCAAATTGCTGTGTTTTCCTAAAAAAGTGTAATTAAATGACTTTTAACTCCAAATTTAGGCACATAATAAAAAGAAAAATTGTTTGTTTTAGTGACAGATAGCATCGGTGGAATATATCCCAATCTCACACTGAAACAAACAATTATCCTTTATATATTTTCAAAAAAAAACTTAGTTAATAACCTACATTACCTGCCATTGTAATTACCTGTCGGCCTTTTTTTTTGGCAGTTTTATACTTCAACAGACAAAACGTTATACATTGCTCCTCCTCCTGTAGAAAACGTTATAATCTACAGCAGTAATAACATACTGAGTAAAAAATTATGACTTAGATGTGCTCTTACACTCCCGCCTTCTTAATTAAGATTTTTCAAAATATCTAACTATTACATTAATGTGTTCATAAATAATATTTACTTTTACAGAGACTTGAATTATCTAAAATCTTCTATTTAAGTAGCACCATGTTCATAAATTGCATGCGAAAATAGATCAATTGTCAACATCTGAACCGTGAAATCACTTTAAATAGGTTTGTGAGCTATTTGAAAACTGCTTCTATGTTATTGAACAGACTGAATGAAGTTTTAAGGAAAGCCACTTGTGAAAGAGCCGATCCTGACACTTCTTATCATCATCTAATACAGTTAAATAAATACAACTCATAAAAAGAAGTAGCTAACACGAGACCATTACTCTTGAGGAAATGCCGTGTATAATTGGAAAAGACCGATTTGCAAAGGAAAATGACATAATTGATCAAAAGTTTCATAAATCATTGCCAACCCCTGTCTGCGGTCTCTTTAATAAACGGCAATTAAAATGTTTATTCACTAAAACCACTTTCCATTAAAATTATACTTATTTTGAAGAATACCCCAGCCAATACAAAATGATTTTATTTTAAGAAATATCTATTCATAAGTTGATCATATTGTGTCACAGAGTTTGCAAAACCTGTCAGACCCACAGGCCAAGTCTGGTTTAACATAAGTGGGTCTGGTAGCAAGTTTTGCAACATTTACTTGCATAGAACTAAATTTATGGAAGATGAGTTTCTTAAAAGCTGAAAGTCTTTCAATGTCTGGACTGGCATACCTCAATGATTTCAAAATAGGAGTAGTGTAGCATGCCATAACAAGTAGCCAGTTATAGTGAGCAGCATGTTATAGCGAGAAGCATGTTTTAGCATGTAGGCAGTTATAGTGAGTAGCATGTTATAGCAAGTAGCCAGTTATAGTGATTAGCATGTTATAGCAAGTAGCCAGTTATAGTGATTAGCATGTTATAGCAAGTAGCCAGTTATAGTGAGTAGCATGTTATAGCAAGTTCCCAGTTATAGTGAGTAGCATGTTATAGCAAGTAGCCAGTTATAGTGAGTAGCATGTTATAGCGAGTAGTCAGTTATAGTGAGTAGCATGTTATAGCAAGTAGCCAGTTATAGTGAGTAGCATGTTATAGCGAGTAGCCAGGTATTGTGAGTAGCATGTTATATCAAGTTGCCAGTTATAGTGAGTAGCATGTTATAGGAAGTTGCTAGTTATAGTGAGTAGCATGTTATAGCAAGTAGCCAGTTATAGTGAGTAGCATGTCATAGCGAGTAGCCAGGTATTGTAAGTAGCATGTTATAGCAAGTAGCAAGTTATAGTGAGTAGCATGTTATAGCAAGTTGCCAGTCATAGTGAGTAGCATGTTATATCAAGTAGCCAGTTATAGTGAGTAGCATGTTATAGCAAGTTGCCAGTTATAGTGAGTAGCATGTTATAGCAAGTTGCCAGTTACAGTGAGTAGCATGTTATAGGAAGTTGCTAGTTATAGTGAGTAGCATGTTATAGCAAGTAGCCAGTTATAGTGAGTAGCATGTTATAGCAAGTAGCCAGTTATAATGAGTAGCATGTTAAAGCAAGTAGCCAGTTATAGTGAGTAGCATGTTATAGCGAGTAGCCAGGTATTGTGAGTAGCATGTTATATCAAGTTGACAGTTATAGTGAGTAGCATGTTATAGCAAGTAGCCAGTTATAGTGAGTAGCATGTTATAGCAAGTTGCCAGTTATAGTGAGTAGCATGTTATAGCAAGTAGCCAGTTATAGTGAGTAGCATGTTATAGCAAGTTGCCAGTTATAGTGAGTAGCATGTTATAGCAAGTTGCCAGTTATAGTGAGTAGCATGTTATAGGAAGTTACTAGTTATAGTGAGTAGCATGTTATAGGAAGTTGCTAGTTATAGTGAGTAGCATGTTATAGCAAGTAGCCAGTTATAGTGAGTAGCATGTTATAGCAAGTTGCCAGTTATAGTGAGTAGCATGTTATAGCAAGTTGCCAGTTATAGTGAGTAGCATGTTATAGGAAGTTACTAGTTATAGTGAGTAGCATGTTATAGGAAGTTGCTAGTTATAGTGAGTAGCATGTTATAGCAAGTAGCCAGTTATAGTGAGTAGCATGTTATAGCGAGTAGTCAGTTATAGTGAGTAGCATGTTATAGCAAGTAGCCAGTTATAGTGATTAGCATGTTATAGCGAGTAGCCAGGTATTGTGAGTAGCATGTTATATCAAGTTGCCAGTTATAGTGAGTAGCATGTTATAGGAAGTTGCTAGTTATAGTGAGTAGCATGTTATAGCAAGTAGCCAGTTATAGTGAGTAGCATGTTATAGGAAGTTGCTAGTTATAGTGAGTAGCATGTTATAGCAAGTAGCCAGTTATAGTGAGTAGCATGTCATAGCGAGTAGCCAGGTATTGTAAGTAGCATGTTATAGCAAGTAGCAAGTTATAGTGAGTAGCATGTTATAGCAAGTTGCCAGTTATAGTGAGTAGCATGTTATATCAAGTAGCCAGTTATAGTGAGTAGCATGTTATAGCAAGTTGCCAGTTATAGTGAGTAGCATGTTATAGCAAGTTGCCAGTTACAGTGAGTAGCATGTTATAGGAAGTTACTAGTTATAGTGAGTAGCATGTTATAGGAAGTTGCTAGTTATAGTGAGTAGCATGTTATAGCAAGTAGCCAGTTATAGTGAGTAGCATGTTATAGCGAGTAGCCAGGTATTGTAAGTAGCATGTTATATCAAGTAGCCAGTTATAGTGAGTAGCATGTTATAGCAAGTAGCCAGTTATAGTGAGTAGCATGTTATATCAAGTAGCCAGTTATAGTGAGTAGCATGTTATAGCAAGTTGCCAGTTATAGTGAGTAGCATGTTATAGGAAGTTGCCAGTTATAGTGAGTAGCATGTTATAGGAAGTAGCCAGTTATAGTGAGTAGCATGTTATAGCGTGTAGCCAGGTATTGTTAGTAGCATGTTATAGCAAGTAGCCAGTTATAGTGAGTAGCATGTTATATCAAGTAGCCAGTTATAGTGAGTAGCATGTTATAGCAAGTTGCCAGTTATAGTGAGTAGCATGTTATAGCAAGTAGCCAGGTATTGTAAGTAGCATGTTATATCAAGTAGCCAGTTATAGTGAGTAGCATGTTATAGCAAGTAGCCAGTTATAGTGAGTAGCATGTTATATCAAGTAGCCAGTTATAGTGAGTAGCATGTTATAGCAAGTTGCCAGTTATAGTGAGTAGCATGTTATAGCAAGTTGCCAGTTATAGTGAGTAGCATGTTATAGGAAGTTGCCAGTTATAGTGAGTAGCATGTTATAGGAAGTTGCTAGTTATAGTGAGTAGCGTCACTAGCATGTCATAGTGAGTATCTAGTTATAGGGAGTGAACATTGCAAGAGCATGCCTACTCATTTGTTGTTGAAAAAGTGCTTTGACCCTGTCAACATAAGTATTAACTTCCATGAGCAGATTTTGTACACTTTTTCAGTTGTGACCATGGTTCAAGATTTAGCATGGCAATGCTGACAATACTAACAACAACAACAACAACCAAGGCTTTCAATACACTTTTTCGAAAAACAGACGAGCTGAAAATTAAAAAGAATGGACAAAAATGTCTTCTCTAAGTTAAAGTAGTATTCTTAACTTTCCATAAACTTATTTGGGTTACAGAAAACTAATTATTTTCAATATATAATTCAATGTAAGAAGATAAACTTCAGATTGAAAAGATTGATGCCATTTCTAATAATTTACGGTTATGACAAACATATATTTCCTTATAATTCAGTTTAAAGCAAGGTATTGGACCAAAAACAAAGTATAACAACTATAAACTATTTGCATTACTCAGACTTAAACACAACATCAATCTGAGGAAGCATTCCAAATTTTAAATATAGCAAGTGCATCCGGGACCACATCCTGGTACATTATAAATACTGAGATAAATGTACCTTTTACCTCAAATAAATTCACGAAGAATTGTCACGACAAAATTGCAATAATTTTTTAAAAAGCTGTGTTACAGCCACATGGTGGCATGATTTAAAAGGCAACATTTTTTTTATAAATTTCTGTTCTGTCCTTCTGACATATCTACAATACTGCAGGACATGCAGGTGTATGATTCATTGCCATGGCATAAATCATTATTATGGAAAGATAATGTGGATAATCAGCAACTGATTTCAATAGCACCTTAGATCCCGGGTACACATTAATTAAGTTCTTGCTTTAAATAAGCCAAAAAGAGCCAAGTACTTGTGCACTTAATTGTGGTAATAATCATGAGTCTACATGCCAATTTCTTTGGCTACAACACCATAATCTAGATGTTTACCTGAGTTTTAATGACAAACAACACTCAGCTTAACAAGTCCTAGGAAGAGGACAATTACATTTCATGAAATTTCAGAAATCAATTTTACTGAATTTTCCAATGATTTATTCATGCAATTTAATATTATTTTAAATATAATATAAAAAGTTATGCCTGTTTAAGTTAATTTTAGACAATTTTTTGTCTTGTACCATGTAGTCCATCTAAACAGACGGCAAGGCTCTGTTTACTAATTCTAGAATTTGCAGACTCATTATCATGGTAATTCATTCAATGGTGAATGCAACTTGCAAAGATTCTACTCACTGCTATTCATGATTTTTACAATCTGAAGGTATTCAAAATCAGAATTGATATCAGAAACTCAGTGGACCCTTTGGCTAAATGTTTCTTCAGAAAAAAGACAACGAAATCAAAATCAAAATCGAATATTAGGCATGAAAAACTGGACAGGTGCTAGTCAATACATAACTGTTATGATGTTTACCTACATGGATTCTACAATGAAGACAAGTTTTAATCATCTTTTATGACAAACTGTATTTTTGACTAGTTTAAAATATGTTTATGTGTATTTGAAAACGAATCAATACTGTTTCTGAATAAAAAATGCAGTTTTAGCTTAAACAATACTTTACATTGTTTTGGCATGAGATTTTCAGTTGAGTGTACTGGCATTACAAAAAAAAAATGACAATGTCTACATTTAAAAAAAATCCCTGAAGGCATATTATCGTTGCTACATTTTTTTTACCGGGCTGCTGTTCATCATTTCTCCCTTTTTGTGCCTTGAATATTGATCACACTAATAATAAAAATCAGTGACAACATGTTCAGGCCAACAATTGATTTATTGCATTGAATTTTAATCAAACAGTATTATCGTTCCAGCTTTTATATACATGTCTGTACTGAAACAGCTGTATGGCATATGAACAGAAATGTTCATGACTTGTAATAATCTTATCACCTATTAAGTTTTTGACCCCAATTTGACTTCACTAAAGATTTAATCATATTACGTACACTGATATATATTGATACATTACTGCCTGCCATCATTGAAGAGACAACAAAAATTGAACACTTGAGATAAAATATTCATTGTAAATGCACAAAATGATGTAGAAGAACCTAGAGCTACAGATAATGGGTTGTAATGGGCGTTAATACACTTAATCACCCATTACGATATTAAATCAAATTGCCGTTTGTACCAGTACTATTAAAAAATAAAGGTAGGGCGTAACGTTCTTCCAAGTATTTTTTACCGTTTTTTCGCTAGCCGTCTTGACTAAATCAGGGTTTGAATTTAACTTTGAGGAGCACTCGCAAAATTTTGCGAGTGCTTTTTGAGGCAACTGGCAAAATGAAAAATCAACTTGCAATTTTATTATTTTCTTTATAAACACAACAAGGATCCATTTTGAGTGACTCGACTACTATAAATTGTAGTTGGCTTATTCTTTGGGGGGGGGGGGGGGGGGGGGGGAGTACAGATGACTCATCGGATGCTGGCCGCATTTTTATAACAAATCCGTCCAATAATTTGACATTGTTCACTTTGAGGGGGATATATTTACCCTCGCCATCGGGTAATTCCCATTCGGCGGAAACGCTACAGATTTCATTAACTGATTAAGTCTATAAGATTTAAAAACAATAACAGTATAAATTTAGAATAATTAAAAGCAACAGTAAATGTAGCGTGGATGCTTTGGACTATAAAATATATCGGAAGTCTATTCACTTTGACAGTTGAGGTTACACACCACCATTGTCATTTCCTCTATTATTCAATGTGAAATGATTATTTTTAGACAACATTTAAAGGCATTTCGAGCGAATGCAGACTATGATAAACATATATATTCTTAAAGTACAAGCTTTAAATTACCTTTTAAGCCAATAAAAAAGGGGGGTCAAGTTATTCCTTAGAAAAATCTCTCCACTTGAAAAACAAACTCTAAAAATTGCACAGTCCGCCATGACAGTTCTTCCAAAATGACCTTTCAACTATTTGGCAGCAGTTTATGCTTAATTAATTAAATCTCTATTCTAAATGAAAATCAAGAAAAAATAGATACTTAAGGTATAAAAGTTTCAGGAATAATGATTTTTTTTATTTACAGTGTATTGACTATTGAGCATGTGAAAACATGTCTATCAGTCATAAAAACATTATCTTTTTATTGAGAATTTTCCACACAACGGAAGTACATATGACGCAATGGTGATGTCATACCTATAACTAAACCCATCCCTGCTTTTTTTATGAAAAACACTTTCCATTAGTCCTTCATACATAAATACACCCAAAACTAGCTCAATCTGATAGTCTGAGTCAGGTTTTCCAGCCACTGCCTGTCACCCAAGTGTCTGTGTGTCTGTATTTTCAAAGGCGTTTTGGCCCAAAATGCCATTCTTTGAGTTTTTTCAACTGAACCTGGACTCAAATGGCATTCTAAGCATCAAATGGGGCAGTTCTACACATCTTTGCACACATTTCAAGTTCTCGCAGTCAAATTTTCACCAAATTTTGACAATTTCAGTGCTCAAAAGATTGCAGACGACTCAATTTAAAAAAAAAATAGGCAAAAGTTGTGAAAACCAGGAAAAAGCATATTTTGATCAACCGGACAAGATAAATGCATTTAATTGTGAAAATTTGCCAGAAATTAGTGAAATGCAATACATTTCTTGCCAAAAATGACACTTTTTAAACAAAGCAGTTTGGTCCCTCAATTGAGCGGATATATTCAAAGGTTAATGGTTTTTACATATAGTGTGCGAAAGCGCTAAATTTAGCCAATGATTGAGCTAGGTGATTACGTCATGTCAACTCATTTGTTTTCACTTTGTATTATGCACGCCTCGGAGCATCACCAGAAAGATTCGAGATAAAACTCGGCCTTTTCCGTATTTGTTCTATTTTTTAAAACTTACTAGAGCGTGACTCCATATTGTCGTCTCTTTAACTGGTAGTGTAAACAAGGGCAGTAATGTCAGGTGCGTCCATGCTTCCCGGTTCATTGTTTTGAGTGTTAAACGTCCTCGTTTTTAGAACCTAGGTTCATCCCAAATCTTGAAGATCTATGGTACATTAAAATAACGAATAAAAGGCGTCGATTATTTTAAAAGTCATGTATATGTTCTAAAGCACATCTAAGAAGGGTAATTTTGTACAGGCAGTCTGTGTATACCTCGTAATAAATTACATCATATATGCTACGTCGGAAGGCAAATTTTTGCTTAAAATGAAGACTTAAATAGCAGGTAATTTTTTCAGTCACTATACCATTCTAAATGAAACAAAGGGCAGTCTATGCCACCTAAGGAGTCCCGCCTTCGTTGTTTTACCGGAATTTGATAAGTTTCGTTGAAGTGTTTTAAGAAACTAAACTCTCAATCAAACACTGGTAAACGACCAAAGGCGGGGCTTTGTTAGCAGCGTAGACTGCGCTATATTTCATTTAAAATGGTGAAGAAATAGGAAAGTTATCTTTGTTTAAAGTCTTCATTCTAGGCAAAATTTTGTTTTCAGACGTAGCGTTTATGACATTATTTTTCACGTGGTATACATATACACTGACAGGGCTCTCCACTTAAAGTAGAACTGTCATTATTTTTGGAGGTTATATAGTAAGTCGAGACACTAAGTTTTAAGACCTTAAATTGTTGACTGTTTCCTACAGGTTGTCTCCCTTTTTATTTTCATTGCCAAAGTAAACATATAGCACACTCTTTTAGGTAAACTCTCCGTTCCTTTTCATTTCCTAAAAAGGTAGTTTGAAGTAATCCACAATTGTACCTTACATAATTACATAAGCCATTGGGGACTGTACTCCGTATGGTGAAATAGCGAAAATGAGAGAAAATTGTCGAAACCTGACATAAACTTCGTATCGATTTGTACAATGCATTAAAACTTACTAACCGAAGTACCACATTGTTCAAAATTAAGTTAATTTTTTTTTATTTTCTCGTATTTTTTTCAATTAAAAAAGATTACTAGGTATGTCTTCCTAGTGGAATTCATTCCCGTAATGCGTGATTCACTTGTTTATGTCATCACATGATAAAACCAAGTTAGGTATTTAGCTTAAATATTCCAACCGTTTAGGGTAAACCTTCGTAGCACAGAGGATACCACAATGGTCTGCACTTTTGCCGACACCGGTTCCAACCCAGTCTCCGACTCGATTTGTTTTTCTTCATTAATGATATGAAAGAGTAAAACATTTCTTTAAATACTTGTCATGAATTTCTTTACAGAAAAAAACAACCTTTTTTTGGTGCCAATCTGGTGTATAGTGCCTTTAATATACAAGAACCTCTATTTCTATTTTATCATCAAGTATGCAGAGTTCATTTATTATGTCGTTTATATGGACTACCTTAAAGCGTCATGTTTTTTGTCTTTTTAGATTTAGGTTTGATATCTTCTTTTGTTTAATCTTTTATTCCTTGAACATATAAATTATATATCTATACACCCTCTTATTTAATTAACAAAATAAATATTTTTGAAAAAATAAAACAAAACGACTGGTAATTCGGGGAAATACAGTGTGCCGATTTAACTCCAAAATTAGTTGTCTGCATTCGGAAAACAATAGCAATACTGTCATTGTCCAAAACAAAGCATCGGTAGGGGTTTGTACGCAAGAGAACGGTATTAAATAGTTGTTTTGAAGCAAAAAAAAGCATTGAGTGAGTCGGGAAGCCTAGTAAGAATGTGCATTGTTTTCACGAGATATTTTAATACAGACATTATTTTGATCTAAAACAAACGTCTTCGTAAACGAGCAATTGCTCTTCATTCGGTGCCTAAGGTCATTTCTAAAAATTATCATTGAAACATATAGAAAACAGTGGTAATACTCACCGAATCGAGGATGTTTATCACTCAAAACAATGAACCGGGAAGCATGGACGCACATGACATTACTGCCCTTGGTAAACATGCCACTTATAGGTTGTTTGTAACCACTCAACTTCATAGCAAAGTTAAGTTCATGTTTATTCTACTCTCCTTTTAACATTTTGTGGGCTAGAAAAAACCACTCGCAAAAGTTTGCGAGCTTGAATAAAAGTCACTCGCAATTTGAAAATGCCGCTCGCAATTTGCGAGTATGCGAGTCTAAATTCGAACCCTGCAAATGTTAAACCGGTTTGTTAAAATCGATTCACTAACCTACGCAATGTGTTTAACTGTAAAGGGGAGTAACCAATTTTTTTTTATCAATTCTATTCTGTGTTAATCAACTTACACAAAATGAAATGTTGCTCAGCAGATCAATCAGGACTTGTTATTTGCTGAGCAACATTTCAATTTTGGGTAAATTCTTATATGTGTGCTATAAAGGTTCATTACATGAAATAAGTCATTCATATTTGTAATTTAATGTACCAGTACACTTTAGCAATTGCTGTAACACTTTTATGAATGACTCAAGGGTGCACCATACACTTTACCAGATTGCATAAGGGTGTAAAATACACTTTAAGAAAAATAAGTTATCTGTAGCTCTGAGTACCGCTAGTTAAAATATAGATTGTAATTATATTGAAAATAACAGTCCATTTTTTTACAAATTTCACAAATCAAAACTCCACGTTGCGTTTAAGTCAATAATTAAGAATTGTTGCTGTTTTTGTACTCTGTATTCTATAGCGAAACTTCAAACATGTGTAACTTTATTTTATCAAGGTGAAATGGTGATCAGTTTTATGCACAGGAATGTTATAAGATAAATTAAGATACAAAATAAAATTTACTTAAAAAAAAATCATAAAGCATTGATACTTCTGACACTTTTTGCACTTGTATTGAATTTGACAATGCAAAACTATTATGCAATGTTTACCATACAGTTTCGCAAATAAAAACGAGATTGAAATGACAGTGTTCAACACTAGAGCACCAGTCAATTGTAGCCACACCCCCCCCCCCCAGGTCCGGAGAATAGTGGGAACTTTGACTTTCTGTCCAGCCAACCCCGGCTAAAATCCCCATCTTGCGGGGACGAACAGATGGTAAAATCCCGCCAAATGCCCCCGCACTCCAGGGACCCTAGGTAAGGCCCTTTTCCCGCTACAGTCAAACCTGGTTGAACGGTCACCTGCTTTAAATGGCCACCTGCCTTAACGGGCCACTCCTAATTCCCCCCGTATGTTTTTACTATATAATGTACGTGCATTAAGCGGCCAACTGTCTAACGCGGCCACGGCCACGGCCACTAATTTTTGTCCCCATGAAGCCATATAAACACTAATTAGCGGCCACTAATCCCTTGTCACTGACACTTCCGCTTATAAATATTTCCAATACACAGCTTTAATTGCGTATAGAAGTTTACGGAAAAGAACGACGGCCTCGGGTATCTCCGTCATCCAATGAAAATTAATATTGCATCACACGATTGCCATGCGTGTTTACTCATCGAGAAATCATGTTTATTACACGTCGGCGAATGTTTTGATCAGAATTGACACAATTAATGACACAATTTATAAGATAATTAAATAATTACAAAGATAATTATTAAATACCGACAAAAACACCGGTTTTTATGAATTCACAGTTTGCAATGTTATTCGAAGGCGTGAAACGAGTTACGATTTTTATGCACTTCAATATTATTTTTATTAAGTGCACGGATTTATATTTCTACGAACGGATATTAACAATGCGTTTTTCTTGATATTTTTTTACCTTTGATTATGGCTGAAACTAAGACTAATCGAAAGTGTTTGACTCTAAAAGAACGTGTCGAGTTTATAAAGTTATTGGAAAACAGCCGTTGTGCCAGAAGTGTTGCCAAGGAATTTAACTGTGGAAGGACTCAAATCAATTTCTAACTTAAGCGTAAGCGTGAAATGTGTAGACTGATATGTGGTGTGTTTTGTTTATGCCTTGTATCAACATTTATCTATTGTATTTTATTTATAAATTTGAAATAAATTCTTATCGAAAGTGTTTGACTCTAAAAGAACGTGTCGAGTTTATAAAGTTATTGGAAAACAGCCGTTGTGCCAGAAGTGTTGCCAAGGAATTTAACTGTGGAAGGACTCAAATCAATTTCTTACTTAAGCGTAAGCGTGAAATGTGTAGACTGATATGTGGTGTGTTTTGTTTATGCCTTGTATCAACATTTATCTATTGTATTTTATTTATAAATTTGAAATAAATTTATTTTATCTTTACAAATGTATTTGTATTCAACCTTCTTCAATAATATTGATACAGATGTTACTGATTATGGTGTGAGGTGGTGGTTAAGATACATACTCCGTCTCTGAATAAAGCTAAAGGCGGAAATGTCAAACCTGGATTAAGTGGCCACCAGTCTTAAGCAGCCACTTTGATCATTTCCGAAGGGTGGCCACTTAATACAGGTTTGACTGTATATTTAAAGCGAAGACAAAACCACCACATTCACCCGGCACTGCGGGGCCACCTGAAAGTTAAAAACGTGGCCCATTTCCCCGGCTATCCCTGGTATACCCCCGCTCCTGGGGGGGCACATTGACTGGTGCATAACAGGGTCCCAGGATCTTGAGGACACCAATTTTTCAGAAGAGACACCTTAACTTCAAAGTCTGGTAATCTGTCAGGACACTAAAATAACTGGCCAATTAAAGTTAAATATGAATAAATAAATAGCGTAATATGCCGCACACACCAAGTGTAAGGAGGGCATACTTCATTTGTGCATGAAGTTACATCATGAATCTATCAATAAACAGGTCATTTCACAGTGGGCAGTATCAAAGTTGCCCAATTAACTATTATACAGTAAGTAGACTTTATAAATCTTGCAGATTAATGATAGTTTTTTTTTTTATTATCAACAAGGTCAGGTATAACAACATTATTGATACAATATGTGGAATTTTCTCACTATTGTGTCAAAACCACTCAAAAAAACTGCCAACTTTGATGAATTAATGATGCGACCGTCAGGTTGTTTAAGAAACACTGTGCAACAAACTAGTAAATAACTTGTTGATTTAAAACATGTATAATATGATGTATACTGAAAACACAATTTTAATAGTAGAAAAACACTGCATTTGTATGTT
The DNA here is from genome assembly GCF_026914265.1 of Mya arenaria. Classification (NCBI taxonomy): domain Eukaryota; kingdom Metazoa; phylum Mollusca; class Bivalvia; order Myida; family Myidae; genus Mya; species Mya arenaria. Next base: position 10,305,132 of record NC_069134.1, on the reverse strand, counting down.
GAATTTAATATCAAAACAGGCTTAACAATGTACAATAAACTGATACAATGTGGAAGGGGCTCTGATTTCAGGAAGGGACACTTGATATCAAATGTTGGTTTCCCTTCGGGTTCCCTGGGAAAAAAGGTAAGTGTCGACCCCTGAAATGAATGACAATGTCTGGTTACCTGTATGTTATGATTTTGCATACAACTCTCGCCAAATGATTGTTTTGAAATGTTCGCCTGGAAACAATTTTATAACTAAGGGAGGTAACACCAACTTTAGAATGTACGATACGGCTACAAACAACTAATTTTTCTCATGTTTCTGTACGACGCATGGCCAGAAACGTATTTTTAAGACGATATTCTCTATTCTGTAAGCATGCTTTCTTCACAATTTAAGACCCTAGTGGCATGATGCTTCCCTCTTTTCTTCTGTTGTAATGCGCATATTAGGATTTCATTTTAACTGAATGAGTATCAGGGCGGATTCAGGGTTTCGAGTAAGAGGGGGCGCCCTTTGGGTGTATTACAAAGAACGCGCGCTCCCTTTCCAAAGAATACGAACAATAAAAGGTTTTAATGGGTAAATTGGGGATTTGAGTCGTCCCCAAGGAAATATTAAGACATTTTAGTCTGAAATTCAAGTGCATTATTTTCATATTGTGCCTCAGAAATTGATATAAAAAGTAAGTTTTAACAATTTAGAGGGGGTGCTCGCCGGGTGCGCCCGTCCATACCCGCTGGTGAGTATTTTCCCATTCATGATTGTAGTTACAAATAATATCAAAACACTTATTTTGGATTTTTATTTTATTGAAACTCAGCAAAACATTCCTAAAATTGGGCCTTAGGCGCCAATTAAGTGTGGCAAATAAAGTCCTTAAATTATTTTAAGCCTCTATAGCAGGTTGTGCAAGTTCAGATTTTGTCTTTGGATCGGAACTTTTATATATAACACAACTCATAGTCAATCCTTTGTGGAACTACAGTCCACGTTTTTGTTGTTTTATTTTTCGTCTTTAAACCTTCTAAAATGGAAACAAAACCAGATAATACTCACCGTTAGCTTCCCTTTTTGCCTAATTGGCATCACAGCAGAAGGCATATTGGGGCATTTCAACGCAAAAAACATTTGGTGGTGATGTTGTGGCTCCAATGATTCGCCGGCATTGAATACAAACTCAGGGAAACAGAATAAAAGATTTATTTTATTGAGCTCTTACGTGTTATTAAAATATAGTTACGCTATAAAAATTGGTTTCATGGAATTCCAGTTCCATAGTATACGATACATTTATAACACATACTATATTATATCATGATGGATTATAATTAAGCTATCTGGAAGCGCTCTTCAAATTGGGGCTTTCGGAATCAATGGTTTTATTGTCGATAATATTATTTGAAAGGAATAATGTAACTGGTTTGCCGACGTTGTTCAAAAATCAACAACACAATAATTAGTACGACGCTGCACGGAATCGGAAATCGACCAAGGGACTAGACTCCAAATGGTCAAAAATCGGCAAATACAGCATTTCCTCAAAACAAGCAAAGAATATAAATAGCAGGTAGCATGTGGCCGACAATACGCCACTTAACATGATTTTAAGAATATTTTGTCGCTGTCTCAGCTGAGTTTACCCGTTTAAAAATAGCGCGAAACGGTTTTCCGGTCTATAGAGAGAATATTTAGCATGTGAAAGTCACGTGCCGAATTAGTACAGATATATACCGACGCTATTTTTAAATCTACTGGTATTTACGTGAAAGACTAACCCAGTAAAATTCAAATTGAAAAAATACGCAACAACTGCGAAAGTGACATGTGTCATATAAGCGATGTGATACACCATTTAGTAAGATTCAATGGGTTACATACACTATGATATCAATTTTATGAAAGTTTTTGACAATCATCTTTTTTTTTCTTGCAATTATATCATCTGGTGTCTTGTCCCTTTAAAGCCGGATCTGTATAAAGGATCGTCTCGAAAGCATTTGTGACGATTAAGAAGTAGTATCTTATTTAAATAAATATTTTCTTTTAATATAGTGAAATTTGTTCAATTCGGTGTGTTTAATGCTGTTCTTTATTTATGAGTGGTTATGTGTTTATATGTAATTTACTTCTATATGTTTGTCTATATACATAGATGGGACGGAAATAAACAAAACGTGCACTTTACAAATCAAAACTAAATAATGAAGGATGACTACGTCGTATGTGACTGGGGAGGGGAGGTCATTGCGTATGAAATTAAATTGTGTTAAAATGGTGTTATGTAAACTTGCTGGTGAAAGCGTTCACCGATTCAGACCAACAACAACTGGCAGTAAACAAATAATTCATAGTAATTTAGCGTTTGTGACCTGAGAAAGATGGCTTTTCAACCACCAAATACTGGACAAGGTATTGTATAATAGTTTTGTTGTATACTTCAGTGAATAACTTCTTTACAAAAAAGTATGCCAAGTATTTACATTTGTATATATTTCGGATATTTCATAATCGGACTACACGGACAATCTGTATCTGTATCTGTTCAGTTACGTAGAAGGACCACTTCTGGCATATTTCTACGTGGGGAGGGGTTCTAGTAGCGCTGTGGGAGAGCTTTTTTTTAAAGCCCTCGACTGTAGATGCGCACACAACACTCGTCTTCCAGGTGGTTCCAATTTACAAGTGTTTCCACAAAAAATGAATGTTTATACTGTTCAGTGTGAGCAAATGGAATGTTATATGAACGTGTGTTGTTTGAAACACGTCTATCTATTATATTAGAAGTTAAATAATCCGTGTATGCTTTTACTTTTACGCAGCGCTTATTTGATTGTTTAGTCAGGTAAAGATCAGGGTCCAATGCCGGCACCATACCCCCTGCTATCTTGTAGAGCATCACCAGTCTGTTGGATACACGGCGGTCCTGTAGGGGGCTAAGTTCCAGTGTGTTAAGCATTTCTGTCACACAGCCTTCTTCCTTGGTCTTGTAGTTGTTTAGGATGAAGCGTGCTCCTAGGACAATAAATTTAAAACGATAAGACCTTATATGCACCGTATCGGAGGTTTGTGAATCAGGGCCAATGCCCCCCCCCCCCCATATGGGCACGTGGAAGTCAAATCATTAATTGTTGCTGGTTTGAAGAACTCTTCATCTTACTCAGTGGTAGGTGCCACTCTTTTATCTACTTGATCAATTGGTGCCACCAGCTGATATTGTTATAAATCAGGCAAAGTCTAAGGATAAATTATTTTAAATCACTTGCTAATAAAAATTACATAAACATTTGCAGATATTAATTTCCTTTCCAAATATGTAATCTTCATTGGGTCTTATATCAATAATGAAAAAGTTATTAGTGTTTATACAACACAAGGGTAATATAAAGTCAGATGGCTTATCATTAATAGGAAAATACCGAGATATTCAAGGTATCATATCTAACTGGGTGGAAGAATGAAATGGGTCAACAGCTGTATCATACGCCCACTTTTTCGAATTCGTAATCCCAATACATAATATTATTTATCCTTAAACAAATTGTTAAAATGGTCAAGTAAGACACAGTTAGTTTAAATTTGCAAGTAACCATTTCAATTTGGTTTGTTACCTTAAGCAACCTTACAAGTTTTTGATCTCATGATACTTTGTCTTATGCTTTATAATATTATCCATTCGATTTACATTTCCTAACATCGTATCATGTTTTGAGACCAATGCAAGTTATTTGGAGACAATTGGTTGAAAACAGTTAGTGACGAGCTTTACAAAACCAACGTCCGTATGAGTGTCTAAACCTTATAAGCTATGTTTTCTTGGAATTATTGGTTGATTTTTTGTTTTTTATTTAAGTTAAATAATCATGTTTCAACCAATTTTAGTCTTGAAGAAATGGAGGGGGAGGGTGGCCATAGGTTGGGTCAACATTTTCTGTTAATTCTAGTGGTGAATACCCATTATAAATATAAAAAAAATTCATGAACTATTTCAAGTCCTTTCATAATAATGGTGATTTTGTCTCCTTGTCCTCATTCGTGATTTCTCCTCTTAGCGTGCACCAAAATATGCCAGTTGTCAGTAGAAATTTAAAAAAATCGATTTGAGGACAGGGTTCACCCCCTTCCCACACCCAGCCCCTCCAGAGATTGCGCCTGAATTATTTTCTGGGGAAAGCACTGAATATGAAGGTCCCATTATGTTTAAAGAAACACAAACATAACTGTTTGGGTCTTTTTGATAATCCCTAAAAACTTCTGTATCATGTGATGATGTCCAGTGAATAATCATTTTTCCCCAGGGGTTTCACCCCCCTCTTTACAGCAGAAGGGGGTGTCCTCTTGTAACATCTCAAGTTTAGTCATTGTAATTTGATTAACAATTACTATCCCATTGAAAGCTCTGATAAATTTAAGAAATATTTTATTTCAAAAAAACAAAACAACAACACTTAAATGATTCTAACTTGTCCAAAATTAAGTGTTTTCTTTATATGAAGTGCAGTGCAGTGCAGTGTCCCTAAAAAGAATGCCAATATAATTAATAAGTAAAAATGCAAAAAAGTTATTTTAGCATTTTTAATTTACCAACAGAAAGACAGAATCGGAAGATCCTTGAGCAGTTGGAAGAACAAAAGAAGCGACTTCGGATAATGTCCGCTACAGCACCAGGAACCCCTCCAGTCAGGTAGGCGGTATTTATGTATGATATATAAATTAAGCCAAATATGAACATGTGATAATAGTAAATGGTACCTGCCACCCCTACTTTTTAACTACTGGATACTTTGTAGCATGAATACTTGTGTTCATTTAAGATAAACAATCCGCAGGTACTTTGACTCAAGCTCCATAATTGAATATTTAAACAAAAATTGTAGAGAATAATTTCTTTAACAGATCCTTTTTAAAACGATGAATGTTCACAAGTAACATATTTTAGCTCATCTGTTTTTCCTCAATAAAAGTCACGGTATTATAAGCCTTGGTGTCTTCAGCGGTATTATAAGCCTTGGTGTCTTCAGCGGTATTATAAGCCTTGGTGTCTTCAGCGGTATTATAAGCCTTGGTGTCTTCAGCGGTATTATAAGCCTTGGTGTCTTCAGCGGTATTATAAGCCTTGGTGTCTCCAGCGGTATTATAAGCCTTGGTGTCTCCAGCGGTATTATAAGCCTTGGTGTCTTCAGCGGTATTATAAGCCTTGGTGTCTTCAGCGGTATTATAAGCCTTGGTGTCTTCAGCGGTATTATAAGCCTTGGTGTCTTCAGCGGTATTATAAGCCTTGGTGTCTTCAGCGGTATTATAAGCCTTGGTGTCTTCAGCGGTATTATAAGCCTTGGTGTCTTCAGCGGTATTATAAGCCTTGGTGTCTTCAGCGGTATTATAAGCCTTGGTGTCTTCAGCGGTATTATAAGCCTACGTGTCTTCAGCGGTATTATAAGCCTTGGTGTCTTCAGCGGTATTATAAGCCTTGGTGTCTTCAGCGGTATTATAAGCCTTGGTGTCTTCAGCGGTATTATAAGCCTTGGTGTCTTCAGCGGCAGTATTTTATCCCAAAGACTGTTCTAGACATACATATGAAACTTGGTACACATGTTGGAGGAGACAATGCACACATGTTAAGCAAGGCCCATAACTTTGGTTTTAATAACTGTTGAGTAATGCTCTTGATTGAAATGTTTGGTTTTCTATGTTTCCAGTGGTCCATCTCCGGCAGTAGCCTCCTCCCCAGCTGTTACAGCCCAGCCTATGGTCGGTGAAGATACACAAAGATCGTTGAATAACATATATTATAACCTTAAACTCAGAATTAATGGCATAAGATAAATTTATGAAATAATAACACTCATGTGTGTAATGATACATCCTTAATTATTGTCTATTGTGGATACTGCTGTCTTAGAATGTTTATGGCAATTTTATGCAGTTAATGGCTAATTTGTTACTTTCAGGTATTGCCAGAAACACAGCCAATGAACCCAGCACAGAGAACTGCATTACAGGTTAGTGCAATATTAGATCTTGAAATGGGGCATAGCATTTTAGTAAACATTCTCCCATATGAGACTTTGAATGAACAAGCCCGTCCTCTTACACTAGTACATGTACTTGACAATCTCATAAATCCAGAATGTGAGCTAGCCTGAAAAGCATTTTACCAGTGCATGGTCTGCAGGTTTAAGCCGTTATTTTGACAACTGGGTATACATCCATCAGAGATGAATCAAACATTTCTTATAATAAAATCATAATTCAGTGTGAATTATATAGCTACAATGTTCCTTTATGATTATGTATTACGTGTCTCGTGTATTTCAGCATGCCAATGCCAACTCGTTTGGATACTTCTTCACCCAAGACTCCTCATTTGGCAACCTCATTCTTCCAGTGTTGCCACGGTTTGAGAATGCAAGGACTTGAAATACAGGGGGATTAAGGGAAAAATAAAGCTGTACAGACGAGGAAAAGGCACCAATTGTTATCCAATACGCTGGAATGACATTTACAAGGAGCAAACCAGTCTGGTGATTTGGCATGGTTTAAGAAAGTCCGACCTTTTTCAGTTTGATAAAATGCCATAATATAAACAAATGGTTGTCGTCACCGGCAATTTATCATTACTATTTTAGCACTTCTTTTACGTGTGAAAGGCCTGACTTTGGCAAAAATAATGTGTTTTATGTGTGTATATCTCAAGCAGATAAGGTTATTTTTGATTTAGGCGATATTTCACCTTTTTCATGTTTTTTATTACATGATTGTAATGCTATTTCAAGAATTTCATGAGTATGTATTTTATTTGGCAGGAGTTATTGTTTGCTAGTTTCAAGTGTTTTATAAGTTATTCATGAATTATGTGGTACTGATGAAATAACATATTGGAAAATAATGTTGTTGTCATGGTGCTTTTGTACTTGGCAGGAAGCCAAGGTAATGAATCAACCATAGCAACCCACAAGATGGCAGCTTTTTGAACCCTTGATAGGTACAATTTTCAAGAATAACATGGCAAGAAAATGTACCAGTAGATAAGAATTTTGTTATTTATATTATAAAACTTGTTTTCTTTCTTTTTTATTTCAAGATAACAAAAGATAAGTAATTTGTAAAATATAAAGTCAGAGTATAAAAACATGTAACATGAACATAAATATTACATATTGCATCACAAAACAGTCATATGAACTTCTGTCCAATCAATAATTGCAATTGCTGATTGCATATATATATATGTGATCATTATTTCAGTAATTTATGTAAACCATATCTCATAAACACTGTACAATAGTTTAATAAATCTACCATGTTTTGAAACTGCTAATACAGGTACATGTATACTGTAGTCTAGTTACATTTTTGTTAGCATTGTTAAAATCCTGCTACCAACTTTAAGGTATGGGCAATATTTCAGGGATAAATGCTCCCTTAGCACCCTGTCCTTTTTTAAGAAAAGGAAGCTTAAACCCTCAATTATAGAGATCAAATTAAAGGTCCATTAGTTAATTTATGACAAAGTCAATATTATGTGTATAACTATAAAAGGAAAATAAATCAAAATCAGCCGTCAGCAGTTGGGAACAATACCCATTACATCATGGTAGAGAGATAGTCTTGGAGGGTTTATATATCATATAAACAAAAGTTAAAATTGTGTCGAAAATTGTCAATATTGAAATGAAAGATGTCGACATTAAATATGCAGTGTTATTGTTTTTGGATGTTATAAACATACTTTGGAACAAAACTATTCTTTTCTGAACGGTTTTTGCAATGTAAATAAGCGTTAAAGAGGCTATTAATTTCTCTATTCGTAAACATGAACAAATATATTCGCCGGAACTGAGTGTGCTGCTTTGAACTAGTGTTGTTAGGAACAAATGATCTGATATGGTCAAAATCAATTTGGACAATTCAAGAGCCATGTGTATCCTTCATAAAAACCATTGTTTTTGACATTTATTCATTCTTTTTGGTAAATTATTGTTTTAACTGTGGTAAATCTTATTTGGCAGTAAGAGTGCATCTTTAAGTTACATACTAGACCAAATAAAATGGGGTCTAATTTTGACTGCAAGGGCCATAACTCTGGAGTTGATTGTGTCTGTTGATCGAACTTGTATGCCCATAAACATTGTAACTAAGTTTGGTGAAGACTGGATAAAAATACTCCTGTAAGATGACATGTACGCGTGACGCTGCTGACGGCTGCGGACCATGAAGACGGCGTTCAACATTTCAAATATCGATAAAAAAACTACTGACTAAAAAATATACACAATGTGAAGAACTGACTGCAGGTGGTTGACTAGTTGACTATAACGGTGAAGAAGTCGTGCAGTGCCGACGCCGGCGGATCGACATTTGTAAGGACAACAAACTTGAACTCCGCGGCCCTGTAGTCGTAGGGGTTCTTGTACTGTTCCTCGTCGTCGTTAGCGCGGTACAGTTTGCCCCATCTGACAAAACAAACATGTTCAGGAGTCATAATTTAGATCTTATCCTGTGTGGTGATACACAAATAATGATGTAAATACCAACGACTGTGCTGTCATCTTGGATCTTAATGCTACAGTAAAAATAATTAATCCTGATCTGTCTTCAGAAATGCCTTTCCTGACACGCAGAATGACTAGAATCGCCGTGGCAGGAAACTTAATCATATTACTAATAATACAGTTGTTCTTACTTGTTTTCGTCCTGGCTGATGGAGAGGTCGAGCATGTCCTGCCAGCATCCGGGGTATATCTCCTCATACTTTCCTTGAGCCACATCCAGTATCTTCTCCTGGTCGGTGTCGCTCACATCCAGGATGTTGGGCTTCCCGTGCCTATATTATATCTGACAATGGGTATCGTGTTCTACTGAGCATGTCTGGCCGTGAAATACATTAGGCATCTAGTATTCTATCATTATAATTTCGCGCTTAAAATTATTATTTTACCCCGTGTATAATTATGATATTCAAAATTTTAAGACTCCTATCCCGTTACATACTTGAGGCTTCCTATAAGTGCCTTCCTTAGGGGCTCTGGTTGAAAATCTACGGCGAGTGTTGCCTGGATCATGTTGACGTCACGGTATTTGAGGAACGTCCCAACGTTCCCGTTGTGGTCCACGATCAACAAGCACCTGTAAGAGATTCATTGATTTATTGAACGCGATCCAATATTCCACATTACCATGGTGTCTCACATTTTCCTGCGGACGGTAAGAACGATTTCCTTTTTTAATAGTTTGTATAGACAAGAGTTTTCTTAAGTAGACGCAATAAGTATGTATACTCGAGTGCCCATGGTTGACATGGTAACGTTTTTAAAGCAATATTACGTAAGACCCTAAACCACTGACGCCGGTGCACTCACCTTCCGGAGGCCTTGTACTCTTCCCCGACTTCACCGATGCAATTAACGACGTTAGCGATCGCCTTTAATGTCACTTCCTTGGGCTCCATCGTGCGCTTCGCTGGCTTGGCTGGAAACAGAGGGGAATGAACTGTATACGCAGGTTGGAGGGTGTTTTTTATGATTACACTTAACTTATATTTATTATTTGTTTAATTTAAGTTACTGAACAGATTTGAAGATCAATGTGAATGTCACGTAGCTGTTATGTACCATATGTTTAAATGTAGCTTAAAGCACTGTGCACATGTACAATAGATATCAGAAAATAAATAATTAATCTTTAATTTCTTTTAGATTCAAGGCTTTATTGTATAAGCAGTCGTATTTGATTTTATATCGATACCATTTTATGACCTTTCTATTCGACTCTAAAATTGCTACCATTTATTTAATGCATAAAAAGTTCGTTCTATACACACACATTATATGCCAAACTTATAGCTATAATATTTTTTTTCCTTACAAAATAATTTAGTAGAAAGTCTCCTTTCACGATTGCTTTTTTGGCACTCATGGAACGCACTCATTAAGTCTGACTTGAGGAAATCGTTCAAGAATTTTAATCGTAAATAAACTTTTAGCAAGATTCAAACGTTTTTTGACAGGAAATAAATGTTCAAGTTTTGTACCTTCCTCCTTTTTGGGTTCCTCTTTCTTGACGGGCGCCTTGGTGGCCGCGGGCTTGGCTGCACCCTTGGCCGGCGTCTTCCCCGTGGCACCCTTAGCCGGGGTCTTTCCTGTGGCAGCTTTCGTCGTCTTGGGTGGCATGGTCTCTTGAAAACGTTTCCGTATTTCCTTTTTTAATATTAGTTATAGTTCAGGTGTTTGGTATGTTATTCACAAACAGTCGATCTTTGCTATCAGTTTAGAGGTTTTAGCTCAATTCAAATCTCTTCAGCACATGTAAAATTTTACTGCAGTTTTTAATCTTATTCTGCGTTCTAAATTTAAGCTTTCAGAACATTTGGCAATTTATTTATATAGCCAATAGAGTTGATCTGGGGGTAACACCGATCGATAGGTCGATATCTACAAGTCAATCATGTGTATGAAATGACGAATACTTTGTATGTAAAAATTGAACAAATATAGAGACGGGGAATTCCGTATTAAAGTTAATGATAAATCTATACTGTTAAGACATTTCAATAAAGAACAAAAATAACGGGAAATCACCGCGACATTGTTACACATCTCATAATGTACATGTAGTTTGACCTTCCATCGAAAATTATGAATTTTAAAGGTCCTTAACTAGTAAAGCTTGGACGTAGGTATTCAAGGTTGACATGATTGTATTTCGTGACGAAAGTTGTTCGATGTTTTATCAGCTGATCGTGTAAGTATTCCCTTTTGGAGTGGATTCAGGGTTTGGCACATCGTCGGCAACCATGGTACTTTCTTCCGTTACACTTCATACAAAGCATAGCGTAGTGTGTATCGGAAGTATCCGACAATGGGTTTGGCACTCAGGGCAGCGAAAATTCAAGTATTAAATTTTCTTTTCACCCGAAATCTAAGGAAAATACTGCTTTAAACGTGCCGGAAGGAGTTCCGACCACCTACCATGCGACAAATTCAACAGACGCACAGACAACAAAGATACCCGATGGGACAGCAGCGCCACCAACATGACCGACGGTATCACACTTTCAATTTATGTAGGTTTTGTAACGGAGTGTTCCTCTTGTAGCATGCATTTACATGATTTATGTCTATCAATTTTCGCCGCCCAGCCCTTCTCTCGGTTTTCAAACGACCGAATTATACTCACTGTTTTGACTACGATAAAGAATCACGGTCTATATAATGTCTCAGGTTGGGGGATCAAACTACTTTTTTACTAGTACTTCAGTGAGTTTGGACGATGCTGTTTGTAAGTGTTTTTTTTAAATTAAAAAGTTCCGTTTTGAGTAATTTGGGCATTTTTTCTCCTATATTAAAAAGTAAACTAGGACGAGATGAGGTGGAGTTGTTGTTGTTGTTGTTGTTGTTTTTTGTTTTTTTTTGTTTGTTTTTTTTTTGGGGGGGGGGGGGGGGGGGCGGGGTGCTATAAGATGCTATGCGTACCACAGATTATCATAATCAAACCCCTGATGAGCGAGAAAGACACAAAGGAAAAAAGGGGAAAAACTAAAATGATTCATATAATCACGTACCTATACATCAGGTATATAATACAGGCCCGTGACCTAATGTTCAACTTGCTTTAAACCTTTTATTCAAAAAGACTATCGACAAATTCGTGAACGGCATTTTATTGCTTTGAAGAGGTCAATGCCCCTCAAAAAGCCTGTTTATAACCTGGATAGGAGAACGAAATATACTTATTCAGGAGGGGGGGGGGGGGGCAGTGGCGTAGCTACATATATGCCTTGTAGGCCTGGCCCCAATTTCTCGAAACTTCTTAAGCTTAACAGGCTTAAGAAGCTTATTTCAATTACTCAAAATACAGACTTGAATGGAATTTTGATAAATGAAAAAAGGTTTAATTTAACTAACATACAGATAATTCCTATCTAAAGTATAAAAACTCTTAAAGAAGTAAATATTATCCAAATTATTGAAAACCAAAAATAGTGAGTTTAGCTTAATCCTGTTATAAGGGACTTAAGAAGTTTCGAGAAATTGAGGCCTGGGCCTACAACTTTTTTTGAAAAATAACAATTTCAGATAACAAAAAAATGCACTAAAAACTAATAGCTACTCAAACACTTAAAACATCTAAAACAATGTTTTATTTTAACCAAAGTAAGTTATCTTTGTTTATCTTAACTACGTGCAGGGTGTATGGCTTGATTATATTGTTATCATTGCAAATGTAAATAAGTGTGTGTAACGGTGTAACGGTGTAAAAATGTGTCAAAGTCCCCAATCATCGGGCCTACAAGTTGTTCAGGTCTTAGCTACACCCCTGGATTTTTAGGCCTTAGTACGCCTCTAGGGGTGTGTGTGGGGGGAGGGGTTAAAAACACTGGATTCAACTCTTAATAAAGCCCCCCCCCGGGGGACATACCAGGGATAGCCGGGAAAACGGGCCGTGTTTTTACCTTCCAGGTGGCCCCGCAGTGCCGGGTGAATGCGGTGGTTTTGTCTTCGCGCCAAAAATAGCGCGGAATGTTTTTTCCCCGGGCTTGGCTGGACCAAAAGTCAAAGTCCCCGCTATTCACGGACCTGGGGGCCGTGGTTACATGTAGCATAATATAGACTTTGTAAAAAGTTGGGATCAATAACACGGTAATCCTACTCCCAGTGTAAAAGCTTACAGTATTTTCAAAAAGCACCTACTTGATGAAGCTTCACTTAAAATGTGTTATTTTTCGCGAATGTAAGCAGGTTTTGGATAAGTTCAAAATCTATGTCAAATCTGGGAATAGGCAGGCGCGTAGCTGACTGTACGCAAATACGCAGAACTTTGCGTAATGAAATTTCGACAGGTCGAAGTTTTTGTCATACAACTGGCCCCCGAATCAGAAAACCCGAAGGGAGGTATAGGGGGTGAAGGGGTTAATATGCTGTCCGTCAATTAAACTAATTTCGATCTGCGTATTCCGATATTGGCCCATGCTACGCGCCTGGTAGGATTTGTTATTTGTCTTAGGTCAGAATCCACAATCCACAGAATACGCCGAAAATGAGCGGGACGATCACTATGGAGGCTATTCGTTGCCAAAAGTCCAGACGTGTAATTCCCACAACGTGCTTCTTAATCGTACTAAATATCTCTTACATTTGTCAATGAAGACGTGCTATTTGTTATTTCTATTCGTCACTTTTTCCGTAGTGATTTGTCATTTGTCATTATAGTAGTCAAAATGTATATTTGTCAGATCAACCCTGTATAAACTCACTAAAACATAGATCGTATAACTTGCCTTTAACAATATGATGATGTAATTTAGAAAGCCGAATCATGCATATGTAAAACTGCAATCCTACAGTCGACACTCGCATTCGTAAAATGAACATTTGCAGTCCAACAAGTCCAGGTTTACAAAAGTCAATCGACAAGTTCAGAATTACAAGGATAGACGATTTCCCCTATACCTTATATGGTAAATGTCACCGAAAGAAACGAAGGTGAATGGGCGGAGCTAACGAATCAGATTTTCTTTCGTTTATTCCGTCGAATCAAGCAAGGGAGATAACATCTTCGCCTACCTCCTGTAAATTCCCGGTTGTAAGTCCGAGTACTCTCTCTTTATTTAACAATAAAAACTAAAATTAACTACATCTTTTATTTTATTTTAACGATCAATGTTCCTAAATGGGTTATAAATCACCATATTATTTAGTCAATTGCAGTTGGGTGTATCTGAGCTTGGCTCACGGACCCAGATTTATACTGCCATTGTCAGTTGTTTTTTACTTATACACCCAAGCAAGCAAAAATTGTTCATTTATTTTATTTACAAGTGGACCATGGGCGGGACGTTCAGTGGGGGGGGGGGGGCTGTAGGGCCTGTTTCTCCCCCCCCCCCCAGTTGGCCCGCAAGTAAACTTAAAGGTTATTTTTTTTTTCAATATTTCTCAGAAAAAAAAAAACTTAATTACGCCATAATGCACCAATTCAGACTAAAAATATTTAAAATATTCAAGGGGGAGTACCCCTAAACCCCACTTCCCACATTTTAAACATCTTAATGTCATGCCCACTCGAGGGATCATGTCCAAAAAGTTGTACCCCTAAGTCACGCCCCTCTAACGCAAGTCCCTGTTCAAAACCTGCAGCAAACCCACGAAACTTTTGATGGACATCATAATGATATTCACCTAGTTTTGTCTGATGTTATACATTTACTATCTTAATAAGCATGTATGGTGTAAACGTGTATTTTCAATACATCATTGAAACAAAATATCCATGTGGATGGAAGAACAGCCCTCCAACCCACTTGTGTCCCCCAGTTATGGATACGCGATCTGCCACTGTGAACCATAACAATCAAGTGGGGGATTTCAAGAACATGAAAAATAGATATCGTGAGTCTTAGATTAGAAAAACCAACGCGTGATTTTTCCCCTCCAAGGCTAGGTCCGCTTCACCTAAATGTGAAAAAAGCCATGACTGTTGAGTGTGGGTGGGGAACAAAAGGTAGCAGCAAGTAATAATTGTTTATTAGCAATAAATTGACTTCATCATTAAAATACTTTATTAATTACCTATAAAATAATATTCGTTACAGTATAATGTACGAGTTATATGAAGTTGTAATCTAAGTGTATTTTATCCATACAGTTCCAGCTACCAGGTAAGAAACCTCTGGGGCATCTTAGTGAATAATTTCAACTTAATGAAAATTTAGATTTTTTTCTTCGTAAAATTTAAATTATCTAAAATTACTTGCAATCTTAAACATTGCAAAAAGGCAAGAAAGTGTCCTCTAATGGTAGAATTTAAAATAGTGTTCATAGTAATTTAAAGCTGCACTCTCACAGATTGACAGTTTTGACAACCTTTTTTTGACCCAGACTCGGCTGATTTTGGCAGCAATGCTTTCTATACAAATAATAAGATTACTCACACTAAAACAGATCTAAATTGTTTGGAAAACTGCCGACATTTTTCATTTTTCTTAAAACGTTACTGTAGTATCACTTTTAGCCATAAAACATCAATTTGCGAACGTAAAACTGCATCTGATCTTTTGTCAGCAGTCTTATACCACTGGTATCCAGACATTTACGCAGAAATTGGCTAATTCCAAAACAAAAAAAATAAAAATAGTTGTCAACACGGTCAATCTGTGAGAGTGCAGCTTTAAAAGAAAAATAAGACAATGGGACTTTTCATTCTTGAAGTATAATTGAATGCTAATGACTTACATTTTGTTGTGTTTGAGTCAAGTATCATTTTGCATACATCTTATTTCATGTCATATGTGCGTATTAATTACTATTATATAGACAAAAACATGTTGTAATATCATATTATTTATTACAATTTCAAATACAAGTCCTGTGACATTATTTTATTCGACATGAAATAATTTATAATCCATCCTGTTTCCAAATCATTGTCCATAATGTCATAATATAAATGATTCGTAATGTCCATAATAACGTTCGCAATGTCCATGGTCCAAAGTATCCATAATTGGTTTAAATAGAGCCGAGTGAAATCTGTCTTCTACACACCGCAATGTAAAACCCGGCATGTGACTTTCACAGAATGACGTGTGTTTAACATACACAACTTTATATTTACACCTCAACTTCCATTCCTTAAATGAACTGCTTTTCGGCAATTACGTTCATCAATCGATGAACGCAACATCTTCGGATATGTTCGGATCGTAATTCATTGCATAACAATACTGGTATACATGAAAGCTATTGATCTTGTTATTGGTTGTATTGTGTCTGCAGGTCCCGTAAAATATAGATCAACATTTTTAAAATTGTTAGTTTATTATATTTTAAATATATTGGTACCAGAAGTGTTTCAATTTTACGTTTTAAAGTGATTTCAAGTGGTTGATCTTTTCCCGCGTTATTGTGACGTCATTTGTAAAAAAGTTTCCGGTTATAGTCGGGTCGTTCTATTTACAGAATGGGTGAGAACGGATTACTGAAAGGTTTTCTTAAATGAAATAAAGTATTTGTTTTAACAATTCTTGAATGAAATAATGAACTATTTGTGTAAATATAAGGAATGAATTGCGGGGTTGATGTCATTATCGGGGATATGAACGCAATTGGGTTGGTCAAAGTACGCGTGGAGTCCTGCGTTCATACCCCGATAATGACATCAACCCCGCAATTCATTCCTTAAATAAACACGACTGAATCGTCTGTTGAATAGATGCAACGAGAATAAAACTCCAATTGGTACAATGAAAAATAAAAATGTGCAGTGTAAAATGTAAACATACAACCGATGAGTTGGCGGTTGTAAAATGTAAATTGGTAAATCATCATTGTTACAAACCTAAAATACACACATACACGTCTTTTGGCAACGAATAGCCTCCATAGATCACAACGCTTAAAGAATTCGAAAACAAATCTAATAATTAATTCAAGCTTTGTTTCGAATATTTCGGGAAAAATATTTGTAAAGAATAATTTCATTCAAAACATTGAATGATAATATTTGGTTGTGATTTTCTTTTTTGAAATGAATTAAAACCTCGGTTGGTATAGAAATATTAATTCGAAACTTCAGCATATTACAGTGTTCTCGAAATTTTGCTCGGCGTCGTATTCACCAAAATTAGTCCAAATTTAGTCACTTAATTCTGTCCATATTAGTTTTGTCCCATTTTTATTATTGTTAAATAAATCTTTATATTGTCAGTAAAATGCCTACCGAAGAAGATGTGTTGAAGATTCGCTCTAAATTAGAGAAAATGATCTCGACGAATACAACGGTAAGTTTGTCATATATTTTCGCGTGTTTTGGATTGATTCGATCTCGATAACGGTTGCCCTATATTAACCACAGTGACCACAGACAGAATTTTTGAAATAATATATTATTGTTAATGAATTTGTTTAACCTTGGACGGAACCATCGCACATCATCTCGTACACAAATTCATTACACGCTATAAATGCAATACAAAAAAGGGCACCTTAGGCAAATAATAAAAGTAGTCCACCTAAATGGCCGTCAACAAGTTTTTTGATGATTTTTTTAGTATGGCAGACTCGTGACGTCCACCATCCCAGCAAAAAGTAGCGAACGGTCCTTGCGCAAAGAATCCTCGCAGCCACAACTTTGAAATTATCTCTGTTATAAATTCAAATTTCTTCAAATATATTATTGCCTTCTATTAAACACATATTTATTTATGTCATTATGCCAAAAAATATATTCAGATATCATAAAACACTTACATGTGTCGATACAAGATACAAAAATCTTTATTTAAAGTCGGTATACCACACATAATGACATAATAAAAATTATGTGTTAACAAGAAACATTAGCTCATTGAGCTATTTTCAGACATGAAAAACAGACATACATAACATATCAGATAAAAATAACTATGAGCTTGTGACCTGGAAATAAAAGTATGTATTGTTTTGATTGTTTATCAAGTATTCCGATATCTGTAAATCTGGGACAAATCTGATAGGTTGTGTACATGTATGAAAGGGTATTCGTGACCCAGAATACATTTATGTGAAAATAACAACTCTAATGACAAATTCAATCCAGTTTAGATCACTGTCGGGTATATATTGAACAATTTTGTCATTATTATTCAACATCGACATAATATTACTATATATTCTTTCACCCGGTGTTAAATGTTAGAGAGTTGTAGCGTTTCAGGGATACATAAGAAATGTCAAAATAATAAAAAAGTATCCCTGATCGCTCATTATTGTAGCTAATAATAAAAGGTTCAAGTGAAAAAATAAGACATTACAAAACCTGAGAGTAAATTTGTTTTAACACTGATTTATTTGTTTCATTTATTTTCAACATAGATGATACTTACTAATAGTATTTATTTAGTAAATACATCAACAGGGTTACAGATAAGCTGCGTATTTGCGTAAATACGCAATTACAATCAAAGAAAACACAATTGTCTTAAAAATTGATAAGTAACAAAATGCATAAGAAAAGGCAGTTAATTTAAAAAGGACGCATAATGGTTTAAAATGAGAACTGGAAACTCATTTTGTCTAATTTGGCGAATTCTATTCGGTCAATTTATCTAAGTGAGTTAAAAATAGATAATTGTTTCCGTAATTGGCTGATCATTTTCCTGAAGCAAGCCGGAAATAATGGAAGACCTCTGGGTTTGACTTAAGACACTTTCCGTTGATAAACGAGTAAATACCATCCTATACAATGAATTATTTAAAATCAAAACAATGGGGTGATAGAAACTTTAAATACACATTTATAATGTGAGATACCCAATTTTTTCAAAAGTGAAGAGTAACACTCAAATACATTGGAAATCTTATCTGTAACTGTGCATCAAGAACGTAATATATATAAACATTTCTGTATTGCACACACAATGATGTCCCTTTTTTGTGTTTATTATATTATTTTAATTGTATGAGTTAAATATTATGACATGCGTTTTTTAGGCTAGTTGTGTTTTCTTCATACATTAGTTGTAAAAATATTGGGAGATTTTCCAATTTGCTTCTGTACATGTATGTTTCAAATGAACACTGTATTTTGCCTAAAAAACACATATGGAAACAACATATCGGTATCTAGTCTACTAACCAAGAATTTTTTCATCACACCATTCATCTTATTTGGCGTATTTTTCTTTCATTTAAATTAAACTGTAAATGCCCTTGAACTGTCTCTAAATATCATTTTCAGTAAAATACCAAGTTATTGAAAACTCTGTAAATTATATACTTTTTTTATTTTCAGGATCATTCATCTGCAGGGGATTTACTAAAGTCTCTGCAAGATTTGCCAATGAATCTCGATGTTTTGCAGGTAAACCACATGTCTGTTGGAAAAAAATTGTTATTTAAAGTAGTTGTAAAAAGACTTGAAATAATTAAACTTCATAGCACATGTGTATGAAAATTTGTTCTTTTTGTGTACTATTCAACCATTTTTAGCTCGACTATTCGAAGAATAAGGAGAGCTATACTACTCACCCAAGCGTCGGCGTCAGCCCTTGGTTAAGGTTTTGCATGCAAGCACACATAGGTTAATATCTCAGCAACTACTAACTTGAGGTATTGCATATTGAGACTTGATACAATGGTACTCAACCATCCAATCTACTTAATTAACCAAGTTTGATAACTCTACTTTGCATTTAATAATAGGCCTTTATTAATTGACTTAGAAATTCTGGTTAAGGTTTTGCGTGCAAGCACACATAGGTTAATATTTCAGCAACTACTTGATGTATTGCGTTGAGACTTGATACAATGGTACTCAACCATCCAACCTACTTAATTTACCAAGTTAGATAACTCTTGTTTGCATTTAATGCAAATAATTGCCCTTTATTATTCGACTCAGAAATTCTGGTTAAGGTTTTGCATGTAAGAACACATAGGTTAATATCACAGCAACTACTGGATGAATTGCATTGAGACTTTATAAAACGGTACTCAACCATCCAATCTACTTAAACAACCAAGTAAGATAACTCTAGTATGCATTAAATTCAAATAATGGCCCCTTTTTTATTCAACATAGAAGTCAATGCTTCAGCAAATACATCATGTATTGCATTGAAACTTTACACACAGGCTCCCAACCATTTAACCTTCTTATTTAATCAAGTAAGATAACTCTATCTTTCATATTATATAATTTTTGCCCCTTTATTATGCGACTTAGAAATTCTGGTTAAGGTCTTGCATGTTAGCACACATAGGATAATATCTCAGCAACAAATTGATGTATTGCATTGAGACTTTATACAATGGTATTCAACCACCCAATCTAATTGAATAATCAAGTTAGATAACTGTGTTTTGCAAATAATGGCCCTTTATTATTACACTTAAAAATTCTCGTTAAAATTTTGCATAAAACCACATTTATGTTAATATCTCGGCACATCATGTATTGCATTGAAATCTAATCTAACAGTGATCCATGCATGTTTCGCCAAAACTTTTCAATCCTTACACTGAAAAGCGGCGGAATAGTCGAGCGCGCTGTCTCTGTGACAGCTCTTGTTAAATAAATAGATATTTATATCACTACAAAACATAGTTAGGAGGGTGTATATTGGAATGAGCTTGTTGGTCAGGTAGGAGGGTGTATATTGGAATGAGCTTGTTGGTCAGTTGGTTGGTTTCATCTGAATGATAACTCATGAAACAGTCAACAAATTTAGGTAATTCTTGGTACACTTGTTAAACACCATAAAATACTGGTTGAGTTATGATACATGTCAAGAAAAGAACCATCATTTATTTACGTCTTTATTCTTTTAACTTAGAATTTGCCAAAATTGGTGTCCGCATTATGATAGGTTCCCTGGATTGAAATAATGGAGTTATGGCCCCTTATTAAAGAAATATGTTACCATTTCTGGGCCCAGGTGAGGTTTATTCATTACTCCTATGACAGCTCTAGTTGTTACAAAAGTTATCCATTATGATCCAACATTTGTGTTTTTCCAGAAAACAAGAATTGGCATCACAGTTAACAGCTTTAGAAGGACATGCAAAGATGAAGAAGTAATATCACTATCAAAAAACCTTATCAAGAATTGGAAAAAACTTCTTCCAGGTATTAAATGTTTATATTTAAAAAATAAATTTACAGTTTGCAACTTTCATACTTATTCTACAAATGATTGTCCAGAAATTTGTATCTTTGAAATATAGTGTTATGTCACGTAAAAATGATTCCATCTATATAATAATATTATATGGTTTAATGGTTAGATGTAAATCATAAAAATGCTTTTTAATTATAATTGTAATTCTTCTGTAACAGATTCTGCAAAATCAGAGAAAAAGGAAAAGGGATCAAGTAAAAATGGTGATTCTATGGACACAGCTGATGATGCCGAGAAGTCAACATCAGAGGAAAATAGTCGGCGGTCTTCAACCTCGGCAACAGACACCAACGACCCTGTGAGATTAAAATGCCGTGAGCTGCTCACAAAGGCACTCAAAACAGATGGTATTTATCAGTTTTCTGTATACAAACATAAGGAAACTATTTGCCCATGAGTTTAAAGTCAGTGATATTTCAAAGTTTTGTAAGCAGTTATAAGCTGCAAGGCATTAATGGTTCTATGTTCAAATGAGCAAATACAAATGGCTTTATGCAATCACTTGGTATTGGTATATAGAGTTTTTATGCAATTGCTTTAATAATTGGAGCAGTGGTCGAAATTAACACAAGCCCCCAAGCCCTGCACTGGTAAAAAATCTTCCGGGCTTGCTCAAATTCAGAATTTTATATAGCAGGGCTTGTTAAATATTTGATGCCAAGCAATAGTATAAAAATTCTGGCTTGTTCATCCAAAAGTCTAATTTCAATCACTGTGGGAGGGGGTGGGAGCTTGCCTTGTCCCAGACAGGGGCTTTACACCTTGACTCCTCTCTGTCTTTCAGGGATTAACAATTATCAGAACCCCTGCAACTTATTCAGTGACTTGTCAATGTATTGTTTATTAGTCTGACACAATGTTGTATGTTGCAGACGAGAAGCCAGGCCAGCTAGACCCTGAAGAACTGAGTGCAGCAATTGAAGATAGTATCCTTGTGTTCACATTTTCTGAAAAAAACGTACACCTTCATTTTCATATACTGTGTTACAATGTATTTTCAAATTTTAAAGTTGTCAGTTTACTTCAGCTCTGATTATGTAATGCTAAGTGGAAATTGCTCATATGTCCAAAAGCTGCTGTAAACTAAATGTGAAAATGTAAAATAAAAACCAAATAATAGCAAATTTTATTTTAAAAACAAAACAAACATACAACATAAGAATATGATTAAATTCTCGTCATTAACTTTTCACAATTATCTTCTCAGTGTAAGGGGTCAAGCATTAAATGGTTTTTCACACTTTTCAAATTCCCTTTCATCTTTCATTGCAATTTTTACAACATGCGAAAATTTTAACACCTGCCAAATGTTTATTTATGTATATGCTTTGAGGAAAATGTGTGAAATTATGACCTCGAGGCAATCATAAGACTTAATTATGTTTTGATCCAGTGCCAGCATATTTTATATCAAAATGAAGGAAAAATGAAGGAAATAATGGTCGAGACTAAACTTTGTCTTTGACTGACCACTGGTTATAGAACGAAGGCCTCTTCGAACGACAGCAGTTTTACTGTAGGTTTAAATCAACATGTAGCGATCAAAATATATGGTATACATTAAGACAGGGTTCCTTTTATGTATTCGTACTGAATGCAGAGCAGTGCATTTTGTGATATAATTAAATGTAAATTTTAATAGATAGGAGATAAGTAATAGTATTGACCTATCTGACTGAAGTTCTTGATCTGGATCTGAACTTCCTATATTTCTGTTTATAAAAATATGTGAAATGATAACATTTGGTTTGTGTTATTGTTCTAAATCCTGTTCAATCCATTTGATAACACTAACTACATTACTTTTATGTTATCGTTTTTTTAATCCTGTAAAATTTATTTACATCAGATTGTAGTGTTGACAACATGTATAGTTGGACTGCCATCGCATCAGTAATCTATCCATTAATGAAGGTAATTAAATTTCATGACTATTTTGTTAAAAGGTTCAAGATATATTAGAACATTTTTTCTCATGTTTCCTTTACAAAGTCTTAGATATATTTAATGAGTTTAAGAATACTGACACAAAGTACAAGAACCGTGTTCGAAGTCGTGTGGCAAATCTGAAAGATGTTAAAAACCCGGAACTGAGAGCAAATGTGCTGTGTGGGCTCATCCCAGCAGACAGGATGGCAAAAATGACTGCAGAGGTAGGCTTTCTTGAATATTAACAATGAAAAACTCTTTAAATACATTTCTGACAATATTGTAAAAAGAAACAGATATATCCTATTCAACATTTACCATTTAATAAGAAATTGAAACGAGCCCTGCTATATAGAATTCTGTTTGTTAGCAAGCCTGAAAAGCAAGGCAATTGGACTTGTAATAATATGTACCACTGTTGTTTTACCGAAAAGATATTGTGGTTGTTCCTGGTTTGCAAGTGTTGATACTATGTTTGATAACAGGAGATGGCAAGTGCACATATGAATGACTTGCGGGCGAAATATACAAAGGAGGCAATTGATGACCACCAGATGGCGAAAACAGGCGGCACTGTCACAGATCTGTTCAAGTGTGGCAAGTGTGGTGGTAAAAGATGTACATACAACCAGGTATGTGGACTATGTGATCAGCTGATAATCTCATGATGTTGCGATCACCATGCTCTTGTGTTCATGATATACTGCAACATATAGTAATGAAACAGGCAATTAGCTATTACACATAACCCTGATTGGTAAACAAACAAAAGTTTGAATGTATTAAATTAATTAAAGCAACGATTCTCTATTTTTTTTTTGTTACAGGTTCAAACAAGAAGCGCTGATGAACCTATGACCACCTTCGTGTTTTGTAATGATTGTGGAAACAGATGGAAGGTAGGTAGACTATTTTGTCTCTCAAGAGAGATACCACCAGAATGTAACAATTGTATTGTTGTGTTTTAGAGGAGACATAATTGTTATGCCTCTCTTACCCTTTTCACTAATACTGTCAGGTGGACCCTTACTGAAACTATAACCTGCCCAGGCTTATTACAACATTTAAAACTGGTCAATAACTATACCTACTAGCAGGGAATTCTCAAACTTGAGGGGTATTGGTAATGACCTTATTGCTCAGATATTTAATGCAAAATGTCTAATAGATTGCCATTAGGGCATCTCTTGTGCTCTGAATATTGCTAACCATTTGTCGGGAGCATTTGTCTTGTGACTGTCAGTGTGACGGCTCTTGTGTAACAGGAAGCTAGCCATATGTCAGTCAGAATTTTGGAGGGATAGAGAACAATTTATCTTTAACCCCTATTAGTTAGAACTTGCTTTGTTTTGGGGGATAGTGTAGGTCACAGGTCAAAATCTAAATGGATAAGATGGCAGGATATCTGGAAAATGGTATGATTCTTTGTCAAGAGATCACATCTGAACAGTAGAAGGACTATGTGGAGTCCTTTGATTTTGATATCAGTAGGTCACAGATGCACAGTTGTTGGCTGGTCTGTTCATCAAAGGTGTCATTGACAACCTTTAATTTACCTTGGCCAAAATAAAACAAAAACGTTCATAACTATGGTGCTTTTCTCTTGGTAAATCTCTGTCTGAGCAATAACTAGAATATGTTGTGTTTAAGCTGATCTGGCATATTTTTTTTATAAATTCAGTTGAACTAATGTGATCACATCATCATCCACAGTAGCAACATCATTGTTATTTTCATCATCGTAATCATCATCATCGTAAGCTTCATCATCATCATTAGCATCAGCATCATCATCATCTATTAAACTTAAATGTTTTATTAAATTCTAAAGGAAGATAGTTTTAATTAATATTTGTGGTAAGTAAATTGCTGTTGTGTTTTAACATGTTCTTGTTATTGATTGAATTCTTATTTCAAGCATTTCATGGAATATTTGCTTGTTAATATATTAATTTATGCTTTGTTTATTTCTGACTTTTTCATTGGTCTAGAGGCTGTCATGTGACAAACCATAGAAAGTGATATACATCCGCAAAAAAAAATGATATTGACTTCATTCCCATTATACACTATGATTGAAGAAGCTATGTAGGAAGTAGAATTTATTTCAGTGACTTCATTTTCTAAGGATTGCAATTTTGGGTATAATGATCAAAAGAAACTATGTCAAAAGTGTTTTATGAAGATTATTTCAAAAAGCATATAATAAAACACATACAGGAGACGGATGATATTGGTGTATATCCTGTTTTATGGACCACGAAAAAGTGATATTCACCTCAGTTGTGGTGTTCTTGTTATATTAAGTTGCAATTATTTTAACTTGTAAGCACTTGAATGTGTTTCATACATAAATAACTACTGCAAATCAAGATATTGATCATTGGTATTGCCCATATACAAACTTAAATGAACCTTGTCACTGAAATGAAAATTGTGCTCACGGCCTTTATCCTTGAATTAAATTCACAAGTTAGTGTACAACACCTTCTCAAGCTCCCCTTGTTGATGAAGACTATTATGCTTATTTTTGAGTCGTTGATTTTCAGAGCCTGAAATTAACTATCTCAGACAACGCGAAAACTTTTTCTTCTTCACAGGACATTGCGACAGGTAAACACTGAAAGTTTACCTGTCGCACCAAATTTTTACCTGTCGCAATGTTACAAACAGTATTCAGTAACATCAGCCTAAACCTTGATTTTAAGCCTCTTTTTTAAATAAGTTTTGTAATTCCCCATTTTAACAGGTTTAGATCTTTTTGGTTAGATTTGTCCTACAGTACTATAATAAATTACAAAAAAAAAGCCAAACATAATGTAAAAAAAATCAATATTCGGATCTTATAAATGCCATAATTTTTTTCTTCCCTAAAATGCCTCCTAAAATAAACTCATATCTGGTTCGTCTACCCATGAAACAGCCAGATCTTACTCTTTTAATTCATCTTTAAATTAAAGATACAATAGGGTTATAAAATGTAACGAATTGTACTACAAGTCAAACTCAGGCACAACATTTATGAAAAAACGAAAGTAGAGTTCTCGTTATTGGCAATGTTAAACAGAGCGGAAAGAAAGTCAGCTCGGTATATCAATCATCATATTTAAATTAACACGATTGCCGGGAACCACTACATACGGAATTTTGTAATTTCCGAACATTTCCGTAAAATAAAAGTATAAGAGTACCAGCTGAAATCGGAACCTTACGCGTTTTATCGGCTTTTACGGAAACATGTCGAAACGGGGTTTACAAATAGTGAAACACGGATTAACACGCTGAATAATCATGATATAAAAATAACTCTGAACATTTATTTAGAAACTGAAAGTAAATTTTCCGAAAATTAAACGGTGCTGATTTTAATTTTTCACCGGAAATTGTGACCGACCAAAACAAAACTTTCGTCGGTCAAAATTGAAATATACCGGACATGTCCGACTGTCCGACGGACATTCGCATTGTCTGCTATCTGTCCTGTATAAATATATTTTCTTGTCTTATTTCAGTTCTGCTGAGGTGGTGGTCCACACTTTGGAGAAAATAGCCTGTAAATTTTCAGAGTCATCCGGAGAACTGCTGGATTAAGCCTGAACTTTGATATATTATCAAACAAGACTTCAGCTTACTTTCAAACGGTCAAACATGGACTTCCAGAAACAAGAATGATTGCATATTAATATAACAACGTTCATTATAAACGTAATTTATGTGATGACTTGAAGTGTAACTGTGTCTAGTGGCTGTATATAGCTAGACTTTGATAGATAACTGCAGTGTCTGTGCAAATGTAGCTGTAGCTGTGCTTACTGGCTCTAAGATTAGAATGAACAGTGTTTTCGGGTTATGAAATGTTTATACAGTGGTTTTCACTGCAAACTATTATGTAAGAAATATGTTCATATATACTTGTTTAGATTGATCCTAGATTGTGTGAGGCATTTTATCATATCATTGTCATAGTTCAGTTAATGAGCATTCTAACCTTCAACAATATTAGAATTTGCATGTTGTGCTAATTTCCACTTCTAAAAAAAAAAAAGCTAAATTCTGAAGAGCACATGGTGAATGGATGCTGTTAAATATGTTGCCTGATAAGATGTTTCATAAAAAAAGATAAGTAATGATATTTTTGTGTGCACATAAGATAATTTGCTATTCATTTAAACTAAATATTTTGCCAATTTAACAGACATTGTTTTGTAGGCTGTTTTGACAATAGCTTTTTATTATGCCCCCCTTTGAAGAAGAGGGGTATATTGCTTTGCACATGTCTGTCAGTCGGTAGGTCGGTCGGTCCATCGGTAGACCAAAGCTTGTCCGAGTGATAACTCAACAATTCCTGGATGTATGGTCATCAAACTTGACATGAAGGTTGGGCCTGACCAGTATATGACCCCTATTGATTTTAGGAGTCATTGGGTTAAAGGTCAAGGTCACAGTGACTTTGAATGTGAAAATGTTGTTTGAGTGATTACTTGACATGCCTGCACCCATGGCCCTCAAACTTGACTTGTAGGTTGAGCCTGACATGTAGATTACCCCTGTTGATTTTAGGGGTCAGCAGGTCAAAGGTCAAGGTCCCAGTGACCTTGAATGCATAAAGCTTGTCTATCTGATTTCTTGACAATGCCTGTACCCATTGCCCTCAAACTTGACATTTAGGTTTTGGGTGACCAGCTGATGACTCCTATGGATTTTGAGGTCATAGAGTCAAAGTTCATGATGATAACTAGGGATGCAAACGAATGGCAAAACTGATATTCGAATATACGGTAATTCTTTTGATCGAATATTCGATTACCGAAATACATATTTTAGAAGATGTAGTAAACTATTATTATTTATCGCAAAAGCAATACCCTTTTGCAATACCCGGAGCATTTTTACAATACTTTGTCGTAGCCAGTACGTGCAGCGGACCCTGATTTTCCCCAAATAAGCCTTTGAAACTCTCCATTTTCAGGATGAATAAAAAATACATTATAAACAACAAATTCGAATAATTTCAAGCCCGCAGCATTTGTAAACAATGTGAAATTAGATGGATTCCTAGTCAAATAGTGTTTTGAGCCAGTAGAAGGTCTTTCCCTAGGACGAGCAGCCTCGTTCTGAATTTGACCTCTAAATTGACTAAATATAACTATGGAAAACCCAATCAACTCCGGAACTAGTAAAGTAATAAAACAAAAACATAAATGGATTTGACTCATCTAATGTACAACAATAGAGGAAATAAATCCTAAACGCTATACTATACATTTACATTTCAAAGCACGAACATTGTATTGAAACATGGAAAACAGTTTAAAACACATATACATGTATGTAACAGCAATATTGTAGCACATAGTGTTTTCGTCATCACGGCGATTTGAGCTATGTATTGCACAGCTTAATTTACAGCCAAGACAACACATTGGTGTTAAAGCAGATTCCTAGCCAGTTTTTGTAAAAGTAGGGGACGTTTTTAAGTGCCCGACGATATGTCACTAATTGACATAAATTATGACGCGTGTTTAGTGTATTGTCATCACATTCACACCTATGGCATTAGGGGCCAATCGTTGTAAAAACAAGACAAACAAACTTTATAAACAACAACGGTGTTGTAGGCAAAAGGTTTTTATTCTCTTTATTGAACTTTTTTCGAATATTCGAATACCGATTTTGACATTCCAATACCAAACGTTTGATCGAATATTCGATTGCATCCCTAGTCGTAACTCATATTCATCATTAAAATTGTCATATTGACTAATTCCCGGCTGCGGAGAAAATACATTTTTATATGTAAATATCAGTCATCATCTGAACATTATTAAAAGCTGTACCTACATGTACTATCCTCAAACTTTGATTGGTCATATTGTTTTAGCTGCCTCAAAGGCATCCATTGTCAATGACAAATCAGCTGTCATTTCGGTCGATGCATATTTGATTCCATTGTCCAAATAATCCTGATAACATGGTGCACAGGGGGGAGGCGGGGCATAATGTTTGACAAACATCTCTTGTTAGATGTCTAATTTTGGAGATTGAAAATGCCATTTAAAAGTTATGTTTACATTTTATTGCCTGCATTTGTACATATGCATGACCATCATTTTTTGGTTTACCATCTCATACATTGTGTATAGTGTCCATAAATGTCCATATAAATAAAGATTGAAAAACTCTTTGGTTTTACCATTGTGTCAATATGTTTCTCATTACTTCAATGGTGATCATTGTCATTCTAAATTTGAGAATTGTATCCCTTTGTACTGGTATATATTGACAAAATTTATAGAAAATTTACCCATGAAGATATCTTTTAAAAACATGTGACATTTTAAACGTAAGCTCTAAACACTCGTAGTCATGAAATCAGTTGAACATTATTATACAATTATTGACTATTGAGTCATGGAGTATGATAATGATATTCAATGGCATGAAGTCGTATTGACTGAGGCAATTCAAGTCAATATGACTCGTATTCAATGGCTCACATTTTTTTTTTTATTATATGACAATTTATTTTTATACCCCCTTTCGAAGAATAGTGGGTATATTGCTATGCTTATGGCGCTAGCTCGGTTGGTCCGTCTGTCGGTAGACCAACGCATGTCCAAGTGATAACAATTCCTGGACCTATTGTCAACAAACTTGGCATGAAGGTGGGGCTTGACCAGTAGATGACCGCTATTGATATTAGGAGTCAAGGTCACAGTGACCTTCAACGGGAAAAGATTGTTAAAGCTTGTCCGAGTGATAACTCAACAATGCCTGTATCATAGCCATCAAACTTGACATTGAGGCTGGGCTGACCAGTAGATGACCTCTATTGATTTCAGAGGTCATCAGGTCTAGGTCACAGTGACACTGAATGCGAAAAGGTTTTCCGAGTGATAACTAGACAATGCCTGCATTAATTGCCCTCAAACTTGACTTGGAGGTTGGGCCTGCCAGTAGATGACCTCTATTGATTTTAGAGGTCATCAGGTCTAGGTCACAGTGACACTGAATGCGAAAAGGTTTTCCGAGTGATAACTAGACAATGCCTACATTCATTGCCCTCAAACTTGACTTGGAGGTTGGGCATGACCAGTAGTTTTCCCCTATTGATTTTAGGGGTCATCGGGTCAAAGATCACAGTGACGTTGAACGCAAAAAGCATGTCTGTGTGATAACTAAACAATGCCTCCACACATGGCCCTCAAACGTGACATTTACGTTGGGGGGGGGGGAGGGGGGCGGGGGAATTGTGACCAGTAGATGACCCCTATTGATTTTGAGGTCATACAGTCAGCTCATTTTGGTATCAGTGCCTTAATTCAGTCTAGCCATTAAACATCAATTTTCGAACGTTAATATGAAGAAAAAAATGCGATCTGATCTTTTGTTAGCAATCCTTTGGTTTCTAGACATTGACGCAAAATGGCTCATTTCGAGACAAAATAAAAAAGAGGCAAACTGTTTGACAAACATCTCTTGTTAAGATATTATGTATTCGCAACCCCATAAGAAAATAAAGACAAAACTAAGAACGCAACAGAAAAAAAAACATTGGATGTATGAAGAATGACTATATCACGGCTTTAGATTAGGATTATGAGAAAATCCCAGTGAATATGATATAGATGGCTGTCTGGACCAATGGGAATCTTTTTATAGGTCATATAAGGTCGGGTCACATTCATTTTCTTGGACCTGCCCCATCTTTTTATATTCCACAAAATTATTCCTTCTAATTTAGCCATAAAAGGTTGATTTACAGGAGAAATGTTTTCAATTTGTTTTTAAATCGGTCACATAATTTCTATCGAAAATATGTTAAAAAATATCGATCTATGTCTATTGTCGTCACCAATTTACTTAAAATAGCATCTCCTAAACTGCTTTGTCAATTTTGGTGAAGATATAATGAGAAATCTTTGATAACCTTCTTGTCTGAAACCGCTAGGCTTCAGACCTTTGATATTTTGTATGTATCATCAAGTTTTGTATAACTATATAGTAAAAATTTGAAAATCTTCAATTCTGAAACCGCATTACCCAGACCTTTGGTACGTAGTCTCATGAAGTGGCCTTTTACCAAGATAGTCCAAATTATGTTCATGGGGTTAAAGTTGGCCACGCTCCCGGGTCTCAGGTTTTCTATATAGTAAAATCTTGAAAATCTTCTCTGAAACCACAAGGCCAATTCGCCTTGATATTTGTTATGCAGCCTGATGTTGTGGTGTTTTACCAAAATATGTCCCTGGGATGAAAAAGCCCTGCCTTCGGCGGCCCATGTTGAATCCATGATGTAGAGTTGAAAATCAAACTGGAGAATATAAAGTTCCAAAAAAAAAAAACAGTTTGTGAAACATACCTGCCAGGGGCGTGGCTGGAACCCAATTTGAAGTACTCCCATTTTTAGCGGGGGTCAGGGTCTGAATTTTTTTTGTGTACTCGTGCGATTTGGTGGCATTTGACGCATATCTGGTAACTTGAAATGCAAGTTTTAAGTTAATAATAACTGCAGCAAAAAAGGAAAACTGCAAGATCGAGCAATAAATATTCAAAACATATTTATACTTGGTGGAGATGCCTCCCTCCGAATATATAGGATATACAGATGAACAAGTTGCATTGAGGACAAATATCACATATAGTTTGATTTAAACATGGAAAACATCACAAGCAAATAATACACAAATGTATACATAGTTTATCTTATGTTTTTTTCCCATTCTGAAACATTTTTACACAACAACACACGTTTAAACTTTGAACACTAACGCCAGCCGACGGTCTTTTCTACGTGCAAAAACATCCACTACGTGCTCAGCGTTGATATCTCGCTCTTGATAAATGTTAAGAAGCTCAAGCCCTGAAAGCCTCTCGGCGGTCATCGTGTTGCGGAGGTACGTCTTGACTCTCCTCATCGTGGAGAAGGACCGCTCTGCCGTAGCTGTTGAAACGGGCATGCACATCAACACCATCATTCAAAGTCTTATGTTTGGATATGATGCCTCAGTGGCCACTCGCAAAGATGTTTCCAGGTCTGGATACTCAGCTGGGGATGTTGTGGTCCATTTAGCAATCCATCTTTTACACTCCCGGACAAACGTCTCCTCGTCACACTCTAAGTCTGGACTGTACTCTGCATAAATCTTTGCGGCCCTGGCAGGTGTCAGTTCAGTAGCCTATAACAAAACAAACATGACCCACTTTTTTATAATTAAACAATAAAATAATCAATTGATTTAGAGAAAAATATAGATATTCACAGAACCGAACGTTTTGGTACACACACTTTGTTTCTTATGGAACAATAATATAATTGATGTTTTATTTAACTTTACATGTATAACATTACACAATTCCAAGTATTTTCATTGATATCACATATTTTATTTCATCAAAAAAGGATGAATGAAAACCTACTTTCGTCGGCAGAAGATATTGTGCAGTAAATCTCCCATGCGGTTTAAGCAGGCGGGTTGTTAACTCAACGACTAGGTGGTCAATGAAAGGAAGGAACCTGTTGACCTTCCAGTATTCTGTGGGTGTTGCCGCTGGTGCGTTAGGCCTGTTTGCCTGTCGCCCCGGGCCTCGAGGAATGGACGGCTCCACCCCAATGTCTCTTGCTAGTGACATAGCCTTTTCGTACAGGTTGTCCCATACTGTTGGATCGTTGCGTTCAGACTCCAAGGATATTTGATAGTGACGTAACATTAATCAACGCATTAGTAAAGCGCACGGCAACGTCCATCTTTCTTTTTGTAAGTCTAAAGATGGGAAAACATTTAATAACATATGACTGCAAATATGTTCAATTCATATGTACACACACAAGTATGAATTGTTTCTGTAAACATATATACACGCTATGAAATTAGTGCACTGTTTATGAGTGACGGGTCTAGGAAAAAATATACATGGCCATTTACGCCGATGAAAAGTATAACTATAGTCCGACCCAAAGTAAGATCAAGTACTCTGGTACATATTGACTTATATATGGTTTTGTCGGTTAACCGAGGCGTGATTAACGCTATTCTATAACTTTGCTGTCATAACGAAATGAATTCATCCCACAACTAGCCGTTAGGAAAATGAATTAAATAACAAACCTCTAACATAGCGACAACAACACGTGCTTCTTCTGTTGCCTCCAGTAAATCACACATCTTCTTCTGGAGGAGTTTCGACAGGTGTACGAGCCCTGACAACGCATGTTCGACAGCCACTAGGGTAGTGATGAACTCGAAGTTCTGAATAGAACGACTGTATCCCGCGACATTGCTGTCACCATAGTCGCTAGCGAGTTCGTCCAAGGAACTGACAACAACTCTGGAAATTCATGACACAATTAAATCAATGTTTCGAGAATGACTTGTGAGCGAACAATATGAACATCGAAAGCCTTTCTATTCAGACGTACATTATTTTAAATAAAAAAGTGATAAGATAACAGACTAAGAAATATCACATAATTAGGAAAAAATACAATAAACACTTTGAAGAATATTGATTTAGAGCATTAAGGCATTATATAATTTAAGTATGTTTACTCAAGATTACCTAAATGAGCATAGGAAAGTGTGCAAAGCATCCGCCCTAGCTGCCCAGCGGGTCTCGCACAGAGATTGCAGTTTAGTGCGCTTATCCATCTCGACACGGGCAACTTCATCGTTGTCAAGGTTTTCCTGAAAGCGAAGGAGGCGTTTAGCGGAGTAGTTAAAAGCAAACGCTATTTGTTGTACGGTAGCCATCATGTTCCTTGCATACATTTCTTTTGATGCGTGGATAATAGCCAGGTTGAGGCAGTGGGCTTTGCAGTGGGTGTACACAGCCTCAGGAATACGCTGTTGGATCCTTGCCTATACGCCTCTTCGGATACCGGACATATTGGCAGCGCCATCATCCCTGGCCACGCATTTTGTTTACGTCAACACCCGCCAGTTAAAGATTTGCTAGGAAGGCATTGGCCAACGTCTCGCCTGTAGTTGATTCGCACTCAGCGAACCCCAAAAAATCTTCGCGTAAATCAGCTCCGTCGAAGTATCTTAGGCACATGGCCATCTGTTCCATAGTGCTGGCAACAGTTGCCTCGTCAGCCATAAACCCGAAGCAGGGTGCGCTGTTGCACTTTGACACGATACGGTCTGCGATTTGTTTTCCACAAATGGAAATAAGCTCATTTTGTATATCGGGGCTAAGGTACATAGATCTTGGATCTCCGTGTTCTAGATGCTCTTTTAAAATGGGATCCTGCTTGGCCTGAAAGCGCAATAGGGCCTGAAAATTTCCCTTATCACCTTCATGCACCCTCAAGGCAATGTTCTGTTTCCCACAGAACACTATCGCTTCTGTTATACTAACAAGGATCTTTCTGTTCTTTTCAACAACCACATTGTATTGGGATGACATGCTACATAGTATGTCTTTTTTTCGCCCTTCATTATTGCTGAATGATGATCTGCTGAATCACAGTTAGACAGGTTGGCGTCTGATTTCATGTGGCTCAAAACTACCTTGGATATGTTGCTCCAATCTCTCAATACTGTGGTGACTAATGCTTTCACGCGAGCATCAGGGCCAGCGAACAGATGGCATTGGGCGCAGTAGACACCATCAGTGACCACATGCTTGGAACATCGTAGTAAACGATTCTATGATCAGTTCTACCGATGACATTTTACATTTAACTTTTATAATGCCGAGCTGGATTGGTTTCAAATTCGCCTGTACCCCGCTTAGGGTTCATGCTTTACACCGGATTTGGGCCATTTAGAATTTTCATTTTTCAAAATCGAAGTACTCCCGGGAGTATTGGAGTATGCCTGGCTACGCGCCTGCCTGCAATAATGTTTGAGTTAACACAATATTTGAATGTTTATTCAGAAGTAAGCATGTGTAAAAGTATACGTTTATTTATAGTAATCATAATTTTTAAACCACGGATATGAAAGGGAAAGTTAAAACTTTATTGCATAATGATTATATTGACTACATGGGAGAGAACTCAGATATACAAAACTTAATTTATCCAATGCAGTTTCTTCCCTTCTGCACTTTCTTAGCAATCAGCAACATCCTTAATTCCCCCCTCATGTGAATATGAATTATGTTCATTGAATGACATTAAAGACTAATACCATTTTGTATCAATATATGTAAGATATAAAGAGTTGAGAGATTATTGTTAACCCAGGTGCTATCGTGCCAGACCGACTATGTTAATTGTTTTAACTCTTTCTTACTCTGAAGAGAGCTCATTGTAACATAAGCCCCAAATGCAGAACTTATTTTACAGCCGCCCGAATGGACGTCTTTCATATTTGCTTATCGATCAAAGTACGGTGTTGAGAGTGATGTGATATCTCTGTTAGAGAATGATTTGAAATTTCTGGGTGGCAATAATGTGATATACATGCTTGAGAATGATTTGATATATCTGATTGGGAATGATGTGATATTTCTGCTTGAGAGTGAAGTGACATCTCTGCTAGGGTATTATGACATATCACTGGTTTGGAATGATGTGATATTTCCGCTTGAGAGTGAAGTGACATCTCTGCTAGGGTATTATGACATATCACTGGTTTGGAATGATGTGATATTTCCGCTTGAGAGTGAAGTGACATCTCTGCTAGGATATTATACTATGTGATATATCTGTTCAAGAATTATGTGAAATCTCTGTTGGAGAATGATGTTATGTCTGTCCTAGGAAATGATATGAAATCTCTGATTTAAAATGATGCTATATCTCTGCTTGGGAATGACGGTATATCTATGTTTGGAATTTATGTAATATCATTGCTTGAGAATGATGCGATACCTCTGCTTTAGAATGGTATGATATGTCTGCTAGGGCATGATGTGATATATCTGTGTGCGGATGATGTGATATATCTGCTCGGGATTTATGGGTTATCACTGTTCACGAATGATGTGATATATCTGCTCGGGATTTATGGGTTATCACTGCTCACGAATGATGTGATATCTATTCGTGAACACATATGATGTTCAGCTTGGGAATGCTTGAAAATGACGGGATATATGTTTTGGATTGATGTTATATCTCTGCTTGAGAATAAAGCGATATCTCTGCTTGAGAATAAAGCGATATCTCTGCTTTAGAATAAAGCGATATCTCTACATTAGAATGAAGCGATATATCTGCTTGAGAATGAAGCGATATCTCTGCTTGAGAATGTTGTGATATACCTTCTTGTGAATGATGTGATATCTCTCATTGGGAATGATGTGATATTTATGCATGGGAATGACGTGATTATTCAGAACTGTAAGCACATGCAGAAATTTTTGTAACATGTCCCAGAGAAAATGGAGAAACTAGTATACTACATGAAATACTTTTATTTATTAGAATATCAAGAAAATACCATTTAATTTCAACTTCCGAAAAAAAATACCAATATATATTTTAAACATTACATTACTTTAGGAGCAGGTCAGATGCAGGCCCGCGAGACTGAGATGCTGTGATTTTCTCTATATTCAAACTAGTTTGAGGTTATGGCCAACGGTACATAACTTTCTTTTGTATATATTTTTGTAACAAATCGAAACCAATTAGAATTATCTACAACCATCATCACATTAATTAGACATTTCATTGCACGTTAACGTATAAATACCCATGTTATCAACACCTGGATCGCTATCATTGACAGCACTGTAATTAGCCAAAATATATCTGACAGCATCTTAATGGGGTAAGAAATTGGGGGTGTATGCTCGCAAGGTGTATAATGGCAATAATGTTTGAATGCTCGGTAATCACTTGATTGCCTATTTTGATGGTAAAGTGCTCATTGATTTTGTCTGCCCGGGTGTAAAGGTTACACGGTGCATTCCTCGGACAAGACGCAGAAATGTAATCTGAGAACATAAGTATATCCAGTTTATAACTGCATCCATGCAAACTGCACTTTAAGTGTCATGTCAATCATACGAACATAACCGTGGTGATAATGTGTTCTAATGCTGCCCCTTGATGGTTCTGTTCTGCTTGGTCTGTATGTTTAACAACCATTGATTTAAACAATGTAACCGATGTCTTAATCGTTAACCAAAATGAATTACCGTATTTTAAGTAGACGACAAAACGCGACGAAACAGTTTGTTAACATATCATAATATATAGGGCAGTGTGAATCTTTGGAAATACCTTTTCGATTTAATTTATGACTGAACATCTGGTATAACTATTTAATGGAGGACGGGCCTTAAACTCGGACTTCAGCGGTCAAACGCACACTTTCTTGAAACGGACTAAGTCCAAGACATAACACTCCTTGAGCGGCAATTGCAAAGTGACATTCAATTATAAAGTATCGAAGTTTCGGCCTTTTAGATAATATTGCTGCTTTATTAGGATCAATTCGTTACAATAATGTCATTTTTGTGTGTGTTTTTTCCTTTGTTAACTTGGGAAAATGATCTCCGAATTTGCCAGATGGTTTACTTCACTTTCAAACATTAATAACAATCTCTAACCTATTTCTGTCTATTATAGCCAACGTTTTGAGAGGACACTGAACCAGTGGTCATAAAATAATATTTGGGTTTATGATTGCCGTTAAATAAATCATGTCAATCTTGATGAAAACTACGAAAGATGACATCAGCAAATAATGCAAGGAAAAACTGACCACGTGGAGAGGAGCGGTCAGTTCGACCAACTGACCACGTGGAGAGGAGCGGTCAGTTCGACCAACGGACCACGTGAAGAGGAGCGGTCAGTTCAAACAACTGATACCGACGTCAGGAAAGAGAACTTCCAGTTCATTTTGCTGATGTCGATGCTGTTTGCAAAACCATGGCACCACATTAATTAGTTACGTTTATACAATTAGATTGACAAACGTCTAACACCTTTCGTGACTGTCATAAATCGAATCGCTTTGGCATGTCTGTTTCAATGAACGACGTTTTAGATAATCGGTCATTATGAATTGACATTTTTCGGCAGAAATGGTGTTTTATGGACTTCGCCTATTTCTTTAAAGAGTGTCGAAAAGTGATTTATAATATGGCCATCAGTTTACTTGAACCTGTCAAAATGACACACTTTTCCCGAAAGTAGAAAAGTTTCCTATGGTTGAAACAGATGTTGTGCTTGCTAATTTCTATAATTTTGATGTTTATGTCAGTAATTAAAACACTTTATGTCTGAAATATGTTGATCGATGATAACACGTCATCATAGTTATAATTCATCAGATATGATTATTGTTCTCTATCTGCAACGAAAGCGGACACTTTTTATCCAACCCTTGTCTTCTGTATTTTTATGTTATCTTTTTACCATAAATGCGACTTTTAGCAAAAGTAATATTGGTATATGCGATAAATTTCAATACCACAAGGCACGCGCTTTACCATTGCATATGCAGAGCTCTTCATGGGGTTAAAACATAAGTACGCGAAATAATAAAACAAACAAAAACATGGCACCCACAGCTGTCTTACACTGGTAGTCGTATGATATCGCATATTGCATTAGTTTAACAAAATATTTTAAAATCAGAAAAGTAAACGTTCTCGACACCTGATGACCCCCAGATCGCCGTCATGACAAAGGGTTCGCTTGGATTAAGTGGAGTAGCAGTCTTCTTTTACCCATTAATCCGTATTATATCCGTATGTACCCAAAGATCAACTGACCATTAAGAAACAAAGGTGATGTAAGCAAAGATATATATTTATTAAATAAGATCGACGCTTGGGGCATTTAAATAAGATGTTTGTATACGTGTGGGTAGCTTTAAAGTTGGGGAATACAGTCATGGTGGATTTCAACAAAAAACATCTTATATCGGTCATGTCATTGTGGTCAAGGAATGACCACCACATTTGGTCTGCAGTGGAAAACTGACCACAGCAGGCAGGTTAATGTACCATAAAATCATTGTCCACCTGTTAACTAGTGATTTACTATCTCCATAGGTGATAAATTTGAATCTAAGTGCTGATGATGTCCGAA
Source organism: Mya arenaria (assembly GCF_026914265.1). NCBI lineage: Eukaryota > Metazoa > Mollusca > Bivalvia > Myida > Myidae > Mya > Mya arenaria. The sequence goes on along the minus strand of NC_069134.1, from coordinate 10,266,562 downwards.
AGTTACTTTCATTGTTTTCCTCTTTTTGTGTTTATCTCTATCCGATGACGCATCGGAATTTGCAAGTTGTTTACAATTGAATGGAAATTCTATAGAAACGTCAAACAATAATTGACAGTGAAATAGATACATGTAAACAACATGTTTACAATGCACACAGCAGCGATTTAATCATACTTGCAAATATGCGATATGCACTTTTAAGTAATTGCACAGTTTTTGCGGCGTCTTCTATCGTTGAAATGTTTTGCAGTAAGATACCCGTTAACACATGTTGATATTACCCTATCAATCCAATTTCATATCACACTTATCTTAAGAAATAAAAAAATGAAAACTGAGCTACAGAGAAGGCAAACTTTATTTAATTTGTAATCTTCGGGCTATAGTCCTTGACCTTTGTTGCCCTCCATTGTAATCTCATCAAGACCCCATCAATACACGGCCCCTGTCAGACCCCTAATCCCCTCTCCTTTCTAGATAATCCTTCAAGATAATCCATCCTGTCTTCAACAAGGGTCGGTCCTTTTACCGTAATACCAACACTTGTGTAATGACGATGCATTTCTGTTGGATGTGCTTAGAAGCATCGGAATGTTCCTTGTGAAAGGCCACAAAGGGTTACAATTTAGTGAATAGAAATGCTTACAATACGGACGGTCTCTGGGCCAGATGTTCATTTCTTATCAGGGTGACAGAACTAAATGCAATATAATGCACGATATACATGAGCTTGTTCATGTACAAGACAAGCTTCATTCAAGGTCAACATCAGCAGGACATTGCTCTCCTGACGCACCATTTATCTGCACGAAATCGGCTAAAAGCATGTTTACAAATTAATCTAACCATTAAGCAACCGTGTTTACTGTTTCTGGTCAATTTACTGTATTTGCTTTAGTTTTAGCTCTTCCGCGAGATAGGCCAATTATCTCGTCTGCTACTGTTTCTTTATTCGCAATTGCATTGGCGCCATTACGTACGTGGAGTAGTTCTCGTCTGTATCAAACCCGAGGAGCACTTCAGAGCTAATGCATTAAAACACATTTTAATATTCTGTTCTAGAGTATTGTGGTTTAAGTGGCTCTGCATATTATTTTTTTAGTTCTGAAACGGGAATTGAGTTCATTTGAATATATACAACATTATAATAAACTATTATTATACAACTTAGTATCTGGGTTCGTCGATCTGACCATTGAATTAGTACCCCAGCATGGAACACAACATTTTAATGGCTTGATGATTATTAACAATTATTTTCGGCGTTTCCTTCTCTGTTCCTTTTTATAGCCCTTGTCATTGTAAAATCTCCTATCGAAGTGACCGACCTATACATATATCTGACCAATATGAAAATCAACAATGTGAGAAAGAGTTTGCATTCAAAGGTTATTGCCATCTTATGCAGTTGTATTTTGTCTTTTGTATGAAATAAGCAAACTTAACCATACTTAAATAATTTGTTATTAAATATGATGTAAGCACAAAATAATAGTCATAATCTTAAGGAGCCGCTGCCGGTACTTGAAAACTTCATGGCCAATATAAACGCTGACTCTGACTCGCTATCTCCATTAGAAGATCTGATAAGTAAACAGCAACACTGCGCTCAGGTTACAGAATAAATAGATAAGGTTTAACAGGTGAAAAAAGAAATCAATTAGGCTATCATATCTGGAAGTACCAGATCATGTCAATATCAGTTTGTGATTTCGACTGTTAGAGTGACGACGCTTATTTTCTGAGAGGAAAAATACGGACCAAAATACTGACAACCAACGATTCAAATTTTAAAATTGGAAATTGATTAAAATGTGACTGAAAATAGAAATATGACTGATGACGGAAATGTTTAAACGCCCTTGTGTATTGATAACTTTATAAACGAAGAATTCCGGACTAGTTGATAGGTTATTAACAATTAAAGCAGGGATACACCAATCGGTACAAAGACACACTACGGAAGAAAAACACAGTGGATTAAGAAGTCATTGGGAAGTTTTAATGATTGTGCTCTTAAATTAACGTTGTAGCATATCATACTATTAAACTACAATATATTGTCTCTGTGACGTTAAAAAGATAACTGTTACCTTTACAACTTTATTACAATATGAAGGGTTCAACAGTATCTGCTGTTTCGACGACAGACGTTATAAAAGACGCTTGCGCGTTGCAAATGCCGAAACCAGACGAACAATTCTCGGACGCCATAGATCTTTCGAACGCTTGCCGCCAGTTCTACCAGACAAGAAAGCAGGCGACAGCTGAAGTCAAGCGACGTCTGACAAGCTCAGGACGCACGAGAAAGGCGCAGACGACTTTTACAAAGATAGATGATGCCATGGACACGCTTCGACAGGAAATGGTAAACTTAAGTTTGTGTTCTAAATTTTCCCTTTATGAGTGTATAGTCCTGAATGGAAATATACATGCATGTTCTAGAATATTGTATATGGACCAGGTATATATGGATGAATTAAGTAGAGTGTCAGTTTCCCTGCTTTGGTTTACTGTTTCTTTAAAAAATGTCTTAAATGTATTATGTTAACTGTACGTGCGTTTGAGTGCTTGGAGTTGATACATTATGCATGTTCCTTTCAATGCTTTACGTATCAAATCATCAATCGATCTTTAAATGAAGTACATCCAGTACATTTCAACGTCCTCAATCACTTACAAACGTTACCAAATGCCCGATTTCCCTGGCAACCAATAACCATGTTTTTATATACTCTTATAATATTGTCTCCTTAATTGTCTAAATAATTTATGAATTAACTGTTTTGATAAACCAAACGGTATCAATGCACGCTTTTGAAACCGATTTGGACGAAATGATATGATTCCCATGAAATATGTTGTTTTGCGTGATCAACCGACATCAGTCACAAAGGTCTGGCATCACCAAGCACTGTTCGATTATGGACCTGCGGAAATTCCCTCTCAAATTGGCCGGAATAATCCTTTCAAATAACACCACTTGTGCCAGTAACGATCGGAGGGCAGGCATTTATAAATAAAAGCAACAAAGAATAAATCAAATTTAGGATCATTACATGCGATAAAAACGCAAATGGGAAAACTCTGGTGAAATGGAGCTCTGATGAACAAATTAAAAAGTCGTTTCTACAAATGGAAGACAAAATATACTGTTGAGGAATCACCATTTAGCCAGTGGTCATACGCTGTTAAAAAAAACACTCACTGTAAGACTTGCCAGAACTTATAGTAATAAAGATCAGAACACAACACCGGAAGTAGTTAAGTATGGTTCTTACCATTCAAGTGATTGTTTACCAGAAATTCATAGCTACAAGCACAGAAACGTTTGATTGTACAGAGGAAACTGTTGCCAGGCCTAGTAGTAAAACAATGCATGCCAAAACAAGTGCCTCTTATGAATTCTGAAGCTCTTACTGCCGTCCAAGTCTTAACAATACCAGTATCTTTGCTCCTCTTTGCACGTAAGCTGAATAATTCACCACTGTTTTGACGACCTTCCGTATCAATATCTAAGAACTAGAACCCTGGTCTTTGTTTTATTCAAGCAAATAAGACGATTATTTGATAAAGTATGGGTAAACATGTTTTGCAATGGCTTGTTTTATAACAATACCATATTTCAATGGTGACGTACATATTGCTCTTGTTTTAAAAGTATGCTTGGCAGAAATGAGGGCCAGACCCAAAGTACGTTTCACAGTTTCTTTTATCTTGCAACCAATGCTCGAATATTCAGTTGCTCCGATCTGGCCACGTTTCCGCCAAGGCCTCTAGCATAAAGAACTAACTATGTTACAGGGGCTGTTTACCAAGAATCCTAGACTTAAAGGCCGTGTGGAATGTTTGGCTTGATAATCACCTGCTGTGCATCTCCTGCTAATTGCACTGGTGTTACTGTAGGGGCCAATTTCCTGTGTATTCGTTTACACATGTATTGGCTCAGGGCCATTGAGGGTCTACTTTTATAATAAAACTTCGAAAACTGCACAGCAGGATACTCAGATTGCAGATCTGATAAGCCAGTTAGGCAATAAGATTAAGATCAATTAACAGAGGTTTTGACTAATACACGGTGTTTTTTACGGGGGGGGGGGGGTCACTTATAGAAGGCTTAAACTAGGCCTTTAAGATTTTTTTACCTAGAAAAGATTTTTAAACTTTAGTACAGAATTGTTCAAAATCTCTCCTAGGAACAAAACCTCTCTTACCTAGGATTATTCAGAAATAAACTCGATCACTAGGTACACTGGGTAAACTGTTGTTATTTAAGACATCGAAATATGAGAATGGTTCATAACGGAGAATCGAGTGCAGATGAGCCAATTAGAAGATGCTTGATTAGATTTGCACCGGTTGGACACATTGACCGGTCTGGTTTCCAGCTTGATCACGCAACGACGTGTAATTCACATTTGACAAAATTAGAAGCTTACGTCGACGATGTTGATACCTTTGTTATTGTTACCTATAAATAACAGATTTATCGAGAACATTATTCAAATATCTTTGATGATATTAAAGACATTTTTCAAACGACTTGATTCTTTGTATAGACGTGAGTGATAGCGAGTATATTTGTTCAGGATCGTTACATGTATAGACACCTAATACCTATTGACACAATGCTTATAATTATAGATTTAGGCAGGTCAAAGTGTCAACACTTATGATTAAGTGGTAATTTCGTAGAGCGTAAAGCACTTGATCCAGGAAGACAGTACTTGAATGGTGCCGGGCATTTTTTCTTTGTCTTTAATTTCAATTATATTTGTAAACAGATGTCAAATAATTTCATACAATAAGTCCCATGGCAAAATAATAAATTATGATTAAAAAACGTTTGCCTTTAAATGTATTTCAAACGAACCTAAAACGAATAAAAAATGGTAAACGGTATATATATATATTGGTTTTATATAAATTTAATACTATAAATTATAAAAAATCGTTTGTCATATATATGCATATGAATATATGAATGGATAATTACAGAGATGTTCGCTGTAAGGTTTTTAATGTAACTGTGAGCCCACGGCTATACAATTAGACTTCACATTCAATATAACTTTCTTTAAATATAAACTTAACAATTGCCTGAAATAAGACCCGTGATTGTATGATCATAGTTTTTTTTAAGATTCTAAAAATAAACGCAGTGTTAAAAATGGCAGCAATTAAATTTTCTTTTAACATGCTGTAAGGGAAAAACATACAAAGACGAAATTTTAATTTAATGTAAATATATGCTTTTCTATTTCGGTCCTTACAAACCTGAACGATTATTGACATACCTTAAATGATTGACTGTGAAATGAGATGACGTATCGATTAGCATGTCTAGGATGCAAAACATCAACAATTTCATTAACTTTGCAAATTGGTATTAGGGCACATGTCAGTAAGGAATTTTAATAGTGAAAAGATCATTATTTAAATAAAGCATGTCATTTGAATTCTCCTCGATCTTTTTTTTTCAAAACGTAAATCATTGAAGGGTTTAATTAAAATGCAAATGTGCGCATTCCAGAACGAGCTTAAATTTAAAAGTTGTACTAACTTTACAATATACAAAATATATATCATTTTTTTTATTATTCTATTGGAAGTAAGAGCATGACAAGAGCTTAATGTTCTGAAACGACGCTCTGTCACTCATATTTTAAGAAAACACAACCATTTGCTGATAACAGGCTTATAAGCTCACCATTATGAGTCAGTGGCCTGAGATCGCCCGTCTCCTTTACTTCTGTATCCCATTCAAAAGCCCGTGAACAATACAGGGAATGTATCAATCATTATCAGATCCGTGATATATCCAGCCTGATTGGTATTAACCCATATATGTAGGTGTGGGATAGATGTCATCTCCAGTGACTTTTCACATTCCGCTAAGGCTAAAAGTCGTACAAACCTCGCCACAGCGACCGACCCTTGCTTAAAACATTTCGGTTGAGTCAGAGTTTGATTTTAAAAGTAGTTTTTTTCTCATTTTGTAAAAGTTAAGCCACCGTTTAATGTTAATTGAAATTCCTTGCATTTTACGACATGCTTCAGGTGATAACAAAGAGATGATTTATCTTTCCCCAATTTTATTTCCTAATTGACCATAGTTTTAAACCGCATATCGTAGGATATCGGTATCTACTAAAGGTTGCTTTGTTTTCTATCAAATACTGAAAACAAACTAGTCTTGGTATATAGATACAACATTTCGGAGCATTATATAGGCTTTTATTCAAAGGTGATCGTCAAATAGTTTGGACATCAGAATATGGCCATTCAGTCATTTGATATTGTTTAAAAAGAAATAGTATGACATTTCAATACAATTCTAAGAATTTTTGAAACAATATCCAAGGACTGAAGGGCCATTTTTAGGTCTCCAAGGTATGTGACGATCACATTTGCTTTTGTTATTTGAAACACTAATATTTTCGAAAAGTTCAATCACTGGGATAGTCGTATACTCGTATTCAACGTTTTGTTTAGTCCCTACAATATGAATGCTACAGCAAAAGTTAACATAATTAACATATTTGTTATAAAACTTGAACTTTAAAAGGAAAAATAATGCATCTCGTTCGGAGTTAAGAAATGCAGAAAAAGCCATAACATAATTATTAAAATCAGTTTAACCTCATAAACATTCATGGGTGTAACATTGCACGAGAAAGTTGACATAAAAGGTCAGAACACACCAACTGTTGCCCGAAAAGCCCCGAGCTCTTAGGTCAGGAGGTTATGGACCGCTTTTTATGGGGGCTGTCACAGTCTTAAACATTTGCCATAAATTACAACTTACATTACCTGAAAGGCTTTCGGTTTGCTATGGCTGTATGTAGGTTAGCTTGTGTAACGAATCGTGTAGATAATGATTGTAATCTGCCTTCCAATTGTGTTCATCGTCATACTTCGGCTGAAATTAACAAACTTCAAAGAACTTTCCTCTTCTACAGACCATATAATTCTAATTAAAGCATGCTTTACTGGGTTTATATTGAAAACAGAAAACGCAATGTCATGTTTCTTGTTGGTGTGTTCAAACATGTAGGTTACATGCATGTATGTTCACAGAAAAAAAAATTGGACAAGGAATTCAGCCACTGCCATTGGTACATTTTTCTACCTCAAAACCTTTTTGCTGTTTTTTTGTTGCTCAGATGAATTATTTCCCCACTATATAAAATCCATTGTTTCTAAAATGCACATAATAGTGCATCTGCATTCGAATTAAACGACAAAGAAAAGAGCATGCATACTTTTAATTACAGTTTATTTCTGTTTAGATACATGTAGTTCAAACAAAATAAGAGGACTCATTTGGACATGTTGATAGTTAACTCTTTTTGTTTCAGGCATCTTTGATGGAGCTGGACCTCTCTTTGATGAAGCAACTTCTCACGCTGAACGAGACCGTCGAGGATCTCAAGTGGCAGCGGAAATTCTACACCCACCAATCATCGCTGCCATCCAGCTCATGTGACCTCTCCGTGCCATCTGATTGGCTAGTTTCAGACACGGAGATACACGAGTCTGTTTTCGAAGATAATCGAGCTTTGCCGAAGTTGTCGTCAACACCAAATTGTGGCGTAGTGACATCGAGTCCCCGCCCCGATGACATTGACGTCGAGTTTAACTTTGACGCCAAAAATTCAGCTAGTTACAGGGAACAAGATTCGTTCGACTCTGGCATTCATGAACACACATCAAGTGACTCGTTCCCGTAAAGTATATGTGGCTATATTGTGGCAAACCTCGGGGAACATTTTGGTATAAAAGAAGCGGAACAAACACTTAACATGCAGTCTTTCATTCATAATACCAAGAAGGAAAGCACTGCGGAGATGGGGTTGAGCAAGGAAGCACAAGAGCACACTATGATTGGAATAATTACTATTATTCAATGTGCATTGAGCACACCGAGTGCGCAAATAAGACAACTCATTGTTTGCTTTTGACCTTAATGTTCATGTTCAATTTCCATGTATGATTTGAGATCTCATTGACACTGCCCAAGTTCTGTATTCGTTTTAGTGTTTCCATTTATCTCACTGTAGGTTTAACGAAACCATGTATTGTGGTCGATGTCTTGTCTTTTTTGTATCTCCATGTTTCAATTACTCGCCTATATCATAACTGTAACTTCTATCTCTAAACAAATAGTATTTATGTCATAATCTGACGTGCAATAAACATCAAATTAATAAATTGATTGATTAGTCATAACGAGGTTTCTGATTTTTGTTCATGTTACATACTCCCCCACTATCAAGTCAACCGCTAACAACCTACGCTGACAACAAAATAGTCCGTTTACATTCTGGGCGTTATCTTTTTGAAGCGGACAACGACTTTTTATGTCATTAAAGCCTTGTGAATGATAAGTTTTATTGAAATATCAAATTTTGTTTTGTCATGCTCTTGACATGAAGATCGTTTTCGTGATAACGTGAAATCAGGTATACTACTATCTTTTCCGTCTAAGTTTGTATCACCGAGATTCAGGTAGAAGATTATATAGGGCCCTGAACTAAAATAAATGATCCAAATTACAACTGTCAACATTTATATCTGAGTAAAGAGATGCTAACACTTCCACGTTTCTTCACACACCATACAGAGACTAGTTTACTATTTCAAAGAACGATAGCATAAAGACATTAAAGCAACAGGCCCGTACTTAAAAGCACAAACAGAAACAAACGGACAGTGTCATCAGCGAAAGGACGGGGAAATGTAGGGGTGGGTAGACGGTACTAACTACTAAAGCCTTGCATCGATCAGCGTAAACACAGGGGTAACGACTGTGAGATTAGGCGGTGTCTTAGCATTGGAACGATCAGCGTAAACACAGGGTAACGACTGTAAGATTAGACGGTACTTAAGCCTTGTATTGATCAGCGTAAACACTGGGGTAACAACTGTAAGATTAGGCGGTATCTTAGCCTTGGAACCATCAGCGTAAACACAGGGGTAACGACTGTAAGATTAGGCGGTCTCTTAGCCTTGGAACCATCAGCGTAAACACAGGGGTAACGACTGTAAGATTAGGCGGTATCTTAGCATTGGAACGATCAACGTAAACAGAGGGGTAACGACTGTAAGATTAGGCGGTATCTTAGCATTGGAACGATCAGCGTAAACACAGGGGCAACGACTGTAAGATTAGACGGTATCTTAACCTTGGGACGATCAGCGTAAACACATGGGCAACGACTGTGAGATTAGACGGTACTTAGCATTGGAACAATCAGCGTAAACACAGGGGTAACGACTGTGCGGTAAGACGGTATCTTAGCCTTGGAATGATCAGCGTAAACACAGGGGTAACAAAAACATCAGCATAAACACAGGGGTAACGACTGTAAGATTAGGCGGTATCTTAGCCTTTGAACCATCAACGTTAACACAGGGGTAACAACTGTAAGATTAGGCGCTATCTTAGCCTTTGAACCATCAGCGTTAACACAGGGGTAACGACTGTAAGATTAGGCGGTATCTTAGCCTTTGAACCATCAATGTTAACACAGGGGTAACAACTGTAAGATTAGGCGGTATCTTAGCCTTTGAACCATCAGCGTTAACACAGGGGTAACGACTGTAAGATTAGACGGTGTCTTGGCTTTGGGACAATCAGCGTAAACACAGGGGTAACGACTGTAAGATTAGGCGGTATCTTACCATATGAACCAGCAGCGTTAACACATGGGTAACGACTGTAAGATTAGACGGTGTCTTGGCTTTGGGACAATCAGCGTAATCACAGGGGTAACGACTGTAAGATTAGGCGATATCTTAGCATATGAACGATCAGCGTTAACACTGGGGTAACGACTGTAAGATTAGGCGGTATCTTAGCATATGAACGATCAGCGTTAACACTGGGGTAACGACTGTAAGATTAGACGGTATCTTAGCCTTGGAACGCTCAGCATAAACACAGGGGTAACGACTGTAAGGTAAGACGGTATCTTAGCATATGAACGATCAGCGTTAACACAGGAGTAACGAATGTAAGATTAGGCGGTATCTTAGCATATGAACGATCAGCGTAAATACAAGGGTAACGACTGTATGATAAGGCGGTATCTTAGCCTTGGAACGATCAGCGTTAACACTGGGATAACGACTGTAAGATTAGACGGAATCTTAGCATATGAACGATCAGCGTTAACACTGGGGTAAAAACTGTAAGATTAGGCGTTATCTTAGCCTTTGAACGATCAGCGTAAACACAGGCGTAACGACTGTAAGATTAGACGGTATCTTAGCATATGAACGATCAGCGTTAACACAGGGGTAACGACTGTAAGATTAGACGGTGTCTTAACATTGGAACGATCAGCGTAAACACAGGGGTAACGACTGTAAGATTAGACGGTATCTTAACCTTGGAACGATCAGCGTAAACACAGGTGTAACGACTGTAAGATTAGACCGTATCTTAGCATTGGAACGGTCAGCGAAAACACAGGGGTAACGACTGTGCGGTTAGACGGTATCTTAGCCTTGGAATTATCAGCGTAAACACAGGGGTAACGAAAACATCAGCATAAACACAGGGGTAACTACTGTAAGATTAGGTGGTATCTTAGCCTTTGAACCATCAGCGTTAACACAGGGGTAACAACTGTAAGATTAGGCGGTATCTTGGCCTTGTGACAATCAGCGTTAACACAGGGGTAACAACTGTAAGATTTGGCGGTATCTTAGCATATGAACGATCAGCGTTAACACAGGGGTAACGACTGTAGGATTAGGCGGTATCTTAGCCTTGGAACGATCAGCGAAAACACAGGGGTAACGACTGTAAGATTAGACGGTATCTTAGCCTATGAACGATCAGCGTTAACACAGGGGTAACAACTGTAAGATTAGGCGGTATCTTAGCCATGGAACCATCAGCATATATACAGGGGTAATGACTGTAAGATTAGGCGGTATCTTAGCCATGGAACATCAGCGTAAACACTGGGTAACGACTGTAAGATTAGGCGGTATCTTAGCTTTTGAACCATCAGCGTTAACACAGGGGTAACGACTGTAAGATTAGACGGTGTCTTGGCCTTGGGACAATCAGCGTAAACACAGGGGTATCGACTGTAAGATTAGGCGGTATCTTAGCATATGAACGATCAGCGTTAACACAGGGGTAACGACTGTAGGATTAGGAGTATCTTAGCCTTGGAACGATCAGCGAAAACACAGGGGTAACGACTGTAAGATTAGACGGTATCTTAGCATATGAACGATCAGCGTTAACACAGGGGTAACAACTGTAAGATTAGGCGGTATCTTAGCCTTGGAACCATCAGCATATATACAGGGGTAACGACTGTAGGATTAGGCGGTATCTTAGCCATGGAACCATCAGCGTAAACACAGGGGTAACGACTGTAAGATCAGACGGTACTTGAGCCTTGTATCGATCAGCGTAAACACTGGGGTAACAACTGTAAGATTGGACGGTATCTTAGCATATGAACGATCAGCGTAAACACGGGGGTAACGACTATAAGATAAGACGGTATATTAGCATTGGAACGATCAGCGAAAACCCAGGGGCAACGACTGTGCGGTTAGACGGTATCTTAACCTTGGGACGATCAGCGTAAACACATGGGCAACGACTGTGCGGTTAGACGGTACCTTTACCTTGGAACGCTCAGCGTAAACACAGGGGCAACGACTGTGCGGTTAGACGGTACCTTTACCTTGGAACGCTCAGCGTAAACACAGGGGCAACGACTGTAAGATTAGACATTATCTAAGCGTTGGACCCATCAGCGTAAACACAGGGGCAAGGACTGTGCGGTTAGACGGTATCTAAGAGTTGAAACGATCAGCGTAATCATAGAGGAAAAGACTGCCAGTAATTGAGGATTATCTGGAAGTTACATATGAAAGTTGCATGTAAACCTAAATTTTCTGTAAAAATGAGCAATTCAAATAAAGATATGTACGGTTCTTTCAAAATTATTGCCATATTTTAAACGTTTGAAATTCGCAGCAAATGGTTTACTGACGTCAAAGCACACCGCCTTCTTACACTATCATTATCTGAAAAGAAAGTTCCACTTTACGTACATTGTAACAACAATAAGAACGCGTGCTTTGTAACCGCCTCATTACAAACAGCTTAAATATAAACGGAATACTAGTATACAAATATTTGAATTATTTAAAAGTTTTCGTTATTTATCAGCTTAGCATACCAGTTCATGTCGGCGTGTTTAATCTGACCAGTCCCAGGCCAGTGGATATCAATAAAGACTAGCGTACAGCGCTGTATTCCTGACGTACACACATACCAGCCTGGGTTTGTATCACTCTGGTCATATCACTCTTAAACTAATGATCGCCAAATTCAGTCATGATCTTACACCTCTCAATTCCGTTAAAAGTTGCCTGTTTCCAGTTTGTTATAAAGGAGTTACTACAAGTCAAGCTAAGTTTGCGGAAGTTGTTTCGTATCAACAAGACGCCAAATATGTCATTCAATCAAACCCATGACCAACTTTTTAGATATTTTGTTCAGGTAATACACAGATGAATCATTGGTATCCAGAACATACATTAATCATATACTTTCTGCAGTTATTACCATGACTTAAAAAGGTTAAAAAAACCAAGCAACCGTCTGAAGACGAGTGTCTGATGTGACGTCACCACACTGCGAGCTGGGATCAACTGTGACACCATTGCCGAGGATTAAAACAGTCATTTCCAGACCGAATGCAAATGTATTGGTTGCAAAAGTATCCAAGTTCAGGACGATATGCGATTCTCAACTGGGAGTTTTGAATAAGCTGGCATTCTGGTGGACCAAATGTAGTGTATCGATGGTTTTGGTTCACAGATACTTGGCTCAGACACACCGATATGAAAATGCCATGTTGAACTTATTAAGTATTCATTTTTTTCATATGCATGTATTCATATTTGATGTCTACCTTTAACAAGTTTAAATGTCTTTGAAGTTTTTAAATATGATATTTACAGTCGAACCCCGTTGGTTCGAACTTGTTTGGCTCGAACTTCTCGTTTGCTTTAACTAGATTTAAAGGACCGATTACTTTATGCTGAAGGTTAGCATTTCCGCTTGGTTGGAGTTTTCCGAGGCTCGAGGTTTATTTTGCAGGTACTTGGAGTTCGAGCCAACGGGAGTCGACTGTTTTAACATTCATGCACGTTTTAATGCAACCCACTGACATTTAATTCAAATAAAAGAAACAATCAATACGTGGGTTATTTGTATTCATCGACATCTATGACAAGACATATTTCATATGAAAATATCAGTTTCAGACTGACATGCCTCGTTGAAAAATGTTAATTTCAGATAATTTATGTTTGCCAGATTCTGGTGGTAAAGCGTAACCAATGAACACTATATTTAGTAAATTACATGACGATTTTCATGCGGTGAACATTCATGCCCTCATTCGTCTCTATCCATCATGTAGACGCATACATGTAAGGTATGCCAATCCGTTACCTGGAATATGGTGTAATATTGATGGAATGTATTCGAACGTCAATCATTTGTTCAGCATTTGAGACAATTTATCAAAGTACCTCCTCTTGAAATATCTGAACTTAACTGGGTTTAGCATGTTTTTAAATTAAAAGGTTATAGCTTAAAGTTTAAAGAGTCAGTGTTTCGGAATCTAGCCATGCAGACACGCGATTTCTGCCATTGCCTGAAGTCCATCTAGTTTCCAATGAAGCAGACGACCATAGTGTATCAGACGACCATAGTGTATGGCATTCCTATTACAGCCGCATGCTCATTTTCGATCACCTCTTTCAATATCTCCGGTGCCAGAAAGTCATGGGTTGGCTTCCGACTGTCTGGCAGATGAAAAGCGAGTCAAAGAGGTTGTACTGGATGTCCTTTTGTCGCCGCCAACAGTATTTCTCGATCCCCGGCTCAAACCATTACCTAAGCCACAAGTCACGCAATCACTTCAAGAGATCTTGACTCGTAACATTGGGACAGCTAAGACAATTTCGATCAATCTCGTAACCCTTGTAACAAAATTCAATACAATATTGTAATAACCTGTGTCATAAGATACCATAAATTGACGGCGATTAGATAAACTTTAAATCAATAAACGGATTTTTTTCTTCTTTTATTCTTCCAGGAGTTGAAGTGTTTTCTGTCACGCTATTGCGTCAATCTGAAGAGGTTTAATCCACTTAAAGACTGTACTAAACGAAGGGGCATTAAACGATTAATATAGTATCTATTAAGCTACTTTACAGAATTAAACATTTGGAGTTAAGCTTATTAATGTAATACTAATTAGCGGTAGAAGGTGTGCTAATACCGACCATCACTGAGAAGAACTGGCAAAAACACTATATAATCTAACCTTTCAAAGTTTAAAAAATAAAATTGTGTAAACATGTAGCAAACGGTCAAAAGATTGCAAATTCACGTAGACCCAACTGAATTATTTACAAATTATGAAACAAAGTTTCAAAACATTAAAAACGTTTGAAACAAAGAATGTAGGTACTATGTGGTGATGGAGAATCATTTTCTGTGGTTTAACGAGCGCCCCTTTCATAAACAAGACGAAAAAAAGTGATCAGTCATATTTTGCTATTTCCTTGTATATTAACTCTATCATAATCATGGAATCATGTGGAAATAAACGGAAATACTAATTAAAGTAATAAATGTGAATGTTGAATATTTATTCCTTAGACATTTTATGTACGAAATAACCCGTATATTTATTAGGCCTAAATAACTTTAAAGTCATAAAAATGAAATAATGTCATAATGGTTTGACTTTACTAATACACAAGTAGACTTATTATACCAAATTACAAACCACACCAGTCAGATTTTGCGGTAAACTGCTATAATGAAATTGTCCATTCAGAAATTGAAATTTTGCAACTGGACAATTTTGACCAATTAAATAACTTCCGGTCTAGACGTCGTTGCATAGTGTTATGTCACCTGTTATTAGTGGAATGTGACCAATTGATCTTTTCAAATGATTTCGATTTCAACTCTTAACAGTTAATCGTTTTGTTTGGATACACCCACTATCTAACAATTAGAAAATAAAATAAAACTATTTGTCGCGTGTTTGATATTTTGCTTTTTTGGCGGTGTACAGTTTGCACTCTAACACCAGGCGACGGCAGTCAGGGAAATATTTCAACTGTCTGACAACCTTTTTCATATTTTGTTAGTGTTTCAAATGTGTTGGTATTCTTTTTTTGAAAGGTGTTGGCAATATACGTCCTAAACGTGGAAGCAAATCGGAAAATTGCATTTACAGAGCAATAAAATCGCCATGGGAAATCTCCAAATGCTATACCACAAAGTTTCGTCCACATAAAAAAAGCCTTAAAATCAAATTAATGTTTTTGGAAATTTTACCAAAAACCTGTTCGTCCAAAAAAAATAATTCTTTGGTGGCAAGGCGAAAATATCGGCAGCAAACGAATGTTCCACTGACCTCTTAAAATTTAAATTCAATTTGAAGACACGCGCCAAATATGGCTGCCGCTCAAATTACCGGTGATTGCGTGACAAAATATTTGTAATTTTTTCACAAAACATGACGGATAATCTAATCTTTCCCAATATTGTATCCATCAATCAGTTACTTGATCTGAAATAAACAAAATATTTGGTAATCAACAAACTAATAGGCAGCACTGAAGATGTAATGATTGCATGAACTGATGGTTATCAGAGACGCCAGTAACAAGGCAGGTATTATCAGTGTATTGAACGACAACTGACATGACCCTTGGCAATAAAAAAAAAACAACATGATATAACTACTCAAGAAACAAAAATATATTTTAAAATTTAAGACAAATATAAACAATATTGTTTTTGCTATAAATGTAAATCTTTCGTTGAGGTGTTGAATTCACGTCCGCACCAAACCTTGATCTGAGGCTGTTACCGCCAACTGATGAAGAAAACTTGACAGTAGATACTCAGAAGGTGATGTGCTCAATGCGTTATAAACAGTCATACTTTTTTGTGCATTCATATCGTTGCAATACCAATAAACAAGGTCGAACGAACCCTTTTATTACAATAAATTATTTGTGGGGTAGAAATTATATCGTCCTTTCCCTGATGTGGGCTACTGGGGTATCAGTAACTGACACGTGAGTTGGCAGGGTATTTAATAAACAATTTTATGTGGAATTTAATTTCAATTTCGTCTGCTTATACAGGTGTTTAAATGATATTTGACGCTCCAAACGTCATGATTCTTTGTTGTAAAAATACCCTCCAAATATTTGCATTTTTAACCTTCAAAGATTCACTTTCGGCTAATAACCTATGAACGTGCGTTTAGTTTAGAATTTAAGAAGTTGATATGGAAATATTTCTCAATTTGTATTTTAAAAACGAATACTATACAATGTTTTCATTTGAACCAAACTACAGGTGCATGCAAGTGCACATTTAGTATTTATCCCTCAGTTTGGTGAGCCCTAATGGTATTGAGGCCACAAATATGTGAGAAGATTGTATCATACAAGTTGTATACAACATGTTATCCATCAAATCTTCAATCTTAACACATTCAAGTTCGTCTCGTAAGCCGTGAGGGACATGACAAGTTGAATTCATCATTGTACAATTATGTAGGATTTTGTTTTGTTTTTAGTATTAACTGTTTTCACACTGTTGATATTATAACATAATTGAATTATAAACTACTGAATAAAAGGTTTTGCACTGTAAGCTTGGCGGATGATGAATAATGCTTTTGCAATGCATTTCCCAACACTTTTTCACCGTCTGGCCCAGTGATCTGCGTATAAATTAATAATTCATTTTAATTAATAAAAATCTAAATGTCGCAATTAAAAAGTTATTTAAAAACACTATGTAAAATGCATTAACGCCCCACTTCATTTATGAGTATGCAATGTTGGTAGAGGATCAGTGAAGCAACACATCATATGAGCATGACGAGACAGCGCCTTTACAATGCACCATTATCAGTTGAGACCCGCGCACATATATCAGACGGGCGGAGCTAGCACATGAACAATAAATAATCTATATCGCAATTTCATTTCTTTATCTGTCATCATATAATATGCTAAACGATATTTTGGAGGCCAATTTGCACACGTAGCTAGGGTTATATTTGGAATATATAGGACAATTATCATTCGACCTGCGTCATAGTTGAGATTAGAACCAGATGACTGCCGTGGTATCATAGAAACGTCAACATCCGGAGAAAGTGTAAAGGGAAGAAATAATTGGGCTCTGCCCTTATACGATTGATGCCGAGGGTTCCGTGTCAAAGGTATCGGGTAATACTCGGTATGTGGTGTACAGCGCCCCACAAGAGATCGTTAGAAGCCCAACAGAGCCCAAATTACGGGCTTATAAGACATACGATACAACCTTTGAAGTGTCGATCACCTGTTAACAGTTTCATCGTGTCACTTTGGAGTGACTTCGTTTTCTTATAATTGGGTTACATTAACCAAATTGGTGTTTCGAGTGTCATTTTAGTGGGCTGTCAACGGGTTTCCTTATTTTGTGTAATTGAATTTATTTCATTAAATTAATTTCTGCAAAACTGGGTTACTAGGTTTCAGATTTTCTACGTCGTAATATCTGTTTAGCAATTCATCGCAACGAAGAAATATTCAATGTTTTTCTACCAAAAACTACCAACTTAAATATTGCGCAGGAGAAAAGATGACAAGCATCTTGAAATATATCTTCACACACAATCACAGATGTTCAGATCGTTTTTTTGTGTTTTATAACTATGAAATTATTCTAAATAAGTTGCTTATACAATGACGTTTGTATGTCTTGTCTGTCTTACATAATAAACCTGTTGCAGTGACAATTTATGTTCAGAAATACAGTCAAGGGCATGCACACCTATCATTTCTTTCAACGATTTACTGCACATATGACACCGCGCAGCTCGCACTGCCTCATTTGCATATTGCTGGTAAAATTGCAGCGCATAAAACCCCCGGTTTTAAAAGAATTTATGCCAAAATTTGATACTAAGTATGTGTCAGGTATTGGTGTTATAACACGACAACTGTTAAATATTTTGTCTTGACAGTATAATATTCGTTTGGTTATGTTATATAAAATATTGAAACACTGTTGGAATGTTTCTCGTTTATTCGGTGAAACACCGTTTTGAAATGTTGATAAAACATTATTAGACTATGTCAACAATTCGTTCATTTCTTTAATACCAGGAACAAATCGACATCTTTGTAAAAGCTATCGCCACTGTTACATAGACCTATATTTGAACAAAATATGGCCCATTTATTTCAATAGTGTTCCTTTCCGTTTCATTTGTTGAATAATATCCTTTTTTAAATAAAGGACGTTGATTTACAATCATTCTTTCATCCGCTAATATAAATAAGAGATGACATAAGCAGAATGTGATCGAACAATTTCAATAAATCAAACACATGTAAACAAGACTTGAAAGAGACGAAGAAAGGCTGTTTAGTTCATTTCTTTATTTTTCCATTTCATCATTCATATTGCAACAAGTAGTTCATTATCGCAAGTAACAAAAGCAACGCCAATATTGCAGCAACCATATATGTTCACACACTGAAATCAACACACCAACAACAAATGTAGTATACAATGACTAGAATCAATCCATTTTCCATTACTGGCGCAAGTCCCAACCGTTTACGTCATACAAGGTCTCATTTCGCATATATCAACTAAACTCCTGTTACATATACTCGTAATTGTACATTAATTGATTACTTTGCTTATATTTGTTTACAAATCACATAACATGGAACAATAGTACTATTGATGTATATTGTTACAGCATATACAATCCATTACTTATTTGGCCAACTATTATAATGAGCTAAAGTATCATATGAAATGTGAGTGTCTTGAGTCATTTACACACTGTGAATGTGGCTTCAACATGCATTAAACAAGTTATTTCAAATGCCATGAATACTTGACAACGAACTTCTCTAGATATTCTCAGTAGGTTACAGCGACAATCTACTTCTCAGTCTACTGTAGTAGACGCATGTCGAGAGGTAATAAGTATACAGAAAAGAGGATTAAACGAGTGAAATAATATAGATACACTAGTTCAAACTGCTCACTTTTAAGGTTCTCAGATCGTTCAATATCATGTGTTCTCTAACCACCAGCGTTTATCCCATTGCTCCAGGATACGAGCCTTGTACATGATTGTGACCATGTAACCTGACAATTTCAAGAGTTCAAATATACCACGAACGACTTGACTGTACGTGAGAGCCAAACATCCCACGATTTCCTGGCAGCTGGGGTTCCGTTCATTATGCAGGGCTTTCGATTTTGGTGACCTTTTTCTGGCCCGATATTGAATAACGTACCATGGTTTAGAACACTCGCTTTCTGCAAATAGATAATGGTATGAATAATAAATAAGTGTTATACAAATCGCGTTGGTCATATTATGCAGATATTGGTAATTGCATGCTGTTATCTAGATAAAAATTCTTTTTCTTTTATACAGAAATGAAAAGAATTTTGAAATGTCTTTGCGAGTGTATTACATGCTTTGAAAGTTTATGCCACACTTCTTCCAATTGTTTGTATCAGCTTGTTCAATAGAGGAGGGTATCGACGTTAAAAATGTAAAATAAAAGTGAATTGCTATTTTCAAGTGAAACTTTATCAACATTTCTTTTGAAGTCATTTGTGAGTTGAAGTGAAAAGATAACGCTTGCTAAACAACCACAAACTCGACAAAAATGCTTGAAATTTGAATACACACCTCTCAGTATTAGCGACAGGTCGTCCTTGTCGGGAGATTGTTGGAGATACCACCGGAAGTCCTCGGGAGGATGAGTAGAAGAAGGCGCAATGCGATGTGGATGATACATTTGTAGATTTAGAAAAGGACAGCACTAGGCTTTACAAGATGGTCAAATATTTAGCAAATCTTGGAAACAACAGTTATGCCACCATTGTTCGAATGTTTATATGTATACTGCAATTATTTCAGATCGTGACCTCGACAGGTCCTCGATGGGAGAGGAGAAGTTTCCCATATGTGGTGTCATCCCCATAACCAGAGTCCAGTGAACTTTGGGGCTCGTGTTTTACAGTCCTATGGCCATTATCCGTGACCACAATGGCAATGTCAGATTTTCGCACTAGCCCCATATGGGCGTGAAATTTATTCTCCTTGGTGAGGGGCACAGGTAAGGAAAGAGACGAGGTTTGGTAATTGTCTTTGATATCTAGAGTTTTCTTTTCGTTTTCATCATCGGTTTCATACATGTCGGTTTCAGAAACGGACAAATCGCTGGCATGCAAATCTTGTGAACTAGCCCGCAGTGAATCCTTGCTCAGGTGGTACAGACGCTTGGTTTTGAGGTCCTCGATTGCCTCATTGAGCGTGAGAAGCTGCTTCATCAAGGACAAGTCCTGGTCCATCAGGGAGGCCTGCAAATATAGAAGGGAAACGTTAAAAATGATAACAAATGTATAAATATGTGTGTGTATTTACTTTTTAACGTATTTCAGACGCTGACTTTCGGGCATAGCAATAAATAACCAAGTGCAGTCATTTGTAGACAGGTAAGTTACTTTGGGTGGCCCGCATTCCAACGTCCAGTAGCGGAGACGTGACAGGTTGAACTGACACAATGTACTAGGGTCAATCAGTGTCCTGTAATTAACTACAAACTACCTGTTGGTAATGACATAATGATTGCCTTTTACGTTTTTCACCGGTTCGTTTTATAATACTGTTGTTAATTTGACAATAGTCCTTAGCACTTTATGTCATAAAAACATCGTAAATGTTGTAAAATTTCGTAAATTTGCATTATGTTACCCAAATTCTAAGTACTGTCGTCTTTGTATTGTTCTTACTAGAACAGTGTTATTGCAGAAAGAAAGAGAGCAAGTTTGAAAGGTGCAGTTTCGTTTTCCATGCATCACAAACAACTGTGATTAACAACCCCTGTGCTTATTACAGCAATGGGTTACCGTGATGGCTGAATTGACATGATAAATGAAACTCACCTCAGTCCATGGTGGGGCAAAAGATGCAACTACGGAAAAAACTGTTTTTAAATGGGAACTTGGTAGATTTTTAAGATATTTAAGTGACGAAGCATAGATTTCACTATTGATAACGACCATAAAGTGTCGACCCGACTATACATTTATGTGATATATGATTCGATTTCTGATTTTGCTGTCATTTTAACAAATTGCAATATGAAAGATTGAAATAACCAAAAGGAGCGATTTAAAACATGATACGGTCTTATCGTAAAAATCGGTGTAATATTAATGTCTCCCTATCCTACTTACAAGGATTTTTGAAGTTCAAACCAGTTACTTCTCATAATTTTGTTGATTTCATCTGTAAATTGCAACACTTTTGAAAGTACTTAATGTGTTTTTTTCCACAAAAAAGGTTAGTTTGTAATTGTTTAGCACCAAAGGTTACCAAAGGTGAACCATGCGTGGGGTCATTAGAATCCCATGTACGAACAATTAGTAACATACACTCTTCTGGACTGTATATATACAGACACCTAAAGTAATCATTCATGTCTGAAACCCGTGTAATTAAATAATCAACTAACTTAATATTTCACCGTAGAAAAGAGTTAAAGGTAAACCTGTTTAAATATGAAGTACACAATATTGAAATTCTCATTTTCTAATCCAGCAGTGCACCTATTTAAGTCCTTTTAACAGAAAGAGATTAACTATCAAAGGCGTGTTTAATACACACTCTTGCCCTCTACCAGCGACACTTTTACCCCTTGCAGAGATATAATAGAGCGCTAAAAACAGTTTTAGTGCCTTTATTAAAGATTAGGATACAGGCATTGCGTTCAATACAAAGAAGCTATTGAGATCATGCTTAAAACAAATATTTGCTAAGTGTTTAATAGATGGACCAACCGGTACTTACGACCTGCAGTAAGAACACGGTCAAAGAAGAAATAGCGGCATAAACAAATATCACCGGTGAGTTAAAACAATAAAACCCTTGTACTGTCTGCTCCCCGCTAGGTATAAGAGATTTAACGTTGACAAGTAGCGATGACAAATGACAAATTTGTTTGCTAAAGAACAAGGGTGTAGTGCATTAGATTATCAGCACAACAGAGATATGAAACAAATCGCTGAAGATAGAAGAGATGCGAGCGATACACGTAAAACAAATAGCAAATGATCACAGTGACGAGCAGATCTGTAGATTACCAACGACTTGTGGTCAGCGGTGTATAGAAGAGTTGACAAAAGCTACACAGTGTCTTCTGTTACAGATGATGAAAGGGTCTTTGGTGAGTTTGAAACAATTGACGCCTAAGATGGAAGCGATACAGAACACCTGATGGATAAGACAACCATGATCATCCTAAGCAATTGCATTATGATGGATATAATGCATGGACCCTACAAATGATACCAACAATACATTCCGTTGTTTTGTGCTTATAAAAGTCATTATATTTTAACGTGAATATGGAACAGAATAAAGCACACAATTTTGAGATACCTGACAAACGGGATTTCAAAATCTAAAATTGTTTTGTTCTTTGTTCAAGTGCATAAAATAATGTACAACCATGCGCGTTAATGAGCCTTCATATCCCCATGCATCAGACACGTTTCATACCTGTAACGACCAATTTGTCAAGTAATTTGCAAACTACTTTAAAGGCAGACATCAGGGCTTCGTTTTCAATTAGAGTTACATCATAAGAGCACGAGGTCACTTATCAGCGACCCCATTTAGTCATCGATGTTTACAAATGCTTGAGTAGTGTCGCCAGCTAGAATGACCAGGTCAAACTATTGATCACCACAAGGACAGGCGTAATGATTGTTCTAAATTAGCAGTTCTGACTACATCAAACAGTTAACCCAGATATTAAACCAGCCCAGAGGGAACACACAAACGTTTACTCAATTATTAAAACATATCGCAATATGCAGTTAAACTCTAACTCGTGTAAGCTCCCATTGAAATAAAGGTCGGAACATGCAAACTCAAATAGTCTGCAATTTCCCATCGTTAAAAGCAAGATTGTTTGGAAGAATGAACTTGATTTGGCGACAGGTACGACCGAAATAGAATACGTAACATTGATGTCAGGGTACGGGGGATTTAATGCAGATTCATGGTCATAAATTTCCAAATCCCTCTTTTTGTAAAAGTAATTTGCATTCCAGACTGTATCAAATAGAGTGGGGACTAACTATATGCGACTGAATGGATTTAATGCGTTTCGCTCTGTATGGTGTTTTGAAGAAGGATGATAGAAGATGATAATCGCGAAGTGACGAAGCGATTTTATTTCATGTGATATGTCACATAAATGTAAATAGTGCGATTATGAATTTAATTAACATGCCAAATAGCAAGCTGACTTTAAAAGTAATATTTATCACAAACTACTTATACTTTATAATTTAAGATATCCTCTTAAAAGTTAGATTAGAAAAAAAGAATCCTTCATTACCATTTCGCCCCTCAGTTTCACCATGGCATCATCAATCGATGTTCGTTTTGTCGTTGTTGACGTCCTGTCGTTGTTGGTTCTATTTTTCATGTTCTGTTTAAAGTTCTCCGTGGCTTTCACTCGGTTTCTGTAGAATTCCCTGCATGCGTTTGACAGTTCTATGGAAGCAGTATAGTCGTCTGCTGGCTCAATGTGAATATCCGGAACGCTGTCGCTACTTAATTTTCTGCTTGGATCTTCCATTATGTCTGTTTCACTACTAGTTTAACTCTTCACAAATAATTAAACTAAATTACAGTTAATGTATTTCGATGTTTAAAATAAAGTTTTAAATGCTTTCATGGCAAGCCAGTTTTCAAATTTTAAAACTGTTAGGTGACGTGTGCAAATTATCCGTTATTTTAAACTTATTTCTTTAATATAAATAGTCCTTCCTGTAATACGTTCAATATATATAGCCACTGTTCATTCGATTAGTCATACGGTAGGTATGATATGTCGAATAGTAAATTTAGTTATAAGCAGATGACGGTGTTTACCTTGATTATATCTACCGATAGCACGTGACATTTTTAGGTGTTGCGATTGGTCATTAATTGTCGCAACGCTTCGGTGACAATTTTTACGGCGGTAGAATTTCAGCTGGTTTTGTTATTATACGTCTCGCGGTTGAATTAAATAATGCATTGAAAATATTAAAAGGTGTGTATCGTAACAAACATATTTATTTAATGACAAAATATGTTTTTGTCAGGAATTTGAAAATTTGCGTTTTGCCCATATTTGAATAATTCGGTTTCGTCGCAATTTTAAAGTGTTATTGTTAAATTTGAAATTAAATGAGATCATATTGCACAGGTATTTGAAAGAATCGTCGGAAGCATTTAAGATTGTGTTGAAATAATGATGTGTCCAAAATTACTCTATAACCACGTATTATGATATTTAAATACTAAATTAAAATGCTGAGATGTTATTTTGGTTTATTAGCTATAATTTGGATGAATGATAAAAGTACTTTGTTGTGTGTGTCTTTGGGGGGTGGGAGTGGAGGGCACTTGCACCATTCATGAAGCGTTCATTTCTGCATATTCTTTGGTACGAGCGATCACGTCGTGATTTGCACCCGGACCCTAGCTCCTCATTCAAAAAACGAGTTTTCAACCACAGAGCTACCTGGGCGGTTGTACATAACATATTATTACATTGATTTAATAAGCTCCAAATGTAACAACATTGTCATGGACAACAAGTACAATTTACCATCTGCATGAAGGTATTACAAAGATTGTCACATGACACTATAATAACAATAATACAGCTTATATTAAAGGATGTTAAATTCATGAAATTAATGTTTTTATACCATCATTCAATTTATTAAAAGATGTTAAATTCATGAAATAAATGTTTTCATACCATCATTCAATAGAATGGCATACATGTGTTCACAAATATGTAGTTAAAAATAAGTATTTTTCAACACGCTATATTATGCCGTATCTTATCACAGGTACAGCGGTATGGATGAAACTGCTCATATATTGATGTTCGTTAATAAGCATGATCTTGAAGTCGTCTTCGTTGACTGCATCGATGTTGGTGTTAACAAGAAAATCGTTAATATTATAATTATATAATCATGAAACTTAGTACCCGTATTAACAATGAGTGATTTTCAGTTTGTAAAATAGCTTCCATAACTCTGGCTAATCTATTGGTTGATTTGTGCTCCAAAGTCAGTAATAAAACATAGTTCTGATACATGTGGTATTCGCACCATGTATGAACTGTGTTCGCACCCACTAACGATGCTTGTTTAGTGGGGTTCCAACAGGGCCTGCATGTAGACTGTGTTCGCACCCACAAACGATGCTTGATTAGTGGGGTTCCAACAGGGCCTGCATGTAGACTGTGTTTGCCCCCACTAACGATGCTTGTTTAGTGGGGTTCCATCAGGGCCTGCATGAAGACTGTGTTCGCACCCACAAACGATGCTTGATTAGTGGGGTTCCAACACGGCCTGCATGTAGACTGTGTTCGCACCCACTAACGATGCTTGTTTAGTGGGGTTCCAACACGGCCTGCATGTAGACTGTGTTCGCACCCACTAACGATGCTTGTTTAGTGGGGTTTCAACAGGGCTTGCATGTAGACTGTGTTCGCACCCACAAACGATGCTTGATTAGTGGGGTTCCAACAGGGCCTGCATGTAGACTGTGTTCGCACCCACTAACGATGCTTGTTTAGTGGGGTTCCAACAGGGCCTGCATGTAGACTGTGTTCGCACCCACAAACGATGCTTGTTTAGTGGGGTTCCAACAGGGCCTGCATGTATACTGTGTTCGCACCCACTAACGATGCTTGTTTAGTGGGGTTCCAACACGGCCTGCATGTAGACTGTGTTCGCACCCACTAACGATGCTTGTTTACTGGGGTTCCAACACGGCCTGCATGTAGACTGTGTTCGCATCCACTAACGATGCTTGTTTAGTGGGGTTCCAACACGGCCTGCATGTAGACTGTGTTCGTTCTAAACTACAATGAGAATCAATAAAATGTGTGTTTCGTTGAAACTTCATTAATTTGTCCTCTTAACCTGATTTTAATTCACTTGGAGCTAGGTCAACAAATTTTGTTAGTTTAAAACATTATATATACTTTACAACTATTGTGAAGAAAGTTATGATGAATTATACTAATTCACCCTTGTTGGCACGATATTGCGCGAGAGTATGGTCTAGTGTTGCGGGGGAAACCGAAGTTCGCGGAGAAAACCCACTTGTCCGGCTTGGTGATCACTAACGAATCTCACATGCGCCCAGGCAGGGAATCGAACCCCGGGTCGCCTAGGTGAGAAGCGAATGCTCTCACCACTGCTTTTACGGGCAAACTACACATTGTTTTGATGAATGAGAAAGGGGTTTAATTCAAATTCGCGAACACATTTATTTCAGTATATCAGAAGTCCGATTTTATTGATTTAAAGACGGTGAACAGGTTGATAAAAATAGTGGCTGGCCTACTTTGGATAGTTTACACAATATTATGTAGACCACTAAAAAATTTAAGGTTGTATGTACTTACACATTATAATTGCCATCAAATTATTCATTTTTGGAAGTACACACTAACTACCTTTCCATTACTAAGTGTTTTGTCATATGCATGAAGTAATTAATGTGGAAACCTTTCAGCAAATATTTACAACAATTTTCTATCATCGGCATTAGTTATTATCTTACCACACCTTTTGGTAATCAAAATATTTCATTGTCGTATATTGACATTTGTCTGAATAAGATTGAAAGCTTTACAGCGTTTCAAAAGATGCGTACTTAATGTCTGTTTTCAGTTGTTTATTGTATGAGATTTAGTTCTGCAAACTTCATTTGGACCTAGCAGATTACTGTCAACCGTACGTATTATAATGAAAATGTTAGAATGCGTAAGCCGTTTGTTTTTCATAATAAGCAATGGTCATACTGTACATATTGTATATGGTCAATGACTTACATTGGCGGACAGATATATACGTGGCAGACAGGTCATGGATTACTGGATTAACTAAAGCTAGGGTGCGCCATAAGTTGGATTGGACGTGGTAATCTACTCTGTCCATGTCATTTTCTGTGCATGTGCCAGCGACCAATGCTAAAACAACATGTTCGTGCTTTAAACAATACTTGAGAACAACATAGAATCACACGTCTAGTGTTGTTATTGTTGTTACATATACATATATTTTTTAAATTAACATAATACCACTGCAAGTTTCCCGCTTATTACTAGTAATGTTCTCATTTGATCTTTTATTATTCTTCCAGTATTTATATGGACAATTATACCTGCACTTTTAGGCCAATACATTTCCCTTATAAACGTCTATTGTTCCATGGTGTCTTATATGGTGATAAACCTACTTAAGCATAACACTTTTATATTAATGAATAGAGACGTAACGTACAAAGTTGATGAAATGTCATAGTACACTTTATTATACCATCATTAAAAACAAAAATGAGCAGGCTGTAGTGTTATTAAACTCTGCGCTACAAACTAATACGAGGGGTGATCCAGAATTACGTGGACTTCTTACATATTTTCTTTATTTATCGTCTAAATCATTTAAAAATTCATGAATATCAAAGTGTTCTACAGAGACGATATGAATTTTAGGTATGTTAAATTAATGAGTTTTAATGAGTTTTGAAAAATTACGGGTTTTAAAATAACAGAAACGCACGGTCGGCGCACCGTCTAAAATTTACGTTTACAAACTGTTTATGTATCTTTTACGACACGCTTTTCTTCCACGTTTATCTACGAAATTCCGCCAAATTACGTCACATATCACGCTGTGATCCAACATGGCGTAATAAAATGCAGTAAATGAACTGCACAGTGGTTTTATTTTCAGTTTTCTTATAATCAGTGACTTTAACACTATACTTTGGTACATGAGTTCTGACTAACATTTCAACACAGTTCTTAGATATTAATTTGTAAACTAAGTTCGTGTGTTTGTCTTTGATTCAGACAAAATCTCCTATTTTTGGAATCTTTAATTATTCTTGTTTTTCTTTGAATAACATAAAATATATTGACCAGTACCATAATCTACATTATTTGGACTGTGTTCTGATTTTTCCAGATTTTTGTTCACGAATATATTTATATGTTTATGGTAGAATAAAGGTTTCCAGGAAAGTGACATTGCAGTCAGGAATAAAGCTTCCAATAAATGCAGATGATATACAATTATCATCTACTCTTGGCACAGCCGGGCGTACCGAATGACGGACGGACGGAATCAAATATCAAACAAGGGAATATGTTTTGCTTGCAATTTGCTTCATTTTCTTTTTAAATATTTTTAAAGGGAACTTTATGGTCATGCATGGCTCCCATGTCAGCCAAACCTGTTACACTTTCCTTGTCTTCAACTTTACTTTATATGAGATATGAATGTTTTATCGTTTTATATTTTCGTCAGTGACAGTTCATTACTCTGTAAGGTGTAAAATCCGTATAAACACATCACACATAACACTTTTACTATTAACGTGGGCATGTAGCAAACTTTTAATTGAAATTTTTATTTATATATTACTACATTAAAAAAAAGCAAACTCATGACATATTCGCACCATTTAACATATTTTTCTCTGTCCAGTATTGAATTGTATTTACTCACAGCCGATAATCATGTCTCTTAATCATAAAGACACGCCCTAAACATGCAATCAGTTTCAAAGTGTATAAGGTCTGCCCGCTATTGACTTATGACTTGACCCAGCCGAATGACTGGTTCTTCCAACCGACAGAAAGAAAGGTCAGGCCTGGCTTAATGGATGCTGGACAGGCTCTGTACAAGTCACGTTGATTTTGTCACATCGTTGAAACTAACTATCCCTAGAGGGGCTCGACGCCTATGACGAGGACGCTCGGTGGAGAGCCCCAGCATTGTTATATTGAAAGTGATTCTTGAAAAGTCTGCACCTCAAGGTATTCTGAGATGACCACCCTTCCTTAAAACTAACCAGGATGGACGTTGCTGACTTCCGGTTATATGGCCGTAGACATGTTATTCAGTGAAAATATTACTCAGTACTGTATCTTTACTCCATTCTCAGTTCCATTCTGGAAAATAAAAGAAAGACATGAGAATGGTTTCCTCATCAAATAAAGATACACGAAACGGTAGCATTTCAACGGAAAATGTTATGTTATGCCTGTTTGTATTCCTATTCAAAGGCAGGTGACCTAGCATTAGACTCTCTGGCATCGCCATTTGTAGCAATGTTGTGCAGAACAAGGCAATTAAGTAGGTTACCCTCAAACGATTTTAATGAAACTCAACAACATTTTTTAAGCGGAAAGACAGGACTGCCGAAACGCTACCATTTTTTTGGCTAGCTAGCACAATTATACACATTTGATTTGAATATCAAACATTATTGAGCAAAAGTTAATAAATAGTTGCCCGTTAGCTCTCTAACCATTGATGATTTATTCCGACAGTTTTAACTCCAAAACAGGAAACTTCACCATTTTTGTAATTTGCATAGATTTTTATTTCCAGGCGTTGTGTTGTCATCTTGTCATGTTAATTAATTTGTGAAATGATTTACAATTCTAATAACATTAGTTTATGGCTGACTGATACAATGTCATATGTGAGTGTTCTTTGTTCCAAGATTCAATTCACAGACTAACACTTGTGTACACGACACTTATTGCAGAGCAATGTCGAACACGATTTGCAATTCCAACAGACAGGTTTATGAAATTCGAAAGTGTGATTAACATTTTTATCGTGCACATAATGCAAAAGACAATCGAGTTTTCTTAAAGAAAAGATACGCATGCCGCTTTATTACTTTAAATAAAAGGTCCCACCCCCTAACATCGTTTGCTATCGTCAGTAAGATTACCTGAGAGTAATGCTGGTTTAAAGGAGGGGTTAAAAGTTTCCTAACTCGACAATCTGAATGCTTGCAAAACAATATTGCATAGTGGCAGAAGAGATTAATTCAACGAAACTTTCCTATATTGACCAGTCCAAGCAATTATTGCAATTATTGGTACAGGTCATTTTGCTGAGGGGTTTCAGGTGATCTATTTAATAGATAATGCAACCACGTGCTTGTATTTGTTAACAAATTATGATCATATTATTAGTCAATTGATCAAAAACTCGCGACTGCCAAGGCCGCTCCAAAGTCAGTGTCAAAGGCAGTTTGCGTTCACAGACCAACCATCCATATTTCAAATGTCTCTTCAGTATCTTTTGTAAAGGCAAACAATGCCCGCTTCTTATCACATGTTTTCTACATGAAAGATTCACTTCAATTATTTTATACTGATACATTAGAGGTAGAGCGTCGTATACTACACACTGATATATCAGAGGAAGAGCGTCGTATAATATGTACTGATACATTAAAGGTAGAGCGACGTATACTACACACTGATACATAAGAGGTAGAGCGACGTATACTACACACTGATACATTAAAGGTAGAGCGACGTATACTATACAATGATACATTAGAGGTAGAGCAACGTATACTACACACTGATACATTAAAGGTAGAGCGTCGTATCTTATCAATGGTACATTAGAGGTAGAGCATCGTATACTACACACTGATATATTAGAGGAAGAACGTCGTATAATATAGACTGATACATAATAGGTAGAGCGTCGTATGCTACACACTGATATATTAGAAGAAGAGCGTCGTATAATATATACTGATACATTAGAGGTAAAGCGTCGTATACTATACACTGATACATTAAAGGTAGGGCGTCGTATAATATATACTGATACATTTGAGGTAGAGTGTCGTATACTATACACTGATACATTAGAGGAAGAGTTTCGTATACTACACACTGATATATCAGAAAAAGAGCGTCGTATAATATTTACTGATACATTAGAGGTAGAGCGTCGTATAATATATACTAATACATTAGAGGTAGAGCGTCGTATATTATATACTGATACATTAGAGGTAGAGCGTCGTATACTACACACTGATACATAAGAGGTAGTGCGTCGTATACTTCACACTGACACATAAGAGGTAGAGCGTCGTATACTACACACTGATACATAAGAGGTAGAGCGTCGTATACTACACACTGACACATTAGAGACAGAGCGTCGTTTATTATAGACTTATACATTAGAGATAGAGCGTCGTATACTACATACTGATACATTAGAGGTAGAGCGTCGTATATTATATACTAATATATTAGAGGTAGAGCGTCGTATACTACACACTGATACATTAGAGGAAGAGCGTCGTATATTGTATACTGATACATTAGAGGTAGAGCGTCGTATACTATACACTGATACATTAATGGTAGAGCGACGTATACTTTATACTGATACATTAGAGGTAGAGCGTCGTATACTACACACTGATACATTAGTGGTAGAGCGCCGTTTACTATATACTGACACATTAGAGGTAGACCGACCGATACATTAGAGGTAGAGCGTCGTAAACTATATACTGACACATAAGAGGTAGGGCGTCGTATACTATATACTGACACATTAGAGGTAGAGCGTCGTATACTATATACTGACTCATTAGAGGTAGAACGTCGGATACTATATACTGACACATTAGAGGTAGAGCGTCGTATACTATATACTGACACATTAGAGGTAGGGCGTCGTATACTATATACTGATACATTAGAGGTAGAGCGTCGTATACTATATACTGATACATTAGAGGTAGAGCGTCGTATACTATATACCGATACATTAGAGGTAGGGCGTCGTATACTATATACCGATACATTAGAGGTAGGGCGTCGTATACTATATACCGATACATTAGAGGTAGAGCGTCGTATACTATATACCGATACATTAGAGGTAGGGCGTCGTATACTATATACCGATACATTAGAGGTAGGGCGTCGTATACTATATACCGACACATTAGAGGTAGGGCGTCGTATACTATATACCGATACATTAGAGGTAGGGCGTCGTATACTATATACCGACACATTAGAGGTAGAGCGTCGTATACTATATACCGACACATTAGAGGTAGAGCGTCGTATACTATATACTGACACATTAGAGGTAGAGCGTCGGATACTATATACTGACACATTAGAGGTAGAGCGTCGTATACTATATACTGACACATTAGAGGTAGAGCGCCGTATACTATATACCGATACATTAGAGGTAGAGCGTCGTATACTATATACTGACTCATTAGAGGTAGAGCGTCGTATACTATATACCGATACATTAGAGGTAGAACGTCGGATACTATATACCGACACATTAGAGGTAGGGCGTCGTATACTATATACCGATACATTAGAGGTAGAGCGTCGTATACTATATACCGACACATTAGAGGCAGAGCGTCGTATACTATATACCGATACATTAGAGCTAGGGCGTCGTATACTATATACCGATACATTAGAGGTAGGGCGTCGTATACTATATACTATATACCGATACATTAGAGGTAGAGCGTCGTATACTATATACCGACACATTAGATGTAGAGCGTCGTATACTATATACCGACATATTAGAGGTAGAGCGTCGGATACTATATACCGACACATTAGAGGTAAAGCATCGTATACTATATACTGACACATTAGAGGTAGAGCGTCGTATACTATATACCGACACATTAGAGGTAGGGCGTCGTATACTATATACTGACACATTAGAGGTAGGGCGTCGTATACTATATACTGACACATTAGAGGTAGGGCGTCGTATACTATATACCGATACATTAGAGGTAGAGCGTCGTATACTATATACCGATACATTAGAGGTAGGGCGTCGTATACTATATACTGACACATTAGAGGTAGGGCGTCGTATACTATATACTGACACATTAGAGGTAGGGCGTCGTATACTATATACCGATACATTAGAGGTAGGGCGTCGTATACTATATACCGACACATTAGAGGTAGGGCGTCGTATACTATATACCGATACATTAGAGGTAGAGCGTCGTATACTATATACCGATACATTAGAGGTAGGGCGTCGTATACTATATACTGACACATTAGAGGTAGAGCGTCGTATACTATATACTGACACATTAGAGATAGGGCGTCGTATACTATATACTGATACATTAGAGATAGGGCGTCGTATACTATATACTGACACATTAGAGGTAGGGCGTCGTATACTATATACTGACACATTAGAGGTAGGGCGTCGTATACTATATACCGATACATTAGAGGTAGGGCGTCGTATACTATATACTGACACATTAGAGATAGGGCGTCGTATACTATATACTGATACATTAGAGGTAGAGCGTCGTATACTATATACTGACACATTAGAGGTAGGGCGTCGTATACTATATACTGATACATTAGAGGTAGAGCGTCGTATACTATATACCGATACATTAGAGGTAGGGCGTCGTATACTATATACCGATACATTAGAGGTAGAGCGTCGTATACTATATACTGACACATTAGAGGTAGGGCGTCGTATACTATATACTGATACATTAGAGGTAGAGCGTCGTATACTATATACCGATACATTAGAGATTGGGCGTCGTATACTATATACTGATACATTAGAGGTAGGGCGTCGTATACTATATACTGACACATTAGAGGTAGGGCGTCGTATACTATATACTGACACATTAGAGGTAGAGCGTCGTATACTATATACCGATACATTAGAGGTAGGGCGTCGTATACTATATACTGACACATTAGAGGTAGGTTGTCGTATACTATATACTGACACATTAGAGATAGGGCGTCGTATACTATATACTGATACATTAGAGATAGGGCGTCGTATACTATATACTGACACATTAGAGATTGAGCGTCGTATACTATATACCGATACATTAGAGATAGGGCGTCGTATACTATATACCGACACATTAGAGGTAGAGCGTCGTATACTATATACTGATACATTAGAGGTAGAGCGTCGTATACTATATACCGATACATTAGAGGTAGGGCGTCGTATACTATATACCGATACATTAGAGGTAGGAGTCGTATACTATATACCGACACATTAGAGGTAGAGCGTCGTATACTATATACTGATACATTAGAGGTAGAGCGTCGTATACTATATACCGATACATTAGAGGTAGGGCGTCGTATACTATATACCGATACATTAGAGATAGGGGGTCGTATACTATATACCGACACATTAGAGGTAGAGCGTCGTATACTATATACTGATACATTAGAGGTAGAGCGTCGTATACTATATACCGATACATTAGAGGTAGAGCGTCGTATACTATATACCGATACATTAGATGTAGGGGTCGTATACTATATACCGATACATTAGAGGTAGGGCGTCGTATACTATATACTGACACATTAGAGATAGGGCGTCGTATACTATATACTGATACATTAGAGGTAGAGCGTCGTATACTATATACCGATACATTATAGGTAGGGCGTCGTATACTATATACCGATACATTAGAGGTAGGGCGTCGTATACTATATACTGACACATTAGAGGTAGGGCGTCGTATACTATATACTGACACATTAGAGGTAGGGCGTCGTATACTATATACTGACACATTAGAGGTAGGGCGTCGTATACTATATACTGATACATTAGAGATAGAGCGTCGTATACTATAAACCGATACATTAGAGGTAGGGCGTCGTATACTATATACCGATACATTAGAGGTAGAGCGTCGTATACTATAAACCGATACATTAGAGATTGGGCGTCGTATACTATATACTGACACATTAGAGGTAGGGCGTCGTATACTATATACTGACACATTAGAGGTAGAGCGTCGTATACTATGTACCGATACATTAGAGGTAGGGCGTCGTATACTATATACTGACACATTAGAGGTAGGTTGTCGTATACTATATACTGACACATTAGAGATAGGGCGTCGTATACTATATACTGATACATTAGAGATAGGGCGTCGTATACTATATACTGACACATTAGAGATTGAGCGTCGTATACTATATACCGATACATTAGAGATAGGGCGTCGTATACTATATACCGACACATTAGAGGTAGGGCGTCGTATACTATATACCGACACATTAGAGATAGGGCGTCGTATACTATATACTGATACATTAGAGGTAGAGCGTCGTATACTATATACCGATACATTAGAGGTAGGGCGTCGTATACTATATACCGATACATTAGAGGTAGGGCGTCGTATACTATATACTGACACATTAGAGGTAGGGCGTCGTATACTATATACTGACACATTAGAGGTAGGGCGTCGTATACTATATACTGACACATTAGAGGTAGGGCGTCGTATACTATATACTGATACATTAGAGATAGAGCGTCGTATACTATAAACCGATACATTAGAGGTAGGGCGTCGTATACTATATACCGATACATTAGAGGTAGAGCGTCGTATACTATAAACCGATACATTAGAGGTAGGGCGTCGTATACTATATACCGACACATTAGAGGTAGAGCGTCGTATACTATATACCGATACATTAGAGGTAGAGCGTCGTATACTATATACCGATACATTAGAGGTAGAGCGTCGTATACTATATACCGATACATTAGAGGTAGGGCGTCGTATACTATATACTGACACATTAGAGGTAGGGCGAGCGTCGTATACTATATACTGATACATTAGAGGTAGGGCGTCGTATACTTTATACCGACACATTAGAGGTAGAGCGTCGTATACTATATACCGATACATTAGAGGTAGAGCGTCGTATACTATATACCGATACATTAGAGGTAGAGCGTCGTATACTATATACCGATACATTAGAGGTAGGGCGTCGTATACTATATACTGACACATTAGAGGTAGGGCGAGCGTCGTATACTATATACCGATACATTAGAGGTAGGGCGTCGTATACTTTATACCGATACATTAGAGGTAGAGCGTCGTATACTATATACTGACACATTAGAGGTAGGGCGAGCGTCGTATACTATATACCGATACATTAGAGATAGAGCGTCGTATACTCTATACTGATACATTAGAGATAGGGCGTCGTATACTATATACTGACACATTAGAGGTAGGGCGAGCGTCGTATACTATATACTGATACATTAGAGATAGAGCGTCGTATACTATAAACCGATACATTAGAGATAGAGCGTCGTATACTATATACCGATACATTAGAGGTAGGGCGTCGTATACTATATACCGATACATTAGAGGTAGGGCGTCGTATACTATATACCGATACATTAGAGATAGGGCGTCGTATACTATATACTGCCACATTAGAGGTAGGGCGAGCGTCGTATACTATATACCGATACATTAGAGGTAGGGCGTCGTATACTATATACCGATACATTAGAGGTAGAGCGTCGTATACTTTATACCGATACATTAGAGGTAGAGCGTCGTATACTATATACTGATACATTAGAGGTAGGGCGTCGTATACTATATACCGATACATTAGAGATAGAGCGTCGTATACTATATACCGATACATTAGAGGTAGGGCGTCGTATACTATATACCGATACATTAGAGATAGAGCGTCGTATACTCTATACTGATACATTAGAGATAGGGCGTCGTATACTATATACTGACACATTAGAGGTAGGGCGTCGTATACTATATACCGATACATTAGAGATAGAGCGTCGTATACTATATACCGATACATTAGAGGTAGGGCGTCGTATACTATATACTGATACATTAGAGATAGAGCGTCGTATACTATATACCGATACATTAGAGGTAGGGCGTCGTATACTATATACTGACACATTAGAGGTAGAGCGTCGTATACTATATACCGATACATTAGAGGTAGGAGTCGTATACTATATACTGACACATTAGAGGTAGAGCGTCGTATACTATATACCGATACATTAGAGGTAGAGCGTCGTATACTATATACCGATACATTAGAGGTAGGGCGTCGTATACTTTATACCGATACATTAGAGGTAGAGCGTCGTATACTTTATACCGATACATTAGAGGTAGGGCGTCGTATACTATATACTGACACATTAGAGGTAGGGCGTCGTATACTATATACCGATACATTAGAGATAGAGCGTCGTATACTCTATACTGATACATTAGAGATAGGGCGTCGTATACTATATACCGACACATTAGAGGTAGGGCGTCGTATACTATATACCGATACATTAGAGATAGAGCGTCGTATACTATATACCGATACATTAGAGGTAGGGCGTCGTATACTATATACTGATACATTAGAGATAGAGCGTCGTATACTATATACCGATACATTAGAGGTAGGGCGTCGTATACTATATACTGACACATTAGAGGTAGAGCGTCGTATACTATATACCGATACATTAGAGGTAGGAGTCGTATACTATATACTGACACATTAGAGGTAGAGCGTCGTATACTATATACCGATACATTAGAGGTAGAGCGTCGTATACTATATACCGATACATTAGAGGTAGGGCGTCGTATACTATATACCGATACATTAGAGGTAGAGCGTCGTATACTATATACCGATACATTAGAGGTAGGGCGTCGTATACTTTATACCGATACATTAGAGGTAGAGCGTCGTATACTTTATACCGATACATTAGAGGTAGAGCGTCGTATACTATATACCGATACATTAGAGGTAGAGCGTCGTATACTTTATACCGATACATTAGAGATAGGGCGTCGTATACTATATACCGATACATTAGAGGTAGAGCGTCGTATACTATATACCGATACATTAGAGGTAGGGCGTCGTATACTATATACCGATACATTAGAGGTAGGGCGTCGTATACTATATACCGATACATTAGAGGTAGGGCGTCGTATACTTTATACCGATACATTAGAGGTAGAGCGTCGTATACTATATACCGATACATTAGAGGTAGAGCGTCGTATACTATATACCGATACATTAGAGGTAGGGCGTCGTATACTATATACTGACTCATTAGAGGTAGAGCGTCGTATACTATATACCGATACATTAGAGGTAGAGCGCCGTATACTATATACCGATACATTAGAGGTAGAGCGTCGTATACTATATACCGATACATTAGAGGTAGAGCGTCGTATACTATATACCGATACATTAGAGGTAGAGCGTCGTATACTTTATACCGATACATTAGAGGTAGAGCGTCGTATACTATATACCGATACATTAGAGGTAGAGCGTCGTATACTTTATACCGATACATTAGAGGTAGAGCGTCGTATACTATATACCGATACATTAGAGGTAGAGCGTCGTATACTATATACCGATACATTAGAGGTAGGGCGTCGTATACTATATACCGATACATTAGAGGTAGAGCGCCGTATACTATATACCGATACATTAGAGGTAGAGCGCCGTATACTATATACCGATACATTAGAGGTAGAGCGTCGTATACTATATACCGATACATTAGAGGTAGAGCGTCGTATACTATATACCGATACATTAGAGGTAGAGCGTCGTATACTTTATACCGATACATTAGAGGTAGAGCGTCGTATACTATATACCGATACATTAGAGGTAGAGCGTCGTATACTATATACCGATACATTAGAGGTAGAGCGTCGTATACTATATACCGATACATTAGAGGTAGAGCGTCGTATACTTTATACCGATACATTAGAGGTAGAGCGTCGTTTATGCACTATGTTACTGTTACAGCATTATAATTCTCACGTGCAGAGTTGCTGTTACGAAAAATCTCTCTCTACTGATATTAGTATTTGCTCCCGATAAACTGGGCCATTGTTTTTATTCCTTCAAGGATGCGAGTTGTATGTGGTTTTAACAAGTACATTTGTTATGGCTGCTCGTGAAAGGTGGAGTGACATTTAAACTTGTTGATCCAGGAAGCTTCGACGTCATTTGAAGAGGCGCATGATGAAAACATTGTTTATAGTGTTAAGGTATCCGACCATTAAATATGAGCAATTTGAATGCCTTGTGACCCTGTATTCTTTGTTATCATTTGAAAGGGATGTATTTGCAAAAAGGAAGATGTAACTGCAATTCCGAAAATTATATGACAAACCCACACGACCGATTTCAGTTGAAATAAAAACAACTAAACGCTTAAATAACATTATGTGTGATGAACTTTTGTCATTTATTTTAAATATGAGTACTAGAACAAATACGTTTCAAATGACACCGCGGCACCATTGTATAGGGTCACAGGGCATCAACATCTAACATTAAGGATAATGGACCTACCTGAGAAATAGATTTTTTTGTTGGTCGGATTCCTAAAATACAAAATGTATATAGGATGTTTAAAAACATTATTCTTTTGACTATTTGTATCATATAAAATGTACTTGTAAGCACTTCATGACTGTGCTTTATTTTGTAAAAAAAGTAAAAATAGAATAGTAAAATGCCTTCTTCCTTAATGGTCCTTCTGCATAACTCAATCAAACAATGCAAAGCAGAGGGACAAGCCCAGCATATTGGATACACCAATGCTAAATTCAGTGCTCCAGCTGGGCCTAAATACTGGGCTGGACCACACTACTGCCCTTTCCTGCACCCTGCTTCCTTTTTTCAGCACCCGGCTGCCCTTTTCCAACACCCTTCTGCCCTTTTCCAGCACCCTGCTGTCCCTTCCAGCACCCTGATGCCCTTCCAGCACCCTGCTGCCCCTTTCCACCACACCACTGCCCTTTTCCAGCACCCTGCTGTCCTTTTCAAGCACACAGCTGCCCCTTCCAGCACCCTGCTGCCCTTTTCCAGCACACTGCTGCCCTTTTCCAGCACCCTGCTGCCCTTCCAGCGCTCTGCTGTCCCTTTCCAGCACACCGCTGTCCTTTTCCAGCAATCTGCTGCCCTTCCAGCACCCAGCTGCCCCTCCAGCACCCTGTTGCCCTTTTCCAGCACACCGCTGCCCTTTTCCAGCCCCCTGCTGCGTTTTTGTCTTTTTTTTGTGTGACAAAGTCAATATTCAGAAATACAAATGTAAGTATAAGGTTAATATATATTGATATGTTTGACACTTATGTAAAGGTAACAGCTAAGGTATTCATAACAAACCTTTAGAATTGAAAGTAGTTACAACACAAACACAATAAGAATTGTACATTGGCACTTCCAAGTGGCCCATTAAGGCTCATTCAATGCGCAGCAAAAAAAAAACCCTGACCTAGCACCCTGCCCTCTTCAAAACCTGGCTTGAGCGATGTACACGCGACATACTGTATAAGTAACTTTTATTCGTGTATGTTTGGTAGGTCAGTCGAGGAAGTTTACAACTGAATCTCCTATGACCAAAAAAAATCAGGGATTTGACACTTTTAAAACTATCGAGATATATTACCGTATTAATGTTAAATTACAAATTGAAATAAATAATGCATACCATTGAATTAACTGTTAATTTAGTTTATAGTGTCGCTATAATTGTATTTGTTTTAAAGCGGTTAACTGGTATATCTATGCATAATATCACCCACTGCTGTCAATACCGTCTGCACATACACCCGCCGGCATCGGATGTGATGATGCGCGGCAGTCGGGGCCCGATATCATCACCGCCTAGAATTGGCTTTCACTCTTGAACAATGATGACTAGATAGTGCGGACACGCAAACATGCACAAATGCCTTTACATCTGAATGCTTAGTAGCATTGTTTACCATTATGTGCATGCAAAATACCAAACTGTGCCAATACCGTTTTCAATTTAACTGTACTTGCCCACGTTTATGAAATTAGTATTTTTATTGAAAAACAAATATGCGTAACAATCACATGTATGACTAAATTGAATAAGGTCATGGTCAGACTCATCAAGATGAGAACAATATTGCCAAATTGGGATTGTTTCATTTGCAATTGCTTTTAACTCAGCATATGCAATAAACATTCACGTCAGTTTATTAGAAATGCGTTTAAAGCAGTTACGTCTTGACGTGTTAAACTGGAAGTATTAGGATTAAATACGTTAAGATAATATAAGAGACAAAATAAAAGATGAATGAGGTATCTGTTGATATCACGAGAGTGGACACCATCAAGGTTAAATAATGGCTTCATTACATTTACGGCGCCCAAGGTCTTGCCCACTGGTAGTTTGAGTTGTGTTTTGAAACTCCTTAGTTACAGAAAACTAATCTACTGTCATGTTCCGTATTGTTTACATGGCCATTTCGCTGTGAGCCGTGTATACAACACCTAACATTAACATCTTGCAGGATAAAAAAGCCATGCCCTTTGCCCTTGATGTCATTTGAAATATTACGAAGACACATGAATGTTGCTGTTTTAATTCTTATTTCATGGTATGAAACCCATAAAAGGGTTGACTGGGGGACATAGCTCGGTCAGAATATTAATAAGGGGTGTGATAAATGAATTTGTTACCAAACATCCAAGGACGTTGTCCCAATTATTGTTTTATATTCTGAACCTGTGTTTCAATCATTTTTGCAAACAAGGTAAAGAAAAAATGAGTGAATGATTATGCACAGCCTTATTACTAGTAAAATGCCCTCGGTCCCATTCTTCTGCACTGCTTTAAAGGTACCCGCTCATGGTTTTGGACCAAAAATAGTTTTTCCCGGTAATTCGTCTGAAAACACTTGCAGAAAAAGACAGTTTAAGGATTAAAAAGGTATCTTAATTTTAGCGTGGTGCGAACCTACGCCGGGCAAGAAAAAAACCAACAAGAAAACCGATACTTAAACCACTAGGCCTTTAATGGCCATTTTGACATCTTAAGAATACATTTCAATGTGTTGTTAATGCAAATGAAAATTGTGATCTTCAACGACGATATTTGAGCAAAATTTAATATCAATATTCGCTGAAGGGATCCAGCTTTTGGTATCTTAGTTACAAAACAAGTACATTTTACAAAAATTGATCACAATGTTCTTATATTTGGAAGATAAGCTGAAAGCAGGATTTTGTGGCTGCGCAGAGTCACTTCACTTTTAATTAAATACAAGATATTTAAAAAGGATGTTTCGGGTTCGAGTTAGACTAAAACCGACATCGATTTTTCGCAGAATTTCGCGGTGGAAGGAAGTCATTAATATATTAGACAATATTAAATATTAATTGCATGGAATACACACAGTATTAGACCACTTTGATACTGCAGCTGATGCGGTTATGTTCATGATGTGACACTTGTGACATGATAAATATAGGCCTGTTTAAGGATGTGGGCTTATGTGGAACACTTACTAAACCAAAAATACTCATAAATAAAACGCGTAGCTGGAAATAAATTATTAACAAAGCATGCAATGTTTGCGATTATAATGTTTAACATTTTCAATGTCGGAATATACGTATGATGTAGGAAGTTGGCCGCGAATAACCATGTATCACGGGGGTCATTGACCACTGGTCAGCGCCCCCCAGTTGTCGCAATAGAGTAATGTTTTAATTTATAGCCACTGGCTGATGTGACCTCTGCATGTCCTCGAGTTAACGCCCGGCACACGCACATTCCTCATGACTGTTGTAGTATAATATACATGTTCACATTCCAGTCATAATGAGCTTTTAACGTGCGTTTATTATAATACATA
The DNA here is from genome assembly GCF_026914265.1 of Mya arenaria. NCBI lineage: Eukaryota > Metazoa > Mollusca > Bivalvia > Myida > Myidae > Mya > Mya arenaria. The sequence continues at coordinate 10,223,870 of NC_069134.1, read as the reverse complement.
AATATTAGTCATGCAATACAACTGGAACAGCATTGTTTACACATGTAACCTCAGTTATCTTTCTGTTCCGTTACATTGCAAGTTACCATCAATTATCAAAATACAAGAGTAGAGCTTGGACATTCGTCACATACACATAAACACACATGCCAGAAAAACACACACGATAAGACGTGTTTAACAAATGTGAATACTGAGATATACCGTGTTTATAGTTCCTAAATGTATTGCCTTTCATCTGTTACATTTTTAATTTGGAAAACACATTAATTTTCTGTTTTTCAAAATATGTAAAGACTTCAAACAAAAAGTAAAACCGGAAGTAACATTCATTGTAGAATTTTTCATCATTTGTACATAATATTATGGTAAATAAAACTGTCTTTACATTGGAAACGCTTAAAAGGCGATAAAAGGGGTTTTTGATCGTGTTGCACTCAGCATTCAAGCGCTATAGGAACGCAAATTTCGTCGGAGCGGCGGAAATGGGTTTGGTTTGGGAGGTTGGATTCCCTCCCCTTTTGGGCGGGAATCGGGTTGTACCCGGATTTCTTTAACAAACATCTTTTATAAATCTGTTATAAATTGTGTGATCTGGTGCATTTCTTGGATCGATTTACAGCAACTGTTGGTAACTGAATTCTCGTGACATTGTAGTCACTACCATAAATGACAATACACACGAAACACATTCGTCCTTTCTGTATAGCCCTATTTGACGACAGGGACAGATGAGGTGCTCTCGTCTTTATCGTACCCCCGAAACTAAAACCACTACCGTACTAGGTATCGAGCGTTTCTGAGGATAGTGGGTTCGTTTCTTTTTTCTCTTCGCTGTTTTCATAATTTATTCCTAATGATATCTGTTCCATCCACTAAAGTACGTGCAGCTGGCGATAAGTCCTGTGTGAAGGCGCGGCCTAACGGCTGTAAGAAGTCGCCCAGTATTTCGCCCTTGTGCGGCGAGACGGCTGTAAAAAGTCGCCACGCACTTCTCCCCCAGTTCGGCGTGACGGCTGTAAAAGGTCACCCCTTACTTTGTCAACAGTGCGGCGTGACGGCTGTAAAAGGGCGCCCCGTACTTTGTCCACAGTGCGGCGTGACGGCTGTAAATGGGCGCCCTTACTTTGTCCACAGTGCGGCGTGATGGCTGTAAAAAAGGCGCCCCGTACTTTGTGCACAGTGCGGCGTGACGGCTGTAAAAGGACGCCTCGTACTTCGCCCACAGAGGGGCGTGACGGCTGTATCAGGTCGCCCAGTACTTCGTCCACAATACGGCATGACGGCTGTAAAAGAACGCCTCGTTCTTCGCACACAGTGCGGCGTGACGGCTGTATCAGGTCGCCTCGTACTTTGTCCACAATGCGGCGTGACAACTGTATCAGGTCGCGTAGTACTTCGTCCACAGTGCGGCGTGACGGCTGTAAAAGAACGCCTCGTACTTCGCCTACAGTGCGGCGTGACGGCTGTATCAGGTCGCCTCGTACTTCGTCCACAGTACGGCGTCATAACTGTATCACGGTTCCTAGTACTTCGTCCACAGTGCGGCGTGACGGCTGTACAGGTCGCCTAGTACTTCGCCCACAGAGCGGCGTGACGGCTGTATCAGGTGGCCTAGTACTTCGCCCACAGGGTGGCGTGACGCCTGTATAAGGTCGCCTAGTAATTCGCCCACAGTGCGGCGTGACGGCGTAATAAGGTCGCCTAGTAATTCGTCCACAGTGCGGCGTGACAACTGTATCAGGTCGCCTCGTACTTTGTCCACAGTGCGGCGTGACGGCTGTATAAGGTCGCCTAGTACTTCGCCCACAGTGCGGCGTGACGGCTGTAAAAGGACGCCTCGTACTTCGCCAACAGAGCGGCGTGACGCCTGTATAAGGTCGCCTAGTACTTCGTCCACAATACAGCCTGACGGCTGTAAAAGGACGCGTCGTACTTCGCACACAGTGCGGCCTGACGGTTGTAAAAGGACGCCTCGTACTTCGCCCACAGAGCGGCGTGACGGCTGTATAAGGTCGCCTTGTACTTCGTCCACAATACGGCCTGACGGCTGTAAAATGACGCCTCTTACTTCTTCCACGGTGTGGCGTGAGGGTTGAAAAAGATCGCCTCGTACTTCGCCCACAGTACGGGGTGGTAGATGTTAATTGTCGCCCTGTACTTCACCCCCAATGCGGCATGACGGCTGTTAAATGTCGCCGCTTACTTCGTCCACAGTGCGGCGTCACAACTGTAAAAGGGTGCCCCGTACTTCACTTACAATGCGGCATGACAGATGTATAGGGTCGCTCCGTACTTCGCCAACAGTGCGGCGTGACGACTGTAAAAGGTCGTCTCGTTCCTTGCCCACAGAGCGGCGTTACGGCTGTAGAAGCAGAGGGGGTGATCACGTGGTTCTTTGTTTTGGTACCAGGCACTACAAAATGTCAGCGCCCGGTAAGACAGTATGTAACTTTTTTCCTTTTCTCTACAGTAATTAACAATTAAATTTCCTAACAATGGCAATGTTCCAGCGCCTAATTTTCCCTGTAATTCGGTCCCTTCATTATGCCAAACAGTTCTGTAGTTTTCTCGGAATGTTTGTCACAAATTTTTAATCAAGGCGAAATGTGCTGCGGACATGTTTGAACAAAGCAGGAACTGACCATTTTTTGCAGTGTTTAGTTGTTAATACATGTATACGCAATTTTGTTTACATGGCTTTTCATAAACATTTTGTGTATACCTTTTGATATTCATTTAGTTATGTTTCCACGACAACGTACGTAAGTTGAAAAAATTACCATTTTGTAAACCAAGCATCAACGAAATATTAACCGAACCAAGCACTACACAATTGTATACGTTGTATGTGTTTCTTTTTTATACTGATAAACAAGCCCTCAAAAAGCTACAAACGTACAAGGATAAAGTCTACGATGTAGTTGATTAAATGACTGTAGTACAATATATGTAGAGTACACAAGGACGGATTTTTCTCCCTCCCTAGAATCAAACGTACAAGGTTTAGTCATTTAAAATTATTTGATAGAAATTACCCTATAAGTGTCATTACTATTTTATTCTTTAAATGGCAATTTCGTTATAAACGTCACAACAAATAGCATTTGCATGCTCAATTTCTGAGGACTATTTTGTTGTCATCGTTTATCATAACTACAATCATGTAATATGCTTGCAATGATCAAGGGTCATGCATTTGTTTCGCTCGGGAAAGGTTATTAGACATGAAGAAACGTGCGATTGTCTCCACAGACAGAAACGCAGCGGTGAGAGACATTCTGGGCGTGAGGTGGGAGGAAGCACGTCGCAATGATTCTAAGATGCTGACTACAGTACGAAAGGGCTTGGAATGAATAATGTCTTCCCATAATATTTATTCATTGTTAAAAGTACTGACCATAAAAATACATTGTATTTATATACGTCCAACAATATTTTGCATTATTACTTTTATAAGTAAACAAGAGCATAGTAGTATGAATTATGTTGCTATGCCGTTTTTCTTCTTGCATTGTATTTGTTGGTCGTATTTTCTCATGTTGATCTGCTTACCATTTAAAATATGGTATTGTATGACATTGATACAACATGAGTTCACATTTAGCTGCGACATTTATTTTACTTTAAAAGTCGTAGTTTCGGGAAGCGGCTGAGAAACAAAAAAAATAAATAGAACATATATGTATTTATTTTGATAAGGAAAACATGCAGTATGGAGAAAATAATAAGGAAAGTGGCATTATGTATTGACCATGTATAAATCGTGTATCAGACGTGTGTGTTAAACATAATATGTTTGCTGTATAAGCCTCGATAAAGTATTCCGTCAAGTATTCATTGTCATTATCTTCCATACCATAAACATGATCCATTCATGTAATAAATAGATTGTATTGCATTATGCAAATGCATACAATCATTAATCTATTACAAAAAACAACAACAACAAAACAAAATACAATATCAAGATATGTATAATTAGCATGGACATTGCTGTTTATGTGCTTAAGTCCGCTACTTAAAGTTTCCTGTGAACGACGCCAATTAGTATATATGTTCTTAAAAAGAAATACAGGCGAACTATGTATATGTTGAAGTCACATATATGTGTTACAATAATAGCAAGGCCATTTATTGCACACCTGCATCTGATGCTTAAAAGTTCTAATTGAACATATACAAATAAAGCACATCTATTTATATATGTGAGTTTTGTTCATTTTCCGCCATCGCCCCTCCCCGCCCCGCCCATATTGACCTATTACTTTGATACACACCGTTTGTTCATCATGATATCTTCTGGCCTTCTCTAGATGATTTACAAAAAAGTCCCAAAATGACATTCTTTATGATACATTTACAAGTATTCGTTTTCAAATGCCGATATCCACCGCCTCCCACGCTTTAACAAAACAAACATAATGGAAGATATTGAAATCATGAGAGAATTAGCTATAAAATTGCTCTTCCGGTGGCGAGCAAGACAACAAATAAAATGTATAACAGGACATAAACAGTAACATAAATAAAGAAGAAACATTGCAAGTAATCACTTATCGATGCAAAATGATTAGTTGACTACTGGATTCCAGAAACAAAGTTATAAAAAGGTATATAAAATGTAGTGTAATTCAAAATATTTGACGAAAAAAAATGTAACAGGGTCTGAGAGCGCATACTTGGTATAACATTTTAGCTGTCTTTTTGTTATGATGGATGTGTTTTTATTTCAAAGCCTAGCCTTTGTCAAATGTATAAAGTAATTAAACGATTTAAAAATAACAATTCACTAAATCACTGTTTGGCGCACTTTTGGAACTTTCTATGACACGGGTGCGAAACAGTGGCTCCAGCTCTTTTAGGAGCTGTGTATAAAAAGGAGTAAATGACACTTCCGAGCTAGAGCAAAAGAACGGATATCATCGTAAAACGTAAGTATGACTCGTTGTTTTATCTAATATCACAATTATGAGGGCTTATTTGAGAAATCGGGGAATGCAGTGCCATATAAATATGTTTAATCTTCACACGTATTTTGGGTTATTTTGTAAACATATTGTTTATGGAGTTATAAAACCGATTCTCCCATCAAACACATCAATGTTTACAAACGAAAGTAGAACATTTTCACCAATTTTCAGCTGAATTTCACTCAAGAAGCTTACATTTAAGATAAAGCCAGTATTATCGAGTGCTTTTATTTTGTCGGGAATAAAAATGACCGCCTGATTACCGGAATAAGCATGTTTATACTCCTTTTCTGGGTTGAGCTGGAGCCAAAGCCAGGGAGCTGGAGCCAAAGCGTGGAGGCTGAGCCAATACGCTGTATAATAATGCATTCAACTGGTCATATTTGGAATAGTTGCAGTTTATTATTTTTAACTAGTATTAAGATAGTGTTTTTTTTTTAAATATATAATTATTTATGATTATTTAATGCAATTCATCTGATAATAGGCGTTGCAATCTCAGAAATGTCGATGGAGCTAAACAATCCTTTCACAACATCTTTATAATTATATGGTTACTGTTTCTTGAACAGTCTTCTAACTCCAATCAGATTCCTAAATAAATGAATAGTAGTGGATGAAAGAAAAGTGTGTCATCTAACAAAGATTAGATAGACGAAAAACTATGTGCTAAATTACATCAACTGACCGCTAGTACATCAATCGGATTGAATACGTGTAAGTGTTAATTGTCTTATTTTTCTGTACATTTGATTTATATTTGATATATATAAAAATGAGGTACCCTTTTTACAGACATTAAACGCGAGCTTGGCTTAGATTAAGAGAAAACTAGTGTGAATTCTTACAATAATTCATTGTTTCCTGGACCTGCAAGGTGTCTATACAGCATAAGTAAGCACACGATATTAAAGCTACACTCTCACAGATAAACCGTTTTTACAACTTTATTTTTTATTTTTTTGTCATAACACAACACGGGTTTGCTTTATTATTACGATAACATATTAACATTTGTTTATTAATTAATATAGGGTAATTACACCCTTTTGAGGTCGTTACCATCTGCAATGGCCCGCAAAATGGTTTACAGCCCGACGAGTAGCGCGAGGGTTGTAAACCATTTGAAGGGCCTTTGCAGATGGTAACAACCGCAAAAAGGTGTATTAACCATTATTGCATAAAATTACACACCATGAGTAACTTTTTTGTTGAAAAGCTGTTTAATGTCACGAAAATACAGAAACAGTTGGTTCAAAATAACCTCAATAACATGTTCTTGTGTGACGTCACGAGTGATGTCGCTGAAAAAGTTTTACATTAAGCTCGAATTGGGCTGCAAAAAAACTCGACAGTTTCATTTTTGTTTCAACGCCATTTTTTTTCAGTGTTCAGTCGATTGGAAAGTGTTTTATTTTTTAGTAATTTACTGGATTACCTGGATTATTTACACACAATACCTATCGGGTAATCGAATAATTACCGATATATTCCTATTTTAAAATTTATATGTTTTGGCAACTAATTTAAACCGGGAAAAATTGTTAAAATGTTCTGGACAAAATGTTCAGCATCTTCAGCCTCTAACAGAGAAAAATATATTTAAAAACTCTTTGTTCATTGCATACGAAGTAATAGAATCATGTCCATATAAGTCGTTTGTTCTGAAAAAATCAACAGAAATGACTAAAGTTGGGAGGAGTTAAACGTTTTAGACTTAATTTAGTGCTTTTAGAGCAAACAAATAGTCAAAACAACTGCAGAAAGTACTAACTAGTAAACACACATCAGCTTGCCAGGAAAATATATTTCAGAAGGAAATATGTAAGTTATATGTGGTTTATTTCATTTCTTTAATGTTTGTATACAGTTATATATGCTGAAATATGTTTTAGTGCAATATTTGCATCGTTGACCCACTTTCGGTAAGAAACCAGGTCGCTCAGTCTCCATTGTTATGATGCGGGCCCTGATAGCGTTTATGTTAAACAAAAAGCCGGGAATTAACGGCACGTGAGTTTACTGAATAATGCACGTTTTTTACCGATAACGCCCGTGTAATTGCGTTTTAACACACCACGATAGTGGACCGAAAACACACATTTTATGCAATAATCGTTATTAATAAAGAATTTAGCGTTCGGAATTTGCCGATATTTCTCATCAAAACAGGCATTACCATACAGCGTATTGGCTCCAGCTCCCTGCCTTTGGCTCCAGCTCAACCCAGAAAAGGAGTATAAACTGCTTATTCCGGTAATCAGGCGGTCATTTTTATTCCCGACAAAATAAAAGCACTCGATAATACTGGTTTTATCTTAAATGTAAGCTTCTTGAGTGAAATTCAGCTGAAAATTGGTGAAAATGTTCTACTTTCGTTTGTAAACATTGATGTGTTTGATGGGAGAATCGGTTTTATAACTCCATAAACAATATGTTTACAAAATAACCCAAATACGTGTGAAGATTAAACATATTTATAATTATGGCACTGCATTCCCCGATTTCTCAAATAAGCCCTCATAATTGTGATATTAGATAAAACAACGAGTCATACTTACGTTTTACGATGATATCCGTTCTTTTGCTCTAGCTCGGAAGTGTCATTTACTCCTTTTTATACACAGCTCCTAAAAGAGCTGGAGTCACTGTTTGGCACTCGTGTATGAGAGGACAAGCCGGATCGAAAGCCTTTACCACAGCTACATTTGTACATTTTCACCCCTCGGTGGGATGCCTGATGAACCTCTAGATATCATCGAATGTGGTATTAAGCACCACAAATATCACATTCGATCTGAGCGCCTGTATGTACAACTCGCACAGGATTTGACAAATCTCCATTGGTGGTGAACGCTTTGTCGCAATCGGGGCACTTGAACTGTATTCCCTCACCATGGTCACAACCTCTGAAATATGATTTGATAACTGTTTTAAGAGTAATTTGTATACTGTAATTGGAAATTATAGCATTTAAAATCTTATTTTCCTATCAGTTGCTATTTCATATTCATACATTATCTTATAAATACGACTTCGAAACACGGCATTCTTAAACGGACAGTTATCTATGACTTTTCAAGTGTATTTGGCTAAAACGTACATATGAGCACGCAGCATCAATATAATATCGAACCTGTATTTTCATGAATGCTCGACGCGCCTTAAGTCTTGTATGACCTTCCGCATATTGTCGGCATTACATCAACTGTAATGAAAAATAAATAATGTAGTGCTTGGTTCTTATAATGTTTCATTAGTGCTTGGTTCGAAAAACAGTTGTAGCATTATTTCTGCAGTACTTTGTGAAGTGGTCCTTTAAACATAATTTCAACAAAATGAATCAAAATATCAACAGTATTGGGATTGTCATTTCATGCTTTTTAGGTGGTTTGTTTTAATAATAAAATTGGATTTCATGCTGTAAAACTCAACGTTTGAAACAGTGAAATTATCTTCATATATTTTTTCGCGTGTAACTAAAGTTGATCACCAGCCTCAGTATTCTTGCGGTTCATACACACAAAGCGGGTGGTTATTGAGTGGTCGTGAGTTCAAACCATGTTGACGACCCTATCTCCTTCATTTCAGTATTCCTCCTATAGTTCACTATGTTATGCACCAGTCAATGGTAACCACGCCCCCCCCCCCCGAGGCCCGTGGAACGGGGACTTTGACTTTCGGTCCAGTCAAGTCCGGGTAAAATCCCCGTCCTGGGATGAACTGCTGGTAGAATTCCCGCCAAATGCCCCAACACCCAAGGGACCCGAGGTTCAGGCCCATTCCCCGCTATTTTTTGTCGCGAAGACAAAACCACCTCATGCACCCGGCACTGCGGGGCCACCAGAAAGGTAAAAACACGGCCCATTTCCCCGGCTATCACCGGTATACCCCCGGACCTGGGGGGGGGGGGCGTGGTTACAATTGACTGGTCCATTTTTATTAACATTGTTTACACACCTATTTGTATTTGTATGCTAATATAAAAAATAAAAGCGTGTTCATAATTGACGGTTAACGGTCACTTAGCAACGGTTGAACATGTATTACGAATAAAATCTAATCGAATATTTATGTTTTCTTTACAGAACATATACATTTAAATACCGTTACAAAACTTTTTTTCTGTTTCACACGATGATACTGTCCGAATTCTAGTGCAAATGCACTGAACTCACCAGCCATAAATAAATTAATATCACATAACGGCACTCGCCCGTGTTGGCATAAACACTTCTATCTTCTTCATAACGATAAGGATTTTTATGGCACCATTTTGATCCAACGAACTTGCTATGCATCATTTAAAAACACTTTGAAAATATAAACAAACCAAAGAATTTCAAAAATGCACCAAAATAACATCACTGTACGAAGAAATTACACTTTTGATATTCAGCAAATATTTGTATCGATTTGCGAAGTTATCGGCAATAAATCATGGTAATTTGAGTATATTTGGTGTTTAACTTGAAGAAACGATAACAATCCTTGTACCTGATGCACAGTGATGCTTATATATATACAAACATACAGCCGGGACACGCACCTCGTGACCCCTCGACGGCAGGATGGGTGTACAATGTCGTCTGTTTTCATGGCGGTAAAGTGGGCGTTGTACGTTAGCGCACCCTGGAGTCATGTTCACGTCAATACTGCATCCTAGTGTGCCCTGGTTTGAAGCTCGGCACTAGGGTTTCACTCAAGGAGAAACGCGATATTTGTCCGTATTTAATATCTTGAAAAGGGGTTCGAAAAACAATTGCAGCTGTATTTGTCAATTTCCAACAATGCCTCAATTTACAGCGTGTTTATCATTGACGCAATTGACACCGTAAAACTGTTCATTCATATTTTATTCTTTTGAAAAACACACTTTTTTCAACCCTGAACCCACATTACTCACTAAATTGTCTGTTATGTTTTGTGGTTGAATTGCCAGTAAATTATTATTATTAGTGGCAACATAGCTTGCAAAATCACGGTTTCCTCGTGCACATACATGTATAGTATATCAGTCCATCAAAATACGTTTACAAGAAGTTTAATGCCGTTTGAAAGGCAACATTGCATTTCATACTAAAAATATCTGCGAAGAGCAAATAGTGTAAAAGGAAGAACTCTAGAAAAACGACTAGACCGGCCCGGATTTCGGCTTGCTCGAACACAGATACCGATACTGTCAAATCCATATGCAGAAAAGCAAGATGCTTGTCTTTCAATGAAATAGACAGGGGACACATCAAGGCAAATTTCGTCAGCAATGTTCTTCATCGTAAAGGGAACACAATTGCGCACGTTCACAGCTAAAGATGTTATATATGTAAGCCCCGGTCGGCGGCCGATTTCAACGGCCTCTGACATATATATTGATACTGTTAAATCCATAGGTGAGACAAGGATCATACAGTGATAGTTTCGTCAGCGGTGCACTTTATCTTAAAGGGAAAAAAATAAGCATGCGCACGGTTTGCACACGTTTGATTCAGCACTTGTTGAACCCGGAACAGACGCTGGCACTTATTGAAACTGCGTCGACCGGCATTCCCTCTGCGGCTAAGAGAGATGGTAACAGGCGAAGAAACGTGGTTCAAAGAAAATAACAAAATACTGGTGAGTGAGGAAACTAGGCGTCCTGTGAAATCTAGGTGCAGCAGGAGTGTCACGCGGGTGATAATTGCTCTTTCCTTTAACAGTTCCGTGATTTTAACCCAAGTCCCAGAACCTGATCACAGTAGTGTCCCGGTTATACGTTAACTCTGCTGCTATTGACAACTATTTAACCAAGCACCCAGGTACCAGGTTGGCTATGATACTTCACCCGATGATCGCACCACAGGTTGATATATAATATTTGCAACAGCATAATCTCCAAGTTTTGCATTATCCACCATACAGCTCAGACCTATCACCTTGTGACGTCTGCTTGAAACTCCACGTGAACTCGATGCGGACGTCGTCAAGTTATGAGACGCGTTGCCCCGCTGTTCCTTATATCAGTGTACATATAGCTAACCCAAAGGCATTGTCAGACTGGATTTCACGGCCCAAATAGTGTCTGGACGCCAAGAGCGAAAACTTTGAGATATTAAAAGAGATATTTCTGCCAAGACACGATCTGACGCTCACACGCCTGTGTTGCTACTACTTATAAACTCTTCTCATAGCCTTTTTAATTAAGTGATATTTTATCATTTGTTTATTCCCTTAACTTTAAAAATATTTTTAATGGTAATTTTGATTATTTTATCTTAAACTAACATATACCAGGTAACGCTTGTAAAATATTTCAAAAGTTTGGTTTCCTCAGGGCATAAAAGGGCCAATGTAATAAAAATAATGACCCCCCCCCCCATTTTTGTTGTTGTTGTAGTAGTAGTAGTAGTAGTAGTAGTAGTAGTAGTAGTAGTAGTAGTAGTAGTAGTAGTAGTAGTAGAAGTAGTAGTAGTAGTAGTAGTAGAAGTAGTAGTAGTAGTAGTAGTAGTAGTAGTAGTAGTAGTAGTAGTAGTAGTAGTAGAAGTAGTAGTAGTAGTAGTAGTAGTAGTCGTAGTCGTAGTAGTAGTAGTAGTAGTAGTAGTAGTAGTATTCTACTTGTTGGTATGTCTTTCTTACGTGTGGTCGCTTTTTCCTGCAGTCGAGGGATCATCATTTTTATTGCGTTATTGCAACTAAGGGAGGTAACCCAATTCCTGTAATTTAACGGGATTGAGGATTTGGCTCCCATTGCTTAGGTGCGCGTGAAAATAATGTATATAAATGGACAGTAACAAACGAAGATAATATATGGAATTACGCAGATTTCCATTGTTTGTTAACCGATATGTTTTCGTATATTAAATAACTGGGTAATGCAATTGTGTTCTAACAATTGCATTATGAAATTGTTCGTTAAGGATGCAGTGCTGGATATATTTGTCTTAAAACATATTGCATTTTGGATGCAAAACAGTTTTTAATTGCCTTTAAATACAGCAAAGGCATAACAACTGTTTTATACAGGACTGGAATTGTAATGTACAAACGAACTCTGTGTTAACAGTGTATACGTATTTAAGTTCGCATATACCGTCACATTTCCTTAAACTAGGAAATACACAGCTTCGCACATCTGGCCATAACCATAACATGTGGACACGGGACGTTATGATCGTATAGAGAGACACGAAATACATTGTGAAGATGCCATCTTTTCATATGTATTTGTGACATATAAACCACTCGGAAAACCTATATCTTCCTATGCATATAATTCATAGACCCAGTACGGTTAAATCTTATGAAATGCAAAAAGGTACGAACAATTCCGCAAAATTTGATTGTTCCTGTTGACTTTCTGTTTTTCTTTTATAATTTATTCATGTTTAGCTTGTGTCAAAAAGTAGCGGCGCAATTGTAAATTTAATGTTCCCGCATTTGAAACACTATTTTTGGGTAAAGCTTTTATTCTTTTTGAAAACGCCAAGGTTTCATACTAATACAGCATGACAAACGTGGTCGCAAAATTGCTATTGCTGTAGGAACTGTGCTAATGAAACACTGATTATTGTATCTAAATACATGGCATGTACTTTTTATAATATGCCTTATCATGCTGACAAACTTATCATGCCTCAGTGATTCCATTCAGCCTCAGCTAAATATACAGTCCAATCAAAACACTTGGTTTCTAATCTTAAAATTAAGTTCAATCTAACTTGCATATTGAATACGGCTCACAGCTTCTAGACTGTGACATGCTTACTCTAAATGACTCTTTATGAAACAATATGCGACATGCTGTCAATAAAAATGATCGAGTCCAATCATAATGAAGTACAGAGGGGCGGTTCTATGATTCGACGCTGCAAGAGGGGCCGTAACTTCGGGGCGTAAGCTTTTGACTTGCGCCCCTCCGTCAGAACCGTATTTTATTTGGTTTAAAGTGTTGGCAGAGGGATTTCGGCGTAATTCCCCAAGAAAATTACGCTGCAGTATAGAGACTCTCTCACATGAGAACTCTGAAGGAAATCTTGTAGTTAATATTATCATTGATACGGAAATACTGGAAACACAGTACATATCAATGGGCTTGAAAATGATCTCTATAAGCATCAAATTCTCTAATATTTGTATTGAAATATACGTTGTCAATTCAATCTGTTCATGAAATAAAATACGTGAAAGTCAATACATGCTGATTTGTATATCGAGAAAGAAAGAAGTGACATTCAAATATAAAAGAACGTAACGGCATCTTCTGGCATTGACAAATGAATAAAAAACAGAACAGAATAGAATAGAATTTTATTAGACGTGTACCATCAAAGTTCAAAGTGACAAATGATTAGAAAATAATCACAATGTCCAGGTTATGTAGATACAGTATTTACATAAACTGTGCTTCACTCATAATCAAACGTTGAAACATTAAACATGCGAGCCTTTACAATAATCAATCAGGATTAGCTGCTAGATGTGTCCCTAAAGCTCGTTCTGTATTTATATATCTTCTAAGCGACTGAATGATGTTTCTAATTCTATTTTCAACACTTATTCTTTTTTAATACGCAGTATTTTTTTACAAAACATGCACAACCATCAACACAATGATCATAGCATATTAAGATAAGTAGAACGTTTATTAAACACGCACACGTTTACACGGACATAGCTGAACAATCCTTTATCTATGTGCATCTTAATACATGTGTGTTTCCTTTGGTAAATTATTAAAAACAATTATACAGTCGAAACCCGCGAAGATACATCGAGCCGCCTTAGAACATTCGAACCAAGCGGGATTGTTTACCTTCAGTGTAAAAAATCGGTCCTTTACATCTAGTTCGAGTCAACCAGGAATTCGAGCCAAGCGAGTTCGAGTCAACGGGGTTCGACTGTAGAGGTTATGTCTTATAGATTCGGACTTTTTATAACCAACTTCTTACCGATTTCATATCTTAATATTCAATATTTTGTTTCGTGTAAACGAAGTATAAATATATATATGTAAGCATATGAAAAATCCTTTAAATAAAACACAAAAACAGTATAAATAAATCTTCATAGAAACAGAGAGAAACACAAATACACACACAAATATCCTTGTAATACAAAAACCAGGCTAGTTTATCATCTGACAACTTTTCAATGTGCACCATTTTTCATATTGTCTAGAGCTCCGCTATGCAGATAACATTTTCGGTATTTACAACTGCATAATAATGGCTTCGGTTCATACAATCGCTCAAACACTGATTTTTGGTAACCATCTACTGTGCCATCATTAGTATTCACACTTTTTATGTCCTTTTGTAAATCCTCTTTATGTATATCGAAATCATCATCTGCCTTGTTGCATCTTTCTCTTGGATTCGCAGGTGGACCTAGTTTCCATTTTAGTCTGTCCAACATGGTAGAATTCCGATCTCTATAGCTGACAACGTCTTGTACTCTGTTTAGAGCACGAAGTTTTGGATCTGAAATATCTAATGTGTCAACATTATCAAAATTAATAATCACAATATTCCTGGACGGATCTGATTTAAATCTCGTCCAGATGGTTTCGAACTCCGACACGGTGTTATAGTCTGTCTGATACATATGGCAAAGAACGATCACGTAGGTCCTACTTGTCTCAACGCCTTGCATTACACCATACCCTCTATCCTCACCGTAATTAATGTCATAGTAGGGCACAAATATTGAATAGTTGCTATTTTTCAATTCTGGAACAATACAGTTATGGACCAGTTTGAACGACTCCTTATTTTCTTCGCACACGGATATAAAAACATCCAATAATTTTACACCAACTTTGTTTTTCTTCTGTTTAAACCGTCGCACTATTAGCATTAATTCGTATCGAAAACTAAAAATGAGTACAATCAAAATGAGGAGTAAGGTAACTAAAGACCCAAAGGAAACAACGACACTTGTAACATCTATAGTTGTTTCTAAGCAACCAAGGAAATCACTCGTAACATCTTCTGCGGGCGTCACTCCACTGACTGTCGTACATTTTAACCTGTTATACGCACTGTTGATTCTGATCCAATCCCCTACCCAAAGGTTTTGGCAGTCACATCGAACAGGATAGTCGCCAAACCTTATCTTGTGTGGATCCTTTTTTTCAAAATCTTTTCCAAGCGTGTCTAACATTTGGTCATTAATAATGAGTCCTTCTTGGTCCATGTTGTCGACATTCATGTTTTGCAAGGCATTCTCATCCATTTTCCTTATTGTATTTCCGCTCATGTCTAGTTTTATCAATCGCCACATATAGTTTGTATCGGGGATTTCAGTTATTTTATTCCTTGCTAACAGTAACTCGATGTTTTTGTTGTTCCAGTATCCAAATGGCATTTCATCAGGAAACTGTGTCAGACCTTTGTCGGAGCAGTTAACAATTACTCTTTTTTCACTCGGTTTGTCAATACATCTACAGAAACTAGGGCAGTTTTCTAACTCACAAGTAAGTTCATTATACTTTTTCTCCTCAAGGAGCGTTACCATGTCTTTACCTTTCATCCAGTCGGGATGATTACAGCTAAAAGACTGATTCAAGTTTCTCCAGTACTTAACGTAAGTGACGCCTGTACTAACCAGAGGGTAAATGTTGCAGTCACAGTTAAAAGAACTTGCATCAATGCGTATCTCACCCTTGAAGTATTTTGGGAGTTCAGTGAAATCGATGCCGAGTGCCGTAAAGTTGAAGAAATGTTTGATGCCTGCCTGTTCTGCGAGTATGTCACCAGGCCCATTCATTGTGTCCATGACGTAACCAAGATCATTTGTGAGATCCTCAACGTTTCCATTAGATACATTAATCTTGCAGAATGGCCCGGGCATGAACAAATTAGTGATATCAAATTTTAGAAAATCGTTCTGAGAGAAATCCACAATACATATATTCTGATCGCCAATGTCAAGGACGTTCGGACCTATATTTTCCAACTTGTTATTATTTGACAATGTAAGAACTCGTAGATTCTTTATTTCACTAAATGTATCATTGCTTATGTATCTGATTAGATTGTTATCCAAATGTATCGTATCCAACATTCTCAAGCATTTTATCATTGAAATGTTTTTAATATAGTTGTTTGAAAAATCAATTTTACAAGAGTGTCCGCAAAGTCACAAATGTTCTCTGGAATCTTCGTCAAGGAACTTCTTGGATAAATAACTTCAGTGATGGTCGCACTAGGATTTCTAATAATGATCGCATTTCCAAACACCTCCACTATTTCAATATCTAATTGACCGAGCGTCTCGGGACAGGAAAAGTTCTCGTTGTTTCTCCGTGTTTCCCAACGAGCAGCACTGATCCGTTCTCTCGTCGCCCAGACAGTCATTTGGACAACATAGAGGTTTTCTCGTGCCGGAGTGCCACTCAAAGTATCCAGAATTATTGTAACACGCCAGTAAGCATACAGTGGTATGTGCCATCAATAGTGATTGAATGAATAAAGCAACCATTCTGTTACCAAACCGAACGTTGTATCTCAATAGATTTAGTTTTGAGCATGGCTTGAAGTAATATGAAGTACGGGCTGTATATGCGTATATATAGCCAATCGATTCAACCAATAGCGTTAGTTTAAAAGGAAGTGAGTTCATCAGGTGGCTCCTCATTTATAGATTTTAATGTATATGAACAATTTATATTTGTAAAGCCTGGATCAAAAGTAAATAATTTTACATTAAATCTGCACTCTCACAGATTGAACATTTTGACAACTTTATTTTTTTTTTTTGGTCTTGGAACGAGCCAATTTATGCGAAAATGCATGGAAACCATTGACATAAGACAGCTGACAAAAACTCAGATCGCAGATTTTCATAAGTTCAAAAATTGGTCATTTATGCTTTTTTAAAACCGTTTAATACATTAAGACATTAAACATTAAGTGTCGAACGGAAATATAAAAACCTGCGATCTGATATTTTGTCAGCAGTCTTATATCACTGGTTTGCAGATATTTACGCAATGATTGGCTCATTCCAAGACAAAAAATTAAAAAAAAGTTGTCAAAACGGTAAATCTGTGAAACTGCAGCTTTAAGCTATGGATCATATTATTAATTATATATCTATTGAGAGGGCTTCAAAAGACTCGATGATGATCAAAACGTTTTTACACCCATTAATATATGGCCCACCGTCTCTATATTAATTTAACACTGGTTACAAATGATTGGCGCAATGCGGACTCAGATAATTTCCGTTATTGAATACATTGAATAAATTGTAAAGAGTATGTCGATAATTTGTAAGGTGGTTCACATTAAAGAAATGAGGAAATACGATACTTTGTAATATTCTTCAAATAAGATGCAATTTTTATATGCCCTTTAAATGTAAATTTGAATATTCGGGACTATGTAAATGCGTGATCAATAAATGTAGCAATAACAACGTAAAAAATTAATTTCATGTGGTATAGTTAAGTGATATATCATTTTAAAGGTTACGTCATTACAAACTCAAATATGCACATTTTTTTAAAATTCTTATTTTTTTTTACAAAATTATGGCCCTTTTAATTTTACATTTTTATCATTTTTTCTACCAAAATAGGTCAAATTCAAAACTTCGGAATTTAAATGAAATAAATAATGTAAAACAACACATTTTGTTTAATTTCTATAAATTTAATACACACTCCTAAATATCAGAGTGTAAACAAAAAATGTTTTAAGCAATTTATTTCACGTTAAAAAAATTGATGAAAAAACGTCTATTTTTAAGAAATTTTAAAAATGCACTATATTTTGAAGAATGAGCTAGCAATAAGGTAAAAGACATTCTTCCATTCACTGCTTGGCTGTTGCATTTTTATAATTAATAGTATTATAAATAGGAAGATGAAAGGCAAACAAAAAATTAGTTGCCATGGTAACCATTCAATAAAAATACAAAAAAGGCTAAGAAACATCGCTTTTTTGTTAAAAAGGAAAATTATGTATTTCTTTCATTGATTTGCCTGACAATTGTAAAAAAGGTGAACTTAAAATCATCTTGCAATTCTGAATATTTTAATATAAGTATGAGATTGTCAGCAATTTTTAAGGTTAAATTATAAATATAATTGTATACAAAGTATGACCAAATGAATAAAAAATAACAGAAATATTTTATTGACTGAAGCGGACATGCTAAAAAAGTATCACATTAAAAATACTTAGGTTTTTAGACAACAATTACAGTTTCCTAAGAAAACTAGACTCTAGTTACCATGGCAACTGTTTAAAGTGACACACTTATTGAATACCAATGCATACACATGTATAACAAACATACTTTGACTGTTAACCCTTTAACTACTTACTTTATAATTCATTTATGGAAAATATTTAGTACTGATAACAAGATTGTAAATGTCCATACATGTATTTGTAACCATTCATAACATGTGAAGTTTTACACATAATAAGACAACATTTTATATGGAAACATTTTCACTCTATGATCACTCAAAAAATGAAGGAACTGTTCATGCTGTACCGGGGTATTTGGAGGTGCAGATACTTCTTATTGCAAGAAAATTAATCCTCTTTGCACTACACTGTAATCTTGGATATTGCAGGAATTGAGAGAGAATCTGTGAGACACTTCATGGTATGACTGTTGCATGATAGAAATACTGTCAAATACTGTCAAATTACACCAAGCTGATTTTTTTCTCAGAAACCATCATGAGCCTGAAAATATATCAAAGGAATGTGTTGATTTCAATACACATGTACACAAAAGAAACTGAATGCATTCAGTTTATATGGCAACAAATATACACAGATGTATATATACAGTGTAAAAAGGTTTTATCACAATTTATTAAGGGAATAAATTATATTACCAGATATAATCTTAATAAAGTTGACATACATGCAGAGAGAAATAAGGATTTTTCTACTTTAAAACTTCACACTGTTCAACATTTTTGTCCATTTTTTTGTACATAGCAAATTACTTTTTCTTTTTACTAATTTATTTTTCCTTTCAAAATTATTCCTCAAAAAGGTCAACATTATATTTTTAATAGAGCAAAAAAATACAAAGGTAAAATAACTAATTAAGCGACAAATGCATGTTAGCAGATCCTTAATTAGTTTTGGCAGTTTGTATGATTGTTTGTTTTAGTGTCGTACAAGAGTACATGATAGTGTTATACAATTAAAATTCAGTTTAACGATAAGCAATGACCAAATAATACTCTGTGTTTGTGTCTTTTGAAGTGTGTGTATATGTGCGGTGTGCGTGTAAATGCGCGTGTGCGTGTGTGTGTGCATGCGTGTACGCATCAGTGCTTGCGTGTGTACGCATGTGTTGCAAATGTATTTTTTAACTTTGATATTTTATCCCTATAATAAAGATGTTATGAACGAATGTTAAATTGATACAGATATGAAATCTCCCTCGACTTCTTCATAGTGGTGTGACCACAGACGATATCTAAACAGTTGAGTTGACCCATTGAGTGGAAGAAGTGAGAGACATGTAGTAGTAATAGGCGATAGAAAGGCTTCCAATCAATAGTTAAAATGAAAATTTTAATACTAATTTCTCGTACAAATGTAAATTAAACACAATTGGATCAACTAACACTCATAAATGACAAATAGCAGCACCATCTTAACTCGTGTATTTACAAAAGATTAAAGATAAAACATAAACAGAAACAATTTGTTATTGTAGTACATTTAAACCTTTAATTATTTCCCTATAATAAAGGCCCCCTCTTATTCCGTTTTGTGGTGTGACGTAAATCGTTGTTATGTGGAGTCCGTTAGGGATGTACGGATATTTGTTTATACAATCGCGAGTCAAGGCCAGTGCTATCCGACATCCAGTATATGTAGTTTGGGCGGAGCTATGAATATTAAAATTTTATTGTGAAAAAGCGATGCCGTACTGTATTGTGGTTAGGTTATTCTCAACTATAAAACTACGTAGCAAATGTCTACTCAACTTTTGCCATAGTTACTGTTCTTGGCCTGATGTTAGAAAGTGTTATTAATCATGTTCTTTATTGATTGAAATTGTAAATAAACTGATCTCGATCGGAAAAAACACTTTTATAATGGGTGTTCCATATTTAGGTACTGTACCAATTTAGATACGGCCCCTTGTGCGTACATATAGGCCTTATTAGAATATAACCATATAGACGTATAGCTAAACGTAGAAAGTCCATTTACGTTGTATTTCGCAACCCGTAACATCTTTATTTAAAAAAATGCATTCTATGTAAAATAACAAAATGTCACCGTGATTTTTTGTCAATACTGTAGAAAAACAATATTCGTCTATCCCTATATAGTGTCGTATAGAAGGACAACCATTACAAGTTACAACAACCGGTAGAAGAAGGTCAATATAGGCTCAGCTCAAACCTATAGTGTCTCCTAAGGTAACAATCAGCAGGTCGAGGTTTTTTATATTCAGCTCAGGCCTAATATGTCCAAGTGTTTTCTCTTAAGTCGATAACCATTAGACTGAGGTCACTATAACTATGTTCAGCGCAGGCCTTAAATGTCCCTCAAAAAGTCTCTTAAAGCGACAATCAGTGTGCGGAGGTCACTATATGTTCAGCTCAGGCTTTGTTCCCCATGTTTGTGTCTCCTTAGGTGACAACCAGTAGGCGGAGGTCATTTAATATACAATTCAAGACTATAATATCCCTAAAATGTAGGTCCGTAAAAAGACAACCAGTAGACTGAGTACATTATGTGTGTGTTCAGTTCAAGACTATAACGTCCGTATGATGTATTTTATAAGGCAACAACCAGTAGGCGGAGGTCACTATTTATATATCTAAGGCGATAACCAGTAAACGGAGGTCATTATGAGTTCCGTTCAAGACTAGAACGTCCGTATAAGGGTCCGCCAAGGCGATAACCAGAAGTCGGATGTCATTATGTGTTCAGTTCAAGACTATATAACGTCCGTATTAGGGTCTTTCAAGGCAACAACCAGTAAACGGAGGTAACATTATGTTCAGCTGAATTCTAGTATGTCCCTGTGTCTTTTATGGCGACAACCAGTAGACGGAGGTTATTATGTGTTCAGCTCAAGACAAGAAAGTTCGTATAAGGATCTTCCAATTTGACGACCAGTAGACGGAGGACAATAAATATACAGTTCAAGACTAGAATGCCACTTTAATGCATTGTAGAAGGCGACAACCAGTAGACGGAGGTTATTATGTGTTCAGCTCAAGACAAGAATGTTCGTATAAGGATCTTCCAATTTGACGACCAGTAGACGGAGGACAATAAATATACAGTTCAAGACTAGAATGCCCCTTTAATGCATTGTAGAAGGCGACGGCCAGTAGACAGTAACTATATGTTCAGCCGATGTCTAGTATGTGCCTATTTTGGCGACAACCGTTTTACGGAGGTCATTAAATATACAGTTGAAGTCTAGAATGTCCATATTATGTATTGTTTAAGGCGATAACTAGTAAACGGAGGCCGTTAGATATACAGTTTTAGACTATAATATCCATTTAATATATTGTATAAGGCGACAACCAGAAGGCGAAGATCACTTTTTGTTCGGCCGAGGGATAGTATGTCATTATTATGTGTCTATTGGGGTGGCAACCAGTAGACGGAGGTCAATGTTCAGCTGAGGTCTCGTATGTCCTTATTATGAGCCTATTAGGATGACAACCAGTAGGCGGAGGTCACTGTTCAGCTGAGGTCTCGTATGTCCATATTATGAGCCTATTAAGACGACAACCAGTAGGCGGATGACATTGTTCAGCTGAGGTCTCGTATGTCCATATTATGAGCATATTAGGAAGACAACCAGTAAGCGGAGGTCATTGTTCAGCTGAGGTCTCGTATGTCCATATTATGTGCCTATTAGGAAGACAACCAGCAGGCGGTCATTGTTCAGCTGAGGTCTCGTATGTCCATATTATGTGCCTATTAGGACGACAACCAGAAGGCGGAGGTCATTGTCCTCTATACCTATAAGAAAGACAACCAGTAGGCGGAGGTCATTGTTCAGCTGAGGTCTCGTATGTCCTTATTATGTGCCTATTAGGGCGACAACCAGTAGGCGGAGGTCATTGTTCAGCTGAGGTCTCGTATGTCCATATTATGTGCCTATTAGGACGACAACCAGTAGGCGGTCATTGTTCAGCTGAGGTCTCGTATGTCCATATAATGAGCCTATTGGGATGACAACCAGTAGGCGGAGGTCATTGTTCAGCTGAGGGCTCTAATGTCCATATTATGAGCCTATTAGGAAGACAACCAGTAAGGGGAGGTCATTGTTCAGCTGAGGTCTCGTATGTCCATATTATGAGCCCATTAGGACGACAACCAGTAGGCGGAGGTCAGTGTTCAGCTGAGGTCTCGTATGTCTATATAATGAGCCTATTAGAAAGACAAACAGAAGGCGGAGGTCATTGTTCAGCTGAGGTCTCGTATGCCCATATAATGAGCCTGTTAGGAAGACAACCAAAAGGCGGAGGTCATTGTTTAGCTGAAGTCTCGTATGTCCATATTATGAGCCTATTAGGACAAAAACCAGTAGGCGGAGGTCATTGTGAAATTAGTTAAAGACTATAGCTTCCGTATTAGAGTCTTCCCATGCGACATTATATTTACAGTTTAAGCCTGGAATGTCTCTTTAATGTATTGTGCAAGGCGACAACCAATTGGCGGATGTCACAATATGTTCAGCTGAGGTCTGGTATGTCATTATAAAAGTATGTCTCCTATGGCTTCAACCTGCAGGTGGATGTCACTTTATGATCAGCTCACGTCTAGTATTTCCCTTTAATGTACCTATGCCTATTAGGGGGACACAGTAGACGGATGTTATTATTTGTTCAGTTCGAGACTAGATCGTCCGCATTAATTTCTTCTCAGGAGAGAGCCAGAAGACTGAGGTCATTACATATACAAAGACTAGAATGTCTCTATTATGCTTTCAATAAGGCGACAAGCAGTAGGCAGGTCTAGATAGGCTCATCTTTGACTCGATAGTTAAGAGGTTTACCGAGGACATTTGTTCTTACAATGTGGTAATTGAGTGTGGTGTCAATAAATGTATGGCATTATTCTATTAACATTTTGTCCGTCTGTCCATCAGCAACTGTAGTATTACCATCACTTCATACCCCTTAAAAGGGCCTTATCATTTTTGTTTAAAATGATGCTGTTCATGGGTCCGTACTTATACGTTTTTAATGTGGTGAAATGGTGTACACCTTAACTCCAAGTAGGGAGGCTAAATGTTTCCCTAATATTGCTCTTTTTGGTGACAACCAAGAAGCAATCATGAACCTTAAATCTTATGCAAATGGCCAAGTGATGAAATACAATTGCAAATAGTACAACGTTATATCATTTTATTGGTTTTATACATAATATTTATACAATCAGGTATCAAGTTACAACATTTATGATAGACTGTGAATGGCAACACAAGACTGAGGAAGATAGAGGGAGAAAAAAAGATGAACGAATAGAAATAGATATAACAGACACACTAAGGGCAACAGAGGAATAGAACATACACCTCCAGTTAGAGAGGTAGAAGAAGCATGCATAAGCACAGGCAAAGAAACACGAAGAGAAATATAGCGGTAGAACAAGCATGTACACACAATGATTTAGAGGGAGATCACGCACGCACATGTGCTTATATACACACCCACTCACACACAGATAAAAGGAGGCAGATAACATACAAAGGAATAAAAGGTAGACGAAGCACACAGACACACACACGCACACACACACACACGCACACGCACACGCACACGCACACACACACACACACACACACACACACACATTGTTATGGTAAACAGTAAAAGTACCTGTTTCCTTGTTTGCCTTCTTGTTTGCCTTTAACTTCAATTAATTTAATTCATATGGTAAACAATTATGCATGGTGTTTATTATCATATAAACCATGCAAACATGCAACAACAAATGGACGATTTAAGAAAAAATCAAATTTCATGCCGAAAAATAGGTAATAAAAGTCAATGAGCAAAGACAAAATAAATACATTTTTGATATGTAAGAAACTGATTTCCTTAGCATCGATAAATGTAAAATGATTTCACTGCTAATAATGCACAAAAAATCATTCCTTTAATATTTTTGGTGCCCGGCAAGCATGAGGTTTGGCGCTATTAACTGGTTTAAATCCTCCTTGAGTTTCACTCTCCGTTAAAAAGGGAAATTACGACATTAATCATGAAATGGATTCACTTTGGTATGTCCTTTCGATAGCTCTGAAACTCCTTATGAATGATGACCTCAATCTCCTCCTTAGTGCACCTCACACCTGTTGGACATAAAATATGTAGATTACATAAGAATTTAGACTTTCAGAACATAACAGTTATAATTAATAATATTCAATAACAATCATATCTTTACTTTATAATTTTTGCATTTTCATTTCCTACAAAATCTTATAGAAAAAAATTAACCAAATAAAACTTTCTTAGTATCACACTATTTTTAAAGACCAAGGAATACACAGACCAAAACAGTTATTTCCACTGTTAGATTAGATTTCAATGTAATACATGATGTGCCGAGATATTTACATAAATTTAATTGGAAAATATTTGAGGTGGTACGCAAACTTTAACATAAATTCTAAGTAGAAAAAGGGGCATAATTGTGTCAAAATGCTTGATGGGGTTACCCCCTCATGTGTACAGGTTGGGGGCATGATGGTGAACAAGTGTGCAAAGTTTCAAAGCCATATGTCAATGGACTTTGAAAATATTTGAGGTGGTACGCAAACTTTAACATAAGTGGTTACGCCGACGCTTGGGTGACTAGGATAGCTCTCCTTATTCTTCGAATAGTCGAGCTAAAAATAGGATACTAATAAGACACATATATTTGCCTTAGAAGGATCAGATAGCATTTATCCTAATAATTTTAGAACTAAAAACTCTTACACAAAGGATAACAAAAGCCAAATCTACACATAAATGTTATCAAATTCAGTAAGCCAAGTCAGCAAATGTACCTGTTCATCATCATCAATAGGACCAAATCCACTATGTTGTATGGCTCTCTTGGCTCTCTGTGTCAGCCCAGTGAAGATCATAAGTGTCATATACTATTTTTGGAAGCATTGTGTGCCCTGCACTGTTGTCTGGCCTTTTTCCTATAAAATAAGTGCAAAGTTTCATTGCTGTTTCTCTAAGGCTATTATGATATTAAATATTTCGCAACCGGGAAAGTCAATGTGATATGTACTTGATTCAAATAATTCACTATGTTAAGCAGGAGTATAATATAGATTCTGTACACATGTATCAGGTGTTACATTGGACTTATTATTATTCAATAAACAGCCAAATGGGTAGAGTGTATAATAAACATGTATTTATAAATATGGTATGTACAGTAAAATCAAACGATCTTGGTTCAACATTCATCTGCTTGAGTTGAAATGTAAAACTATAAACAAGAGGGCCATGATGGCCCTAAATCGCTCACCTGATTGAAAGAGTTTAACCTTTGTTATTAATATAGCTTGTTTCTCAAAGAATATTGAACAAGAGCTGTCAAAGTATGTGACAAATGCCCCCCAATGTGACATTGATCTATGAACAAGTACATAAAAAGTTGATCTTGCCTTTATGTGTCGACTACATACTGCAAGTTATATTAAATTGCCTCTGAGCATAGAAAAAAAAACAATCATACTAAATGACAGCCAACACTCTTTATGTCCTCATATTCAGCATTCCATTGTGAATAAACACTTAGTGTATCTTTCACCTTAGAGGTAGGGACATGGGTCTTGCACACGACACGTTGTCTTGGTATGTCGAAAACATATGGCAAGTCATTTTAAAATCTGTCCATATAAGAGTAAGTCACAGCGCGGACACGACAGCCTATATTTTCCTTCAGGTTGCCATGGCAACCAGAGTTCTACATGGAATTAATTTCTTTGAACAATTTTGAAAAAGCACCAACCAAGGATCATTCCTATGAAGTTTCATCAAAATTGTCAAAGCGGTTTAGGAGAAGAAGATGATTATAACCAATTGTTGACATTTTCCTTTAGGTTGCCATGGCAACCGGGCCAAACAAAATTATGTGAACAAATTTATGAGAGGTCCATGCAAGGACACTTCAAACCAAATTTGCTGAAGATCTATCAAGGGGTTCATGCGAAGAAAATGTTAAGTTTTTTTTACTAATTTTAGCTCTGGTGGCCCTTAAAAGGGGCCAAACAAAATTATTTGAAAAGACCTGACAGAGGCCCATGCTAGGATGCTTCAGACTTGAAGATCCATCAAGCAGTTAATAAGATCAAGTTGTTTAAAGGTTTTTCTATCTTTTGCTCTGGTGACCCCTAAAAGGGGCCAAACAAAACCATTTGAACAAAGTTGAGAGAGGACCATGTAAGGATGCTACATATCAAGTATGGAGTCATTCTGACCTTTACTTTCAGAGGAAAAGATGTTTAAGTGACAAGACAATGTAAAAACAAATGACCCCTGAGCAAGGCCAATTTGACCCCGGGACAATAATTTGAATACCTTTGGTGTAGGTCCACTAGGTAACACTATATACCAAATATGAAAGCTCTAGGTCTTATATTTTGGAGAAGAGGATTTTTAAAGTTTTATTATATAAGACTATATAAAAATATTGAAAACCTAAGCCTATGAACACGGGGCGTGGCCAATTTTGACCCCAGGGCTAAAGTTTGAACAATCTTAATAGTGGTCCAATAAACAATGCTTCATACCAAATATCTAAGGCCTTCGCCTTTTGGTTTCGGAGAAGAAGATTTTATAAGTTTTCATCATATACATATATAAGGAAACCCATGACCACCCGGATGGGGCCATTTTTTGACCCCAGGGTCAAAGATTGAACAATATTGGTACAAGTCAACTATATGATATATCATGCCAAATATCTAAGCTCTTGTCACTACTTGATTTTACTTGTGTATCTATATATTTGTTATTAATTGTTGTATGTGGCCCATATTGAAAATTGGTATGTGTACTAAATATGTTATCCAGTTTAAATTAAGACGTTACTTGTCTTTGTGAGTTCGAAGAAGATTTTTTAAGTTTTCACTATAACACATATAGAGAAAACCCATCAGCCCCGGGGTGTGGCCAATTTTGACCCCAGGGCCATAATTTGAACAAACTTTGTAGAGGTCCACTAGACGATGAATCATGCCAAATATCTAAGCTCTAAGCCACGTAAGTTCAGAGGAGATGATTTTTGAAATTTTCACTATTAACATATAGAGAAAACCCATGACCCCCGAAGGGGGTGGGGCCAATTTTGACCCCAAGGCCATAATTTTAACAATCTTTGTAGAGGTCCACTAGACGATGAATCATGCCAAATATCTAAGCTCTAGTCCAAGTAAGTTCAGAGGAGAAGATTTTTGAAGTTTTAACTATAAACATATAGAGAATACCCTAACCCCCCTGGGCGGGGCCAATTTTGACCCCAAGGCCATAATTTGAACAATCTTTGTAGAGGTCCACTAGACGATGAATCAAGCCAAATATCTAAGCTCTAAGCAACGTAAGTTCAGAGGAGATTTTTGATTTTTTTTTAATATAAACATATAGAGAAAACCCATGACCGCCCAGGGGCGGGGCCAATTTTGACCACAGGGCCATAATTTGAACAATCTTTGTAGAGGTCCACTAGACGATGAATCATGCCAAATACCTAAGCTCTAGTCCAAGTAAGTTAAGAGGAGAAGATTTTTGAAGTTTTAATTATAAACATATCAAGTATACCCATGACCCCCCAGGGCGGGTCCAATTTTGACCCCAAGGCCATAATTTGAACAATCTTTGTAGAGGTCCACTTGACGATGAATCATGCCAAATATCTAAGCTCTAGTCCAAGTAAGTGCAAAGGAGAAGATTTTTGAAGTTTTCACTATAAACATATAGAGAATACCCTAACCCCCCGGGGCGGGGCCAATTTTGACCCCAAGGCCATAATTTGAACAATCTTTGTAGAGGTCCTCTAGACGATGAATCATGCCAAATATCTAAGCTCTAGTCCACGTAAGTTCAAAGGAGAAGATTTTTGAAGTTTTAACTATAAACATATCAAGTATACCCATGACCCCCCGGGGCGGGGTCAATTTTGACCCCAAGGCCATAATTTTAACAATCTTGGTAGAGGTCCACTAGACGATGAATCATGCCAAATATCTAAGCTCTAGTCCAAGTATGTTAAGAGGAGAAGATTTTTGAAGTTTTAACTATAAACATATCAAGTATACCCATGACCCCCCGGGGCGGGGCCAATTTTGACCCCAAGGCCATAATTTTAACAATCTTGGTAGAGGTCCACTAGACGATGAATCATGCCAAATATCTAAGCTCTAGTCCAAGTAAGTTCAAAGGAGAAGATTTTTGAAGTTTTCACTACAAACATATAGAGAAAACCCATGACCCCCCGGGGCGGCGTCAATTTTGACCCCAAGGCCATAATTTGAACAATCTTTGTAAAGGTCCACTAGACGATGAATCATGCCAAATATCTAATCTCTAGTCCAAGTAAGTTCAGAGGAGAAGATTTTTGAAGTTTTAACTATAAACATATAGAGCATACCCATGACCCCCCGGGGCGGGGCCAATTTTGACCACAGAGCCATAATTTGAACAAACTTTGAAGAGGTTCACTAGACGATGAATCATGAAAAATATCTAAGCTCTAGGCCAAGTAAGTTCAGAGGAGAAGATTTTTTAAGTTTTCACTATAAACATATAGAGAAAACCCATGACCCCCCGGGGCGGGGCCAATTTTGACCCAAGGGCCATAATTTGAACAATCTTGGTAGAGGACCATTTGGTGATCCTACCTACCATATATCAACGGCCTAAGCCTTGTGGTTTGGGAGAAGAAGATTTTTAAAGTTTTTCCTTTCCATTGCCATGGCAATCAGAGTTCTGCATGGAATTCAATTCTTTGAACAATTTTCAAAGGGGACCACCCAAGGAACATTCCTGTGAAGTTTGGATGAAATTGGCTAAGCGGTTTATGAGGAGATGTCGTTTAAAGTAAAAATTTACGGACGGACGCCGGATTGACGCCGGACAAATTGTGATCACAAAAGCTCACCTTGTCACTATGTGACATGTGAGCTAAAAAATTACATTACCTTGACTTCCTTAGACATCAAGAACTGCACTAGGGTTTCATTCTTTTCTTTCATGTTTTGCAACCTGCAAGGTAGATATCAAATTGCATTAACCAACCAAAAACAAATACAGTTTGAGGCAAACCATGTGATTCACTGTTTATCATCCAAATATTTTGATCATTTTTTATAAAAAATATTTTTTATTGCCATGGCACCTTACATTTTGTGCCTGAATCAAGACCATTTCCACAAACTTAAGATTAAAGAACCTTCCAGAAGTAATAATACACTTGTTTACAAAACACAAATTGAACATTTTACTTACAATTTGTGTTAACAGCATCCAAAGAATTGGCCTCATAAAAATATAATTTCATTATCTCTATAGAGCCATCTTCGTTAACTTCCAGAATATGTTTGGAGTTCTTGCACAATCCGGATTTTTTTATGTGAAAATTAATATAATTCATCAATAAAGGCTTACCTTTTTTTACCTTTCTTTGAAAGCACATCCTTTGGTGTTTTTTTGTCTTGAATTCCCTTTCTCTGGTGTTTCCCCATGATGCTCTCTTGATCTTAAAAGTATCAAAGGTCAAAAGCATACGGGTCTAAACTCTGACACAAGAAATTGATGGTATATCATAATAAAAGTATTTTTGTACTTGGCACATTTAGATGTGTTCTCACCCATAGGATTAATGTACACCAACAATTTGCATTTGACCATAACTCTTGGGGCCCAAAACATAATCTCTTAAAAGGTCTCTGGAAAAATCTTCATATATATATATATATAAACTAAGTTTGGTCGCAAAATGTCGACCCTTACCTAAGTTATTTAATACTAACCATTTTTCTATAAATAGTAACTTTGACCTTGACCTTGATCCTAGGGGCCTCAAACGCAATCCCATGAAAGGTCTCCATAAACTCTTCCTATATACCAAGTTTGGTGACTAGATGCCAAACCTAGCTAAAATTATTCAATACATAAGGTGACTTTGACGCTGCCCTCCCACTAGCCTGCCCGAACAATGACACAAGTCATTTTAATAAATAGTTTTCCCTTTGTCAAAACCTGGAATAAGATGTGCAACAGAAATAAAAAAAAAATCAACCAAGGGCCATAATTTATAATCAAGGTTAAAATGTAGTTAGGTAACCTTGTTGTAATATGGTCATCAATAATTCTGTGACGTATTTAGTCAAGTGAATGAAGGGTATAGAATTTTTTTTTATTAAATCCCAACTTGCCCTACTTGAACCTGCCCTAAAACTTTAACCTAAGTTCCTTAAGGGGCCATAACTTGTATTAAAGATAATATGGAGTTATGTAACCTTATTGTGTAATAGTCCCAAACAACTGTTGAAGTATTAACAAGCATTTTCAGTGAAAAGATATCCCCCCGCCAATGATGGCTTGTTTGTGCTTGATGGCTTGTTTGTGCTTGAAGGTTAAAAAAAATCTCAAAAAGAATAAGATAAGCACATTGGTTTTACTGAGAAATGGCTGTGAATGTGCATTTTTCAAAAAATCAAGGGCAATAACTCCAAGGACAATTGACCAATCAAATTTTTTTTTGGACGGGCATCATTCCAGGATAGTGGTTCATATTTATTTTAAGTTTCATGAAATTATACCGGCTAGTTACTGAGAAAACGCAGGTGACGGACGGAAGGATAGACGGACAAAAGGAAAGACGGACTGACGGACGGAAGGATGGACGGACAACGCCATTTCAATATCCCCCTCCCTATTTCATAGGCGGGGGATAATTAAGTCAATTGAATGAAGGATAAAGAAGTTATTAATAAATATCCCAACCTGCCCTAAAACTTTAACCTAAGTTCCATAGTCAATCAGGGGCCATAATATGTATAAATGATAATATGGAGTTATCTAACCTCATTATGTGATGGCCTTGAACAATTTTGTAAAGTATTAAATGAATTAAATGATGGGTATTGAAGTTTTAAGTGAAAATCCCAACTTGCCCTTACACTTTAACCAGACGCCGGCGTGAGTAGTAAAGTCCTCCTTATTCTTCGAATAGTCGAGCTAAACTTGGACAGGATAAACACTTCATGTTTGTCATCTTGAATACTGCTTAAATCTTATCAGACCAACCTAGCTCAAGGAATCCACCAATAAAGTGATGTACATAGCACTTTCTCACATTAATTACTTTATTTTCAAAAAGGAATATTAAACTATACATTTGTAGTTACCTGATCAAGACTGCCGAAGGTCACTTCATTTTCATTTTTTTCCCAACAGAAACGGCTTCAACAATGAATATGTCAGTTTGTCCAGGCTGCCAAGGGAATCAACTTTTAGAAATGGCTCCAGTGAGGTACCCTCCCTCAAGCCAATATCTCCATCTACACCAATCAGATTGAGTATAAAAATTTGCACTGTCCACTCTAGCATCCAACTTCCTGTTGTCACAGCAACCACATAGCGTAACACTGAAAATCATGGTTTAAATTTCAGAATCAAAATTATGATCCCATCACAGGCTGATAACAACTATACGCCAAATGGCGACATGTGAAAGAGACTTTGACACAGATATTTCTCTTCAATGCAATTACATTACAGAATAACATGGAGTTGAAAAATACATGTGAGCTGTGGCACTACGCCTCAGCATGTTTTTTTGAAAATCCAATAATGCATGGTAAAGTTACAGCCCTGATATGGATTAGTCTAAACCAGTCCCATCAACAGTACTCATTTTGACATTTAAGTTGTAAGTGTGACTTTAATCTTTAATGAACAGACCTTGGTCTTTTGTGTAACACACCACCTCATCATGGTGTACCTTCATGGCAAGTTGTTTGAAAATCCTATAATGCATGGTCAAGATACAGCCCAGACAAGGATCATTTCAACCTTTGACCTCTAATCATGACCTTGACCTTTGACATACAGACCTGCTTCTTGTGCGCGAAACACACCACCTCACCATGGTGGACCTTCATGGCAAGTTTTTAGAAAATCCTATAATGCACAGTCAAGAGACAGCTGGGACAAATTCAGTCTGCATTTACCTACGGACACACATGCATGCACGCAAAAACACAGAACCCCCATTGTGATAACTATGTCTCACTCACCGCAAACAGGCTTGTCAACAAATGCCTGTTTACTAACACTTAAGATTTGTTTGAGCATTTATACTGTATAAACGCAGTAGAGGACACAAGCTAACTCCAAAAAATCAAATGAATTCTTTCTTGATACAAAGCAATTAACATTAATACCAGTACTTAATACCCAACATTATGTGGGAAGTTTAAAGCTGCACTCTCACAGATTGAACATTTTGACAACTTTTTTATTTTTTGTCTTGGAATGAGCCACTTTTTTGCGAAAATGCATGGAAACCAGTTATACAAGACTCCTGACAAAAAAATAGATCACAGATTTTCATATTAAGTTCAAAAATTGATGTTTTGTGCATTTTTCTTAAACCGTTAGTAACGCTTTTTAAAGCCATGAAACAGAAATATTAAAGTCTGATCTGATCTTCAACATTCTTTTATCATTGGTATGCAGATATTTATGCATCTGTGAGAGTGCAGCTTTAAGTACAAGAAATATTTAAATAGACCTGGCAGGCTAGGGGTGCCTTTACGTACTGCTGGTAGTCCTCTACAGATTGAACCATCAACTTTGTCAAGGGCAAGCCAGTGGTCGACGAAGTACATAAGCTTATCACTGCTATCCTCATCATACATTCACACCTAAGTACAAAGACAAAGTGCAAGACAGAGAATTAGTATATAGGCTAAATAACAATCTCAGATGTCATGTATTATTTACAGAACAGATATAGAACTATGGCCCATTATAGGATTTTAGGGCGATGTATGTTAGTACAAATCACGATTCTCATAATGATCATTATACTTAGCTTCTAGTGGCTTAAGTTAATCAAAAGGAATGCACAATAAAATCAGCAATATCATACATAATCAAGCCTCCAGTCAGGTTAGAGCCAGAGTTGTCACATTCTAGTCGGATCTTGGTTACTCAGCAAACCTGCCCGGTGCTGATATGGAACTCAGACTTGACCCCGGAAGTGAATGCCAGAGTCCCAGGTTCTAAAGATGAGAGGAGGAGGGCTGCAGTGTGGCCACTGGTGCCATACATGGTGATTTGCACCTTCCCTGTGGTGGCCGTCCTTTTACCCTCGCTAGTCTTCACAGTCACTGTACATGAGCAACCTAATTTAGGATTAATAAAACAACTGTTGAATGGCTAGTGAATAAATTCTTCTTTCACAATCATGCTGGGGGTGCCTGATTTACTGTTAATCAAAAGGTGGTGATCTACCTCAAACTTTCAGTTTTGTTTTGTTTTTGGTAACTTTCAGTTGAAATGGTTTTTGAAATAAAAGTTTATTAAGTGTGAACTGGATTTTTTCTTTTCCTTTGTTGATGGTTGTTTTTGTGTTAATGACATCTGAACGTTATTACTTTTATTCACTAAAACATTATTTTTTAATTCCATCAAAGCATCACAAAATTTTCGAAGAACAGTACACTACAAAATTAAACAACGTTTCTTACGCAAGAACAGCGCATAATCTTTATAAATAACATTTTGAGTCTAGTAAGTACTGATCATTTTAAACAATGTATGTACCAAATAGTTTAAGCCAAGTACATACCAATGATTCTCAACAAAGTGTGTACCAATCATTCTGAGGAGAGGTCTATAAATAATTCACAGCCAAGTACATTCTGAGCCAAGTATGTACTAATCATTCTCAGCCAAGTACTTACCAATCATTCTCAGCATCGTCTCCATGTGGCAGTTATCGTTGTGCGAGTCCAGCCAGGGGCCGCACTGGAACACGTGCCTTATGTGTGACTTGTCCTCGCTCCTTTCTGTGACAACAACCATCTCCACAAAGAAGCCAGCCCTGTGTCCCCTACCATCATGACACAACGAGAGTTGCTCCAGAGTCTCAAGATCCACAACTTCAAACAAATGTGTCCAACTGCAAAATGAGTAATAGCAAAAGCTTGTTAACATTCAACTTTAACTAGAGTGTGGTCTTGTGTTGTGGAGAAAATCAAAGTACAATGAAACCTACTTGTCCGGCTTAGTGAGCACTAACCAAACATAAAGTGACTGGTTGTCACCCTAGTCAACACATCAGGGACATACTAGGCCAGAGAGGAATACATAGTGACCTCCGGATACTGGTTGTCACCCTAGTCAACACATTAGGGACATACTAGGCCAGAGAGGAAGAGTGACCTCCGGATACTGGTTGTCGCCAAATGAAACACATAATAATTGTCACCCTAGTAGACACATTATAGGGACAAACTAGGACAGAGCTGAATACATAGTGACCTCCGGATACTGGTTGTCGCCCTAGTAGACACATACTAAGTCAGAGATGACTACATAGTGACCTCCGGATACTGGTTGTCGCCCAAGTAGACACATTAAAGGGACATACTAGGTAAGAGATGAATATATAGTGACTCCGGATACTGGTTGTCGCCCTAGTAGACACATTATAGGGACATACTAGGTCAGAGCTGGATACATAGTGACCTCCGGTTACCGGTTGTCGCCCTAGTAGACACATTATAGGGACATACTAGGTAAGAGATGGATACATAGTGACCTCCGGATACCGGTTGTCGCCCTAGTAGACACATTATAGGGACATACTAGGTAAGAGATGGATACATAGTGACCTCCGGATACTGGTTGTCACCCTAGTAGACATATTGTAGGGACATACTAGGTAAGAGATGGATACATAGTGACCTCCGGATACCAGTTGTCGCCCTAGTAGACATATTATAGGGACATACTAGGTAAGAGATGGATACATAGTGACCTCCGGATACCGGTTGTCGCCCTAGTAGACATATTATAGGGACATACACATGTACTAGGTAAGAGATGGATACATAGTGACCTCCGGATAACGGTTGTCGCCCTAGTAGACACATTATAGGGACATACTAGGTAAGAGATGGATACATAGTGACCTCCGGATACTGGTTGTCGCCCTAGTAGACACATTATAGGGACAAACTAGGACAGAGCTGGATACACAGTGACCATCGGATACCGGTTGTCCCCCTAGTAGACACATTATAGGGACAAACTAGGACAGATCTGGATACATACCCGGTAGTGACCTCCGGATACTGGTTGTCGCCCTAGTAGACACATTATAGGGACAAACTAGGACAGAGCTGGATACATAGTGACCTCCGGGTACTGGTTGTCGCCCTAGTAGACACATTATAGGGACAAACTAGGACAGAGCTGGATACATAGTGACCTCCGGATACTGGTTGACGCCCTAGTAGACACATTATAGGGACAAACTAGGACAGAGCTGGATACATAGTGACCTCCGGATACTGGTTGTCCCCCTAGTAGACACATTATAGGGACAAACTAGGACAGAGCTGGATACATAGTGACCTCCGGATACTGGTTGTTGCCCTAGTAGACACATTATAGGGACAAACTAGGACAGAGCTGGATACATAGTGACCT
The DNA here is from genome assembly GCF_026914265.1 of Mya arenaria. Lineage (NCBI taxonomy): Eukaryota > Metazoa > Mollusca > Bivalvia > Myida > Myidae > Mya > Mya arenaria. The sequence continues at coordinate 10,188,215 of NC_069134.1, read as the reverse complement.
CCGGATACTGGTTGTCGCCCTAGTAGACACATTATGGGACAAACTAGGACAGAGCTGGATAAATAGTGACCTCCGGATACTGGTTGTCGCCTTAGTAGACACATTATAGGGACATACTAGGTCAGGGATGAATACATAGTGACCTCCGGATACTGGTTGTCGCTCTAGTAGACATATTATAGGGACATACTAGGTAAGAGATGAATACATAGTGACCTCCGGATACTGGTTGTCGTCCTAGTAGACACATACTAGGTCAGAGATGAATACATAGTGACCTCCGGATACTGGTTGTCGCCCTAGTAGACTCATTATAGGTCAGAGATGAATACATAGTGACCTCCGGATACTGGTTGTCGCCCTAGTAGACATATTTTAGTGACGTACTAGGTAAGAGATGAATACATAGTGACCTCCGGATACAGGTTGTCGCCCTAGTAGACACATACTAGGTCAGAGATGAATACATAGTGACCTCCGGATACTGGTTGTCGCCCTAGTAGACACATACTAGGTCAGAGATGAATACATAGTGACCTCCGGATACTGGTTGTCGTCCTAGTAGACTCATTATAGGGACATACTAGGTCAGAGCTGGATACATAGTGACCTCCGGATACTGGTTGTCGCCCTAGTAGACATATTATAGGGACATAGTAGGTAAGAGATGAATACATAGTGACCTCCGGATACTAGTTGTCGCCCTAGTAGACACATTATAGGGGCATACTAGGAAAGAGATGAATACATAGTGACCTCCGGATACTGGTTGTCGCCCTAGTAGACATATTATAGGGAAATAGTAGGTAAGAGATGAATACATAGTGACCTCCGGATACTGGTTGTCGCCCTAATAGACACATTATAGGGACATACTAGGTAAGAGATGAATACATAGTGACCTCCGGATACTGGTTGTCGCCCTAGTAAAAATATTATAGGGAAATACTAGGACAGCGACGTATACATAGTGACCTCCGGATACTGGTTGCCGCCCTTGTAGACATATACTAGGTCAGAGCTGAATACTTAGTGACCTCTGGATACCGGTTGTCGCCCTAGTAGACATATTATAGGGACATACACATGTACTAGGTAAGAGATGGATACATAGTGACCTCCGGATAACGGTTGTCGCCCTAGTAGACACATTATAGGGACATACTAGGTAAGAGATGGATACATAGTGACCTCCGGATACTGGTTGTCGCCCTAGTAGACACATTATAGGGACAAACTAGGACAGAGCTGGATACATAGTGACCATCGGATACTGGTTGTCCCCCTAGTAGACACATTATAGGGACAAACTAGGACAGATCTGGATACATACCCGGTAGTGACCTCCGGATACTGGTTGTCGCCCTAGTAGACACATTATAGGGACAAACTAGGACAGAGCTGGATACATAGTGACCTCCGGATACTGGTTGTCGCCCTAGTAGACACATTATAGGGACAAACTAGGACAGAGCTGGATACATAGTGACCTCCGGATACTGGTTGACGCCCTAGTAGACACATTATAGGGACAAACTAGGACAGAGCTGGATACATAGTGACCTCCGGATACTGGTTGTCCCCCTAGTAGACACATTATAGGGACAAACTAGGACAGAGCTGGATACATAGTGACCTCCGGATACTGGTTGTCGCCCTAGTAGACACATTATAGGGACAAACTAGGACAGAGCTGGATACATAGTGACCTCCGGATACTGGTTGTCGCCCTAGTAGACACATTATGGGACAAACTAGGACAGAGCTGGATAAATAGTGACCTCCGGATACTGGTTGTCGCCTTAGTAGACACATTATAGGGACATACTAGGTCAGGGATGAATACATAGTGACCTCCGGATACTGGTTGTCGCCCTAGTAGACATATTATAGGGACATACTAGGTAAGAGATGAATACATAGTGACCTCCGGATACTGGTTGTCGCCCTAGTAGACACATACTAGGTCAGAGATGAATACATAGTGACCTCCGGATACTGGTTGTCGCCCTAGTAGACTCATTATAGGTCAGAGATGAATACATAGTGACCTCCGGATACTGGTTGTCGCCCTAGTAGACATATTTTAGTGACGTACTAGGTAAGAGATGAATACATAGTGACCTCCGGATACTGGTTGTCGCCCTAGTAGACACATACTAGGTCAGAGATGAATACATAGTGACCTCCGGATACTGGTTGTCGCCCTAGTAGACACATACTAGGTCAGAGATGAATACATAGTGACCTCCGGATACTGGTTGTCGTCCTAGTAGACACATTATAGGGACATACTAGGTCAGAGCTGGATACATAGTGACCTCCGGATACTGGTTGTCGCCCTAGTAGACATATTATAGGGACATAGTAGGTAAGAGATGAATACATAGTGACCTCCGGATACTAGTTGTCGCCCTAGTAGACACATTATAGGGGCATACTAGGAAAGAGATGAATACATAGTGACCTCCGGATACTGGTTGTCGCCCTAGTAGACATATTATAGGGAAATAGTAGGTAAGAGATGAATACATAGTGACCTCTGGATACTGGTTGTCGCCCTAATAGACACATTATAGGGACATACTAGGTAAGAGATGAATACATAGTGACCTCCGGATACTGGTTGTCGCCCTAGTAAACATATTATAGGGAAATACTAGGACAGCGACGTATACATAGTGACCTCCGGATACTGGTTGCCGCCCTTGTAGACATATACTAGGTCAGAGCTGAATACTTAGTGACCTCTGGATACCGGTTGTCGCCCTAGTAGACACATTATAGGGACAAACTAGGTCAGAGCCGGATAGATAGTGACCTCCTGATACTGGTTGTCACCCTAGTAAACACATTATAGGGACATACTAAGTCAGATCTGGATACATAGTGACCTCCGGATACTGGTTGTCGCCCTAGTAGACACATTATAGGGATAAACTAGGTCAGAGCCGGATTCATAGTGACCTCCGGATACTGTTTGTCGCCCTAGTAGACACATTATAGGGGCATACTAGGTAAGAGATGAATATATAGTGACCTCCGGATACTGGTTGTCACCCTAGCAGACACATAATAGGGACAAACTAGGTCAATTATAGTGATATACTAGGTCAGAGCCGGATAGATAGTGACCTCCGGATACTGGTTGTCGCCCTAGTAGACACATTATAGGGACACACTAGGTCAGAGCTGGATACATAGTGACCTCCGGATACTGGTTGTCGCCCGAGTAGACACATTATAGGGACATACTAGGTCAGAGCCGGATTCATAGTGACCTCCGGATACTGGTTGTCGCCCTTGTAGACATATTTTAGGGACATACTTGGTCAGAGCTGGATAAATAGTGACCACCGGATACTGGTTGTCGCCCTAGAAGACACATTAAAGGGACATACTAGGTAAGAGATGAATATATAGTGACTCCGGATACTGGTTGTCGCCCTAGTAGACACATTATAGGGACATACTAGGACAGGGATGAATACATAGTGACCACCGGATACCGGTTGTCGCCCTAGTAGACACATTATAGGGACATACTAGGTGAAAGCCGGACACATAGTGACTACGGATACTGGTTGTCGTCCTAGTAGACACATTATAGGGACATACTAGGACAGGGATGAATACATAGTGACCACCGGATACCGGTTGTCGCCCTAGTAGACACATTATAGGGACATACTAGGTAAGAGATGAATATATAGTGACCTCCGGATACTGGTTGTCGCCCTAGTAGACACATTATAGGGACAAACTAGGACAGAGCTGGATACATAGTAACCTCCGGATACTGATTGTCGCCCTAGTAGACACATTTAAGGGACATACTAGGTCAGAGAGGAATACATTGTGACCTCCGGATACTGGTTGTCGCCCTAGTAGACACATTATAGGGACATACTAGGTCAGAGCTGGATAAATAGTGACCTCCGGATATTGGTTGTCGCCCAAGTAGACACAAAATAGGGACATACTAGCTCAGAGATGAATACATAGTGAACTCCAGATAACAGTCAACACATTATAGAGACAAACTAGGACAGAGCTGGATACATAGTGACCTCCGGATACTGGTTGTCGCCTAAGGAGACACATAATAGGGAGATACTTTGTCAAAGTTGACTACAAAGTGACTTCTGGATACTGGTTGTCGCCCTAGTTGACACATTATAGGGACATACTAGGTCAGGGTGAATACATAGTGACCTCCGGCTACCAGACACATAATAGGGACATGTATACGAGGCAATATAGAATCAAGAATTTGCGCAAGCCTGGATGACATTTTACAAGTGCAGGGCTTGATGGCTTATGTTAATTAACAACTGCAGGGCTTGCTGGCTTTTGTTTATTTCAACCACTTGTTGTCCTAGCAAACGCATAATAGGAACACACTAGAACTGTGCGATCTAGACCGGAGCTCTACATATAGTGACCTTCTACACTATTTCTATAGACTATTACAAAGATAATAAGTTAATATTAGTTTGCCATGAATTGTCAAACCGATGAATTTAGATGATAATTAATATTAATAATAAATTAAATATGCGCTCGACGACATGCTTTACTGTTTACATAATACCTCGAATTTATATTACAATGTAATTTAATACCTGGTTATTCAAATCTACTATCTTTGGCATTGACAAAGGAAGACGTTTTCGATTATTTCTAATCGAAATTTAGTTCGTTGGCATATTTAATCGGTAGACCATAGTCCATACGCCGTAAAAACATTATTCTCATTAGTCGATTTGGTAGCCATTTTGATTTTGTGACGTTTGCACACGTCACACAAACAACTGCCCTTGACTCCGCCTCCTCCAGATACTGGATGTCGTTTAGCATTAACCGTCAATTGTAGCCACGGCCTCAAGCTCCGGGTTTGTATTCCGCGGTTAGCGGGTGAAATGGGCCGTGTTTTACCTTCCAGGTGACCCTGCCGAGTGAATGATGTGGTTTTGTTTTCGCGCCGAAAATAGCGGGCAATGGGCCTAACCTAGAATGTCCCCGGGGTGCGGGGCGTTTGGCGGAATCAGGCTGACCTCTCCTAAGTCAAGTTCCAGCTCATTTCAGCCATTTCAAGGTCATGGTCATTTTAAGCTCAAGCTGTGAAAAATAACCAAAATAATGTTTTTCCTATATCCTTCTTTTTTAATTTTGATTGTATTTACGATACGTGTTCAAAGGCATTGACATATTTTTTGTTATATGTTCCCTGAGTTAAAACAATAGCTTATTGTTAAGTTGCTGTTTTTTTTAACCGCTAACGCCGAGGTTTCATCAAAACAATGGAAACTACAGGGACAAGCCCAGAAGCCGAAAACAGTATTTTTTTACTCTGTTTAGAGGCACAAGGTAAGGGACCAAACGGCACTGAACTAGTGACACAAACATACATACAACACATACACAAATACAAACACCACACACATAGCGCACACGCATCAAAATAGCTTCACCGATGAATAATGGGATTACAGCTTTGGATCGGTCAGTGAAAAACGACTTCACTGGAACACGAGTCTACTGGGGGCTTTAACCAGTTTGCATGGCTCCATAGTCTTACACTTATTCCCACTTATCCGAACATTTATCAATAATGTCTTCGTGAAGTAAGCGGCTTGGAAGCGTCAAGTTAGCGGCCTGGTGGCGTGAAGTTAGCGGCCAAGCGGCGTGATGCAAGAAGCCTAGCGGCGTGAAGTTGGTGGCATAGCGGCTTAGTGTCCTAATTTGTTTTCAAAGCAATTGTATATGCATTTCCTTCTAAAACAACGATAAATGAATTGTTTTATGCACAAATTATCATTCCGAAGCGATTATAAACATATTTTTTTTTCAAAAAACCAATCAAGCAGTTCAGCGTGAAGTTAGCAGCCCAGCGTGAAGCTAGCAGCATGACTGCGTGGCAGCGAAAAGTTAGCGGCCAAACAGCCTTGCAGATTAGCAGCGTGAAGTTAGCAGTCCAGCAGTCTGCCAGCGTGAACTTAACAGCCCAGCAGTCTGGCAGCGTGAACTTAGCAGCCCAGCAGCTTGGCAGCTTAATATTAGCAGCATGGCAGCGTAAAGTTAGCAGCCCAACAGCGTGGTAGCGTGAAGATAGTAGCTCAGCAGCCTGACAGATTATCAGCGTATAGCTAGCAGCTCAGTCTTAAAGCAGCGTTAAGGTAGCAGCTTGGCAGCTTGGCAGCCTGGCAGTCTGGCAGCGTGGTAGCGTGACGATAACGCCTAACAGTGTGACATACCTTTAAAACGACTACACCGTTCTTTCCCAGTGAACTAAGACATATCTCTTTACTCAACTTTTCGATTGCAACAGCGGCTAGCAGATCAAGCACATTCTGGCAGTGCCAGATACATTATGATAGTTAACCAAGGCTGGATACAAGGCTTTTAGTATATGTAATGTTCGCATTATTCCATGTTTAATGACTTTTAAGCGAAGATAAGATGTAAAATGTTTAAGAACTACAAGTTTTTAACGTAATCTTGCTAGAATGTAACTCGATTTCTATCGCTGTCCTAAGACGAAATCGCGCGAAGTTTGCCCTCATTATATTGGGATAAAACGCGTCTTTAAATTTAAAACACTTCATTTTGCCATTAAAGCGGTAATCTAGTTTTACCTTACCATGAATGTTGTCTTTTCTTTCAACACGGAAATTTCAGAAATACATGTTTTAAAACCCGAAAAAACACACATAAAAAAAGACAAAAATCCTTCATAATACATGTAGTTCGTTTTTAAAACACGCCTTGAAATGTCGCAAAACACTAAATGGTATAGTTTTAAAACATTTACACCATTATTTTTATGTGAACTAAGACATATCACTTTACTCGACTTTTCGATTTCAGCAGCGGATTTAGCACATAATGACAGCGCGAACAATGTCATGAGTGTTTAACAAAGACTGGATATAAGGCTACTAGTATATGTAACGTTCAAATAATTCCACGTTTAATGATATTTCGGCAAATAAGCATGTGCAATTTTTCAGAACACAATTTTTTACGTAATCTTACTAGCATTTTACTCGATTTCTATCGCTCTCCTCTGACGAAATGGCTGCCAACTTCAGGGATATTTTATCTTCGCACATTGCGGGTCCGCAGGGAGTGGAAAATACACAATATAAACTCCTGAAACACGCCAAATAGTCGAATATCATGTTTAAATGCACAAGGTTGGAGCCTTAAGGCACTGAACGAGATACACAGCACGTCACAACACTACACAGACACTTAACGAAGGACACAACGCAACACAACACTACACAGACACATAACGAGAGACCCAACACGACATAACACTACACAGACACTTAACAAGAGACAAAACATGACACAACACTACACAGACACATAACGAGAGACACAAAACGACACAACACTACACAGACACTTAACGAGAGACAAAACATGACACAACAATACACAGACACATCACGAGAGACACAACCCGACATAACACTACAAAGACACTTAACAAGAGACAAAACATGACACAACACTACACAGACACATAACGAGAGACACAAAACGACACAACACTACACAGACACTTAACAAGAGACAAAACATGACACAACAATACACAGACACATCACGAGAGACACAACCCGACATAACACTACAAAGACACTTAACAAGAGACAAAACATGACACAACACTACACAGACACATCACGAGAGACACAACGCGACATAACACAACACAGACACTAATCGAAGGAGACACTACACGACACAACACTACACAGACACATCACGAGAGACACCAAACGACAAAACACTACAAAGACACTTAACAAGAGACAAAACATGACACAACACTACACAGACACATCACGAGAGACACAACACGATACAACACTACAAAGACACTTAACAAGAGACAAAACATGACACAACACTACACAGACACAACACGACATAACACAACACAGACACTAATCGAAGAAGACACCACACGACACAACACTACACAGACACGTAACGAGAGACACAACAAGACACAACACTACACAGACACTTAACGAGAGACACAACCCGACACAACACTACACAGACACTTAACGAGAGACACAGCCTGACACAAAACTATACAGACACTTAACGACAGACACAGCACGACACAAAATAACAAAGGCACTGAACGAGAGACACAACATAACACAAAACAACACAGACACTTAACGACAGACACAACAAGACACAAAATAACAAAGGCACTTAACGAGAGACACAGCACGACAGAAAACAATCCAGACACTTAACGAGAGACACAGCACGACAGAAAACAATCCAGACACTTAACGAGAGTCACAACACGACACAAAACTGCACAGACACTTAACGAGAGTCACAGCACGACACTGAACGAGAGTCACAGCACGACACTGAACGAGAGTCACAGCACGACACTTAACGAGAGTCACAGCACGACACTGAACGAGAGACACAGCACGACACTAAACGAGAGACACAGCACGACACTAAACGAGAGACACAGATCGACACTTAACGAGAGACACAGCACGACACTGAACGAGAGACACAGCACGACACTTAACGGAGACACAGCACGACACTTAACGAGAGACACAGCACGACACTGAACGAGAGACACAGCACGACACTGAACGAGAGACACAGCACGACACTAAACGAGAGACACAGCACGACATTTAACGAGAGACACAGCACGACACTTAACGAGAGACACAGCACGACACTTAACGGAGACACAGCACGACACTGAACGAGAGACACAGCACGACACTGAACGAGAGACACAGAACGACACTAAACGAGAGACACAGCACGACACTGAACGAGAGACACAACACGACACTGAACGAGAGACACAGCACGACACTTAACGAGAGACACAGCACGACACTGAACGAGAGACACAGCACGACACTGAACGAGAGACACAGCACGACACTTAACGAGAGTCACAACACGACACTGAACGAGAGACACAGCACGACACTGAACGAGAGACACAGCACGACACTGAACGAGAGACACAGCACGACACTGAACGAGAGACACAGCACGACACTGAACGAAATACACAGCACGACATTTAACGAGAGACACAACACGACAGAAAACAATCCAGACACTTAACGAGAGTCACAACACGACACAAAACTGCACAGACACTAAACGAGAGACACAGCACGACACTGAACGAGAGACACAGCACGACACTGAACGAGAGTCACAACACGACACTGAACGAGAGACACGGCACGACACTGAACGAGAGACACAGCACGACACTGAACGAGAGCCACAGCACGACACTGAACGAGAGACTCAGCACGACACTGAACGATAGTCACAACACGACACTGAACGAGAGACACAACATGACACTGAACGAGAGTCACAACACGACACTGAACGAGAGTCACAACACGACACTTAACGAGAGTCACAACATGAGACATAGCTGCACAGACACTAAATGAGGGACTCAACACAGACCTCAGACTTGACCACAGACCAGGAGCTTACTGGAGGTTAAACCTCAAACTTAAGCACAAAACAGGACCTTACTGGGGCTAAAACCTTGCCTTTGACCACAAAACAGGAGCTTACTGGAGGTTAAACCTTATACTTGACCACAGAACAGGAGCTAACTGGAGGTTTAATTTCACACTTGACCACAAAACAGGAGCTTACTGGAGGTAAAACCTTACACTTGACCGCCAAACAGGAGCTTACTGGGGCTTAAACCTTACACTTGACGACAAAACAGGAGCTAAATGGAGGTTAAATCTCACACCTGAGCACCAAACAGGAGCTTACTGGGGGTTAAATTTCACACTTGACCAGAAAACAGGAGCATACTGGAGGTAAAACCGCACACATGACCACACAAGAGGAGCTTACTGGGGCTTAACCTGGCACTTGAGCACAAAACAGGAACTTTCTGGGGCTTTACCCTTATACTTGACCATAAAACGGGAGGTAACTGGAGGTTAAACCTTACCATTGACCATAAACCAGGAGCTTACTGGGGGCTAAACCACACATTTGACCACAAATCAGGAGCTTATTGGTGGTTAAACCTAACACTTGACCACAAAACAGAAGCTAACTGGGGCTTAAACTTCACACTTGACCAAACATTTATCAAGAACAGCAAAAAACCCAAACATGTAAGCATAACCGGAGATATCACCGATAAAACAAATCGTAAAAAGACTAAAAACAGATAAACTTACTTAAACTATTGTGCAACCCGATACAAACATCACGTACAACAGTTGCGGAGTTTCGGTGCAACAGGTATGGCCTTCATAGCGTCGACATCTTTTGCGAGATTTTGACGGGAAAATGTGGCCGAACATTCAAACGTTTCCCGCAGGCTTGATTGGCGCGAAAACGTTTCATCGACAAATTCATTTGTGTGCCGGGATTGTTTAACAACATACGCGGATTTGATGCAAAATTGTATTGTTAAAAGACTTAACAACTGTATTGATTATAAACAAATATAATTTAAATTACAAATTAATATTAAGTGGGGGCGGGGTCATGTTAAACATGAACAGCATTGAGGAATGTGACAAAGAGTATGGTGGGCGCAATAGGTTACATGTCTTCGGATCAAGCCTGAATCAGGGGGCGAAGAGGGCCGTGTAAACTACAGTTGTCTAGCGGTCTAGCACTTCTGGAACAGTCCTTTGGTATTTAAGAATACAGCAGAGTAGATGGATATTAGATATTAGAATTCTAGAACAAAGTTAGGAGTAAAAGTGAGACCATAACGACGTTTTGGATGCGAAATAGGTTTGTTATCACGCGAACCAATAGCCAGAAGAAACGTAAGCAATTCTATATGTCTGCAATAGGGAACCTGCTGAAGTAAGGGCTTGTGCATGAGGGCTGCAAGGACTACTCAATAGGTGGTTGAACGCAATGAAAATGTGATGGGTAAGCCGAACGCTCTAGTCAGGGTGATTAGAATTGTTTTTAAAACTATCGAATAGGCACCAGAAAACTGTCGAATAGGCACCAGAAAACTATCAAATAAGCACAAGAAAACTATCAAATAGGCACCAAAAAACTATCAAGTAGGCACCAGAAAGCTATCAAGTAGTCACCTATCAAGTAGGCTCTAGAAAAATATCAAATAGGAATCTGAAAGCTATCAAGTAGGCACCAGAAATCTATCAAGAAGGCTCCAGAAAACTATAAAGTATGTACCAGAAAAACTTTCAAGAAGGTACCACAAAGCTATCAAGTAGGCACCAGAAAACTACCAAGTAGGCCCCAGAAAGCTATCAAGTAGGCACTAGAAAACTTTCAAGTAGGCACCAGAAAGCTATCAAGTAGGAACCAGAATGTTATAAAAAAAAGTCACCAGAAAGCTATCAAGTAGAAACCAAAAAGCTATCAAGTAGGAACCAGAATGTTATCAAATAAGCACCAGAAAGGTATCAAGTAGGCAACAGAAAGCTATCAAAAAGGCACCAGAAAGCTATCAAGTAGGCACCAGAAACCTATCAAGTAGGCACCAGACAATCATCAAGGAGGCACGAGAAAGCTATCAAGTAGGAACCAGAGTGTTATCAAATAGGCACTAGAAAGTTATCAAGTTGGCAACAGAAAGCTATCAAGTAGGCACCAGAATTTTATCAAGCAGGCACCAGAAAGCTATGAAGTAGGCACCAGAAAGCAGTCAAGTAGGAACCAGAAAGCTATCAAGTAGGTATCAAAAAGCTCAGAATTTGAAAACAGAAAGCTACTATATAGGCACCAGAAAGTTATCAAATAGGAACCAGAACGGCATCAGAAACCTCTCAAATAGACACCAGAAATCTATCAAGTAGGCACCAGAAAGCTATCAAGTAGCCACGAGAAAACTATCGAATAGACATCAGAATGTTAGCAAATTGGTACCAGAAAGCTATCAAGTAGTCCCAAGAAATCAATTAAAAAGGTAGCAGAAAGCTATCAAGTAGGCACAATAAAGCTTTCAAGTACACAACAAAAAGCTATCAACTATGAACCAAAAAGCTATCAAGTAGGAACCAGAATGTTATCAAATAAGCACCAGAAAGCTATCAAGAAGGCCCCAGAAATCTATCAAAAAGGTACCAGAAAGCTATCAAGAAGGCACAAGAAAGCTTTCAAGTCGGCACCTGAAAGCTATCAAGAAGGCACCATAAAGCTATCGACTAGGCATCAGAATTGTTTTCAAGAAGGCACCCGAAAGCTATCAAAAAGGTACCCGAAAGCTATCAAATAGGCATCCGAAAGCTATCAAGAAGGTACCAGAAAGCTATCAAATGACACCAGAAAGCTATCAAATAGGCACCAGAAAGCTAGCAAGTAGGCGCCAGAAAGCTATCAAATTGGCACCCGAAAAATATCGAAAAGGCACCAGAAAGCTATTAAATTTGTACCAGAAAGCTATAAAATAGGCACAAGAAAGGTACAAGAAGACACCAGAAAACTATCAAGTAGGCACAAGAAAGCTACCAAATAGGCACCAGAAAGCTACCAAGAAGGAACTAGAAAACTTTCAAGCAGGCACCAGAAAGCTACCAAGTAGGCACAAGAAAACTACCAAGTAGGCACCAGAAAACTACCAAATAGGCACCAGAAAGCTACCAAGAAGGAACTAGAAAACTTTCAAGCAGGCACCAGAAAGCTACCAAGTAGGCACAAGAAAACTACCAAGTAGGCACCAGAAAACTACCAAGAAGGCACTAGAAAGCTACTATGTAGGCACTAGAAAGCTACCAAGTAGGCACTACAAAGCTACCAAATAGACACCAGAAATATATCAAATAGGCAACAGAATGTTATAAATATGCTTCAGACAAGTTAAAAAAAGGCACCAGAAAGTTATAAAATAGGCACAAGAAAGTTATCAAATAGGCACCAGAAAGTTATCAAATAGGCACCAGAATGTTATAAAATAGGCACCAGAAATGTATCGAATATGCGCCAGAAATCTAAGAATTATGCACTAGAAAGTTATAAAATAGGCACCAGAAAGATATCAAAAAGGCACCAGAAAATTGTCAAATAGGCACTAAAAAGCTAAGAAGTAGGCACCAGAAAGCTATCAAGTAGTCACCTATCAAATAGGAATTTGAAAGCTATCAAGTAGGCACCAGAAATCTATCAAGAAGGCACCAGAAAACTATTAAGTATGTACCAGAAAACTTTCAAGAAGGTACCACAAAGCTATCAAGTAGGCACCAGAAAACTATCAAGTAGGCACCAGAAAGCTATGAAGTAGCCAACAGAAAACTTTCAAGTAGGCACCAGAAAGCCATCAAGTTGGAACCAGAATGTTATCAAAAAGCCATCAGAAAGCTATCAAGTAGAAACCAAAAAGCTTTCAAGTAGGAACCAGAATGTTATCAAATAAGCACCAGAAAGCTATCAAGTATGAACCAGAAAGCTATCAAATAGGAACCAGAAGGCTATCAAGAAGGCACAAGAAAGCTATCAAGTAGGCACCAGAAAATCATCAAGTAGGCACGAGAAAGCTATCGAGTAGGAACCAGAATGTTATCAAATAGACACTAGAAAGTTATCAAGTTGGCAACAGAAAGCTATCAAGAAGGCACCAGAAAGCAATCAAGTAGGCACCAGAATGCTATCAAGTAGGGACCAGAAAGCAATCATGTAGGAACCAGAAAGCTATCAAGTAGGTATCAGAAAGCTTTTCAAGTTGAAAACAGAAAGCTACTATATAGGCACCAGAATGCTATCAAACAGGCACCAGAACGGCACCAGAAACCTCTCAAATATGCACCAGAAAGCTATTAAATAGGCACCAGAAAGCTATCAAGTAGCCACGAGAAAACTATCGATTATACATCAGAATGTTAGCAAATTGGTACCAGAAAGCTATCAAGTAGTCCCTAGAAATCTATTAAAAAGGTAGCAGAAAGCTATCAAGTAGGCACAAGAAAGTTTTCAAGTAGACACCAGAAAGCTATCAAGTAGGAACCAAAAAGCTATCAAGTAGGAACCAGAATGTTATCAAATAAGCACCAGAAAACTGTCAAGTAGGCCGCAGAAATCTATAAAAAAAGGTACCAGAAAGCTATCAAGAAGGCACAAGAAAGCTTTCAAGTCGTCACCAGAAAGTTATCAAGTAGGCACCATAAAGTTATCGACTAGGCATCAGAATGTTATCAAGAAGGCACCCGAAAGCTATCAAAAAGGTACCCGAAAGCTATCAAATCGGCACCCGAAAGCCATCAAGAAGGTACCAGAAAGCTATCAAATAGGCACCATAACGATATCAAGTAGGCACCAGAAAGCTATCAAATTGGCACCCGAAAACTATCGAAAAGGCACCAGAAAGCTATTAAGTTGGTACCAGAAAGCTATAAAATAGGCGCAAGAAAGCTACAAGAAGACATCAGAAAACTATCAAGTAGGCACAAGAAAGCTACCAAATAGGCACCAGAAAGCTACCAAGAAGGAACTAGAAAGCTATCAAGCAGGCAACAGAAAGCTACCAAGAAGGGACCAGAAAACTACCAAGAAGGCACCAGAAAGCTACCAAGAAGGCACTAGAAAGCTACCAATTAGGCACTAGAAAGCTACCAAGTATGCATTACAAAGCTACCAAATAGGCACCAGAAAAATATTAAATAGGCAACAGAATGTTATAAATATGCTCCAGAAAGTAATTAAATAGGCACCAGAAAGTTATCAAATAGGCACCAGAAAGCTATCAAATAGGCACCAGAAGGTAAGCAAATAGGCATCAAAAAGTTATTAAAAATGCACCAGAAAGTTATGAAATAGGCATAATAAGGTAAGCAAATAGGCACCAAAAAGTTATGAAAAAGGCACCAGAAGTTATGAAATAGGCACCAGAAGGTAAGCAAATAGACATCAAAAAGTTATAAAAAAAGGCACCAGAAAGTTTTCAAATAGGCACAAGAAAGTTATCAAATAGGCACCAGAAAGTTATCAAATAGGCACCAAAAGGTAAGCAAATAGGCATCAAAAGGTAAGCAAATAGGCATCAAAAGTTATAAAAAAGGCACCAGAAGTTATGAAATAGGCACCAGAAGGTAAGCAAATAGACATCAAAAAGTTATAAAAAAAGGCACCAGAAAGTTATCAAAAAGGCACCAAAAGGTAAGCAAATAGGCATCAAAAGTTATAAAAAAGGCACCAGAAGTTATGAAATAGGCACCAGAAGGTAAGCAAATAGACATCAAAAAGTTATAAAAAAAGGCACCAGAAAGTTTTCAAATAGGCACAAGAAAGTTATCAAATAGGCACCAGAAAGTTATCAAAAAGGCACCAGAAAGTTATGAAATAGGCACCAGAAGGTAAGCAAAAAGGCATCAAAAAGTTGTAAAAAAGGCACCAGAAAGTTATGAAATAGGCACCGGAAGGTAAGCAAATAGGCATCAAAAAGTTATCAAAACAGGCACCATAAAGTTATGAAATAGGCATAATAAGGTAAGCAAATAGGCACCAAAAAGTTATCAAAACAGGCACCAGAAAGTTATGAAATAGGCACCAGAAAGCTATCAAATAGGCACCAGAAGGTAAGCAAATAGGCATCAAAAGTTATAAAAAAGGCACCAGAAAGTTATGAAATAGGCATAATAAGGTAAGCAAATAGGCACCAAAAAGTTATCAAAAAGGCACCAGAAAGTTATGAAATAGGCACCAGAAAGCTATCAAATAGGCACCAGAAGGTAAGCAAATAGGCATCAAAAGTTATAAAAAAGGCACCAGAAGTTATGAAATAGGCACCAGAAGGTAAGCAAATAGACATCAAAAAGTTATAAAAAAAGGCACCAGAAAGTTTTCAAATAGGCACAAGAAAGTTATCAAATAGGCACCAGAAAGTTATCAAAAATGCACCAGAAAGTTATGAAATAGGCACCAGAAGGTAAGCAAAAAGGCATCAAAAAGTTGTAAAAAAGGCACAAGAAAGTTATGAAATAGGCACCAGATGGTAAGCAAATAGGCATTAAAAAGTTATCAAAACAGGCACCAGAAAGTTATGAAATAGGCACCAGATGGTAAGCAAATAGGCATTAAAAAGTTATCAAAACAGGCACCAGAAAGTTATGAAATAGGCACCAGATGGTAAGCAAATAGGCATTAAAAAGTTATAAAAAAGGCACCAGAAAGTTATGAAATAGGCACCAGATGGTAAGCAAAAAGGCATCAAAAAGTTGTAAAAAAGGCACAAGAAAGTTATGAAATAGGCACCGGAAGGTAAGCAAATAGGCATCAAAAGTTATAAAAAAGGCACCAGAAAGTTATGAAATAGGCACCAGATGGTAAGCAAATAGGCATTAAAAAGTTATCAAAACAGGCACCAGAAAGTTTTGAAATAGGCACCAGATGGTAAGCAAATAGGCATTAAAAAGTTATAAAAAAGGCACCAGAAAGTTATGAAATAGGCATAATAAGGTAAGCAAATAGGCATCAAAAAGTTATCAAAACAGGCACCAGAAAGTTATGAAATAGGCATCAGAAAGCTATCAAATAGGCACCAGAAGGTAAGCAAATAGGCATCAAAACTTTATATAAAAAAGGCACCAGAAAGTTATGAAATAGGCATCAGAATGTTAACAAATATGCACCAGATGATATTCATATGCACAATAACTTTTTCAAATACTATTAGACACTAGAAGGTTTATTCGAGTTGTTGCTGTTTTTGTGTGGAGGAGTCGATTTTATTCAATCTGTTACATTCCGCTGACGGTATTGAAATCCGTGGGTTGAAGGGAGGTAACCATGGTAAGTTTTCGCTTGAAAGTAGCATATTGTTTAACTTCCCTTCTACCGTCTTTATGGTATTGTACTTTATATCCACAATAGTTTTACTTATAGTTCATAAACATTTAAGCATGCAATAAATGTATGTTATAAGCATTGATGATATTGTGTGATTATAATATTTTTACAGAATCCCACGCTCAATAGTTTAGTTTCTATTCCTTAGATATTGAAATAGGACAGATGGATATATTTACTTCCAACAAACTGATATATATCACATTTTCTTTAATTCTGAACGAAGGTCTTTGTGTTTACTAGCTGTGTGAAGCTATTACCGCGTAAGGATTTATTTCTCCATGGAATTAAATCATGTCAGTGCAATTGAATGAACTTTTTATCCAAGTCTGTGCAAATAGAACTTTGTCGAACTGTATGTTAAACTTCATCGAAATTAATTATTTCTTTAAAAAGCAAATAGATATCAATTAGATGTGTTAAAACAAACAAAAACCAATTAAGCAAATTTGAAAGATAAGTTTCGCAAATGGAAAATCAAATCCAAACGTTCTTTGAGTCCATAGGCAATTCTGAAAACAGACCAGTTACGCTTGTGGTAAACTTATTTTCTCAATTATTTGTCAAATTGATATTTTGTTCGAAATGGGTTCTTGGGAAAATTTGAAGGTAATTCAATATTACACCAGAGATTCGTGGTCTTCACGGTCTTCAAATGCTGAAAATAGCCACCGTCAGCTTACAGCGTCCACTTAAAGGCCATTAAACATACTCTTTTAAGTAAAATATCGCGTTTGGTCTCAATCCTGCATCGCTCTAGTCTTAAAGTGTTCGGTTACACATATCCTAATGGACAGTTTTTGCCTTACACAAATATATTCAAATTAACAAACCTTTGCCAAAGGTTGAGTCAAAGGGGTATTTAAACAGCCGGCTACAAAAATGAACCAGGAGTACACATATATGTTCTATTTACCGTATACATACATGGTCTATTAACCGTATACATACATGTTCTATTTACCGTATACATACATGGTCTATTAACCGTATACATACATGTTCTATTTACCGTATACATACATGTTCTATTTACGGTATACGTACAAGTCATATTAACCGTTTACATGCATGGTAGATTAACCGTATACATACTTGACCTATTCACCGTATACATACATGTTCTATTAACCGTTCACAATATGACTATGCTCACATTTATTAAACTTTCATAAGTAACTATACAATCATGAATTCAACTCAGTACTCTTTAGTTCCGCCAGCTACTGAAGAATCTATAATAGTATTTAAAAAAAATGTTCAAAATTAACTTAGGTGATACTCAGAAGAAGTGTGTCTATAACAGCAATGTAAGATAAGTATATGTCAATGATGTACGTGTTCTGTACGTTGTCTCGTCTTGTTGTACTTTATTTGTATGTTTGTTTTTTTCCTAATATGTTTTCCAAGACCCGCTGTCTGCGTCAAGTACTATAATTAGTTGCAATTGTGATCTGGTGATGCAGTGTTCTTCGAGTTCTTATTTAACAAGATCTCCATTCTGTTGTTTTATTGTTTTTCTCTCTTATAGATCAATACCCTGGCACCATAAATGTAAATTTTCAACAAGAAATATGGCCTGGTGTTGACTGTCCAGCATCACGACTAGTTAATTAGCTATCGACTTTTCAAACCGGACATTATCTGGTTTGATTAAGGCGATTAAAGTCGACAAAATTAACGATTTCGTCACAGAATGTCTCGGCAGCCATTGGCTGTAACCCTCATTAGTAGCTTATTACATGCGAAAATGGAGGTTTTAAATGTTCAACACTATAAATGGTTTCTGTGTAATTAACAGAAATACGCAAATTACGGCTATTGTTGCCAGGAAATGAATATGAAAAATTGATTTTTGCTTATTTAATGGTGTCTCGTTAGAATAAATGTAAATGAGGTATAATTGCGTTTGAAAAGTGGCAACTCTAGTTCTGATCGTTCTCATTTCAAGTATTTTGTCTCGGACTGAGGCCAGAGGTTTTGACGCTTATTGTTGACAGCGGGGTGTCGTTGAATTCATTTTGAACTGCTGATGCAAGTATTTGTATTCACTGTTGTATTCAGTTCTTCAAAAGGTAAAAAAGTCTGATATTGGCTGGCTATTTTAACCATTAAATAAGCAACAAGCATATTTCGAGTCCGAGGAAACATACATTACAGTGTTCATTTTATGCTTTTTGGTTCTTGTCTTATTGTCTTTGGGCTTGTTTGATAGTTCCAAGTTAGAAACATTAATAATTATAAATCACTGCCACAAAGACGAATCTTCTAGCAGTTACGTACCGAACCTCCGCCCAGGGACCAAGTCAGAGGGAATAAAGTCAAGGAGCAAGCGTTGTTCAATGGGTAATAGATATAGTATCAAGTTCTGGTTTAACTAACGAAAGAATTATCTGATGTCAGAAATTCACGGTATACCATCAGCAATCTGTTGTAAAAATATAAACCTATCACCCCCAACCCATCCCGTCACCGTGCAAATTTGCACCCAGCTGCTCCGCCCTCGAATGCATTAGCATTGCTCTTCTAAAATTCCGTGCATATCCAAGTTATAAGAATTAACTTTGCAACATTTAATTTTGTCGTTTATGGTCCAGAAAAAAATAATCTAGTGCAAATGTGTGTATTGTACAGTTTGTATAATGCCTAAAGCTCCCATCGTAAAAGAATATTCATCTTGTTCTTGAGAACCATTCTGAGAAAAAACATAACTCGCCTAATTTTCTCGAAATTCCAGAAAATTTAACGTTCCAGGCCAAGTGTCCAGTTCTATGGCCACTTTCTATTGATCAAAACCCATCGATTTAAACCTCCCATCTTGAGGAGTTCATGCCACGCACGATTTCATTATATTTAATGTTCAATTATTCACGTTGCCTTGGTGACCACTATGATAGATTTCCTTTATGAAACTTATTAGTTTATGTTTCAAGATTTTCTGGATTTCGGACCCAAGAAATTCTCTTCTTGGTCAGCGGCAGCTATTGATTTTCAGCGGTCAATACTATTAAATGAAATTGAAGATGATATTTCGTATGATTTTGTTTTCTATTTTTCTGATTTAGTTCTGGTATTCATCACCGGAGCCTGTTGCCAAATAAGAAGATTAAATTCGGTAGTGAAAGGAAATTGTGTCCAGTCGGTCAAGCGAAGGTTTCGTGACTAAAATCTTGAGACATATTAAAGAAAAGACGCCGTGAGTTGAAGCTTTCATTAGGTAATGTTGTCATAAGGGGCAATTTCCGTGCCGCATTCCCAGTTTTACAATGGAGAATAATATTTTAAGACGTTCCTGTCCAATGGGATTCAGTTGATATATTGAATAATATCTTAGTCTTTATCTTACAAATAAGATATACTAGTAGTTTATGTACGTTCAAACTCCATGACTTCACCCCTTGAAATGACAATCAGAGAGTCAGGTTAAGTAACAGTTGTGATTCGAATGAACATTAAGTCGGCGATTTTGTTCAAAGAATTGCGGGTCATAAATAACGAATAATAGAAACTTGAAGAAATGCCATAAAACATAAATTACTTTCGCAATAATTTTGATTTCCATTTCTAGAAAAAAATCAGCACCATAATTATCGAATGTTGATATTTCAAATCCAAATATGAAGGGTAAACACTGTTACTCTTTTAATATAAGAAAATGTCAGTGTTCAGCGGAATAGGTCTCCCAAACATCTGTTGACTTTTACTTTTTATGGACGATAAATAGTTATTTCCTTTAAGATTAAACTCTTTGTTTTTGTCTGTTTTTTTTTGTAAATGAATGTGCATCTTACTGTCTATAAATACTTCGTTTTTAGTCGCCCGGAAAGAAACTGGGGTCTCTGTTTGTATTCCTTTTTTATTTTGCTCATGGAAGGAGACTTAATAATTTAATTAAGATGATTTCATTAAACCTCTTTTAATTGTCTCGAGAATATATTGTTCTTATATAGATGGGTTAATTGCAGTTTTGCATAAGAAGAATATAGGATAAAGTACATCAACTACACGCTGGAAGAGGGATCCTATCGAAGTATATAGACATAGCAATAATACCAGCCTCGATGTGAGTGGGACTGATCATTGGGCGACATTATCAGCGCCAGATAGGCTCTAGCACAAGCTTAGCTTTATTTAGAAGAAGGTCATTCTTGTACCTAATGTACGTAATATATTTGCAATTGTGAAGGCTACTTAATTTGCTTACTTAATTTGAAGCTCAAAGTGGAATAAGTCACAACTTCACCCAAAGCTGATTTAAGTCCAATCCACCTTTAACCATTAAAAGGTTTACACAATTTTATTAATAAAGGTAATCAACAAAAATACACTTTGAAATCGCGACAGAGTCGTATTTTATTTTTATAGAAAGGTTAATTGCGCGCTCAGGAAGACATTTAAACCAAGAAACCTCACAAAATGTTTGTATGAATATACTTAAAGAAATGAACCGGATTGTTTTTGTATCAAAATGGGGTAAACATGCTATATTAATTAAAAAATATCTTCTGTCCGACTTTTGGTAATAAACGAGTTCATAAAATCAATGTAGTCTTAATTTTCATCCGGTTTTGTAACTTTTATTATGAAATATTTCTAATGACTTTTGTCTGTCTGGTAATTAAGGGCCACTATAAATCAGAAGTAAATGTTGAACTTTAAGTTCGAGAAATGAGCAAATAATCTCAATTAGTTTTAATAATGTTGTTGTTTTTCTTGTTCATAAGTTTTCGAATTTTGTATGAAGCTTACACACAAAATGCACATAACACAGTTCCCTCCCTTACATTACAAGTTGGTAGAAGATGGCTCACTGTGCAATATGTCTTTCATGAAAGAAAATGTTTCAATGCATTGGGGATAAAAGATTACGGTTAATGCGGAGGTAAACTATTATTTCACGTCGAAAGATCAAATCGTTAATGCAGATTAACTTTGTAAGCAAACGGATATCTCGTCGATTTGTCATCCAAAAGGCGGTTCGCTATCATACTTACTAATTATATATTGTATCATTGCTGTTAGTTCTGTTAGTCTATTCCAAAACGGTTGTTTATGGCCGAAAGGTGATGATATGGACTGACTGGTAGTAATACTATTCAATTAACTACACTTCAAAAAGTACCCGTACATGCACAATTAAATCAATACAACTTGTTAGAAATCTAAAATATGGTTTGATCTGTAGCTTTTAGCTTTCGCTTTACAATATGGTCAGCGTTTCTGGGTGCCATCCAGCTTAACTAAATATACTGCTACCGTACCTGGACCAATCAGTTTTATTTCATTCATATGTCTATACAATATTTATAACAAACCGTACACAGACTCGTGGGAGGAAGATAGAATCAGACTTTTTTAAACTTAACAGGACCTCAACATTTTGTTTGTTGTTTCACATGTAATCGATCCTCGTCAAGTAACTGTTAACATTTCTACTTTGTCCTTTATTAGAAACATTCATGGGCTTCAGTCATTAAGCACAATTCTAATGAATGATACATTTCGCACTGGAAGAATGACCCCAATTCTGTGAGCTTTATACCTTGAATTATGACGGCCAATTTCCCATGTTTAGCTAAATGCAAAAATATCCCGACTATTAATGACGCCGAACGAGGTCTATTCAAACTAGACGGACGCTTTATACAATCTTTAAATTGCGTAGTTGCATGTTTTAATTGTTTTTGTTTTTCTTTTGATTTTCAGATCAAGTAAAACTGTACTACGTCTTTAATTAAATGTGTCTTGTAGGTTCGTTTTATTTGGAAATTTGTTGGCTTTTTATTGCACGTTTGATTACTTAACATTAGAATTTAATTAAGTACTGGGAGAATTCTGGTTTTGAAATTTCGAGAGCATTTGATTGATGTCTTTCAAAAATATATTTATGACTTGGGTAGTTTAAAATTCGTTTTGAATACAGTCTGTAAAGTTTATAGTTTATGGGCATACTCCGGGCATCTGGTGTGTAAATTGTTTGAAATCCTTCCTTGGAACAGAAATATTTCTTGCACGATTTTGTAAATTCTTGGAATTTTTACAAGGTTTATTGTCATCTTTAATGAATCTGCATTTGCCATGGCTACAGTATGAACTGTAGAAGCAGGTAAATTTGGATTTCAAGCACTAACCAGAAGTCTTTTGGAATGTATTTATAATTATTTATCCAAAAAAGCTCGCCTGTGACGAAAGCTTATTTGATGTAGAATCACTTTTCCTGGGAAGGAGCCTGATGTCCATGAAAATGTACCCCTGTTGGAAATCGAACCCACAACCTCTTGGATAAAAGGCGAACACCTATACCACAGGCTATACTCCCACCCTGTAGAAGTGTTTATTGCGCTTGAAGTTTACAAAACGATAACTTTATTATGTACGTGAAGTTAGCGGCCTAGCAGCCTAGCGGCCTAGCGGCGTGAAGTTAGCGGCCTAGCGGCGTGAAGTTAGCGGCCTGGCGGCCTAGCGGCGTGAAGTTGGCGGCCTAGCGGCCTGGCGGCCTAATTATTTTTTTCTATTTCCAAGCAATTGTTAATGTGTTTTTTTTAAAACAATGTTAAATCAAAGTTTTTGGACTAGGGCACATGTGGCCTAGTTCATAGCCATAAACGCGATACCTGCATTCTCAAGCCGCATCTGGGGATTCACTGACGTAATGTATTCATACGCTGTATTTTGATTGGATTGCGGTTAGCGAATTTGAATAATCAAAGTAGTACCAGAACTGATTACAATGAAAACATCCAATAAAAATAGTTCTTTTAACAATTCAAGCTAACTGTATGTTATTTTAATGAAGCACAAGAAATTCATACGTAGCGAGTGAGTTAATCGAGTTAACTACATGAATGTTCTTGCATACGGTCAGATTATATGCAATAAGAATATGAACATATTGGAAAAGTACGCATCGAAATTTTTCCGTTCAATGCTCTGTATTGATAGACTGGTACCCTCTTTCTCTTTTATCCGAAATGAAACCAGTATCAGCTAACCGCGGTGCCCGTCGCGCATTCGAAATGTCTTGTGAATTCATACGTAAAGCGAATAAAGCGTGCGGTCTAAGTAGAAAACAACCAGGAAAGTTGGTTTAAAAAAGTATTGTTATCCTTTGTACAGAATGTTGGTATTCCGAAGTCGGTCCCTGTTCTTTTTTTCGACATAATTTGCATGTTTCCGTGATATTTTCTTTTCGATACAAAGTTTTTTTAACTAATCATCGCATGCCACTTCGCACTTTTTTAAATACATAATTTTTGTATTTATTGTTCAAATACTATTAATGTTAACTAAAAACCATATGCCGCGTACCTGTATAACTTTATATTTTTTAGGAAAAGTAAATCAGGGTACCAGTCTATTATTGACCTCAAAATGTACTCTGATGAGAGCGTCCGAATGATTCAGACATGTATGTTATCACTACTTCCGGATGCTGATGATGTAAATTTCATAGTGTTTTATTGAGGAAATAAAGCCGACATTGAATGATTACCAACATCAAACGGATTTATTTTCATCTTACCGTGGGTAGCATTTTTAATTTGACACGTAAATTTTCAAGCAATACAAGTTCGTTTGAAAAAATCATGTAATTTCAATTTCGCAAAATGGAGATAAAAAATGGAGATAAAAAAATATCAAATATGCGCATACTTATTTATGAAGTTTCATTTTAAATGAGGCCAAATGTATGAATATGTGCATGATTGAAGATGATTGTTTACCTATGTGCATAAAAAAGTCTTGGAGCCACTCTCAGTGTAAGTACTTAATTACTTTTTGTTCAATGATATGGTGATAAGCCATCGCCATTGATAAAACAATCTTGCATGCTCAATTTTGATTTCCTCTCTTATAATGCACCAGTCAATTGTTACCACGGCCCCCTCGGGGATATACCGGGGGAAAGGGCTGTGTTTTTACCTTTCAGGTATCCTCGTAGCTATTATATAAAAGAACTTCAGCGAACCCATTATATATTACCTTCTTGGACGTGTTGTAAACATCAAAAAAATAAATATCAACATTAAAGTTATGGAAGCCAGAACTAGTGTCCTCGCAATGCCGGATGATTGCGGTGGTTTTGTCTCCCCTAAAAATATATCAGGGAATTGCTCTTACCTTAGATCCCCTGGGTGCGGGGACGTTATTCACGGGATTTTACCACCAGTTAGTTCTCCCAGGGCAGGGATTTTACCGGGGATTGGCTGGTGTAACTCGGCTTCGTTCATTTTTCTAAACTTTCTCTCAGTGATGAGGAATAAATTTTATTCACTGCAGTTGTTTTCTAAGTTTATGAAAATAAGAACAATTGAAACAAATCATTAACTACTGTTGATCAGTGCAGATTGTGGGAGATCATGGTTGATTTCAATGAACCACCAATAAGCCCTGCCAAAATTGGATACTGATTGGTTAGTAAGGTGCTTTTGGTAGGCATTATTAGCATGAATGTTCATTTTAACCATCATTTATGAATGTTTACAAAATCATTGAATATTGAAATAACAATCAAAATGTTAGTTTGAATGATGAAAGCCATGAAATATCCCTTGGGCCCCCCAAGGGGGCGTGGTTACAATTGACTGGTGCATACTTTACAAGTTCTTTTTTTGAAGACGCTTTGTGCTCACTTTTTGTTTTCTAGCAAGAATGAAAATCAAAAATGTATTCCAAAAGAGACAAGTTTTTCAGCTTGTGTAAATAATGAGAAAATTGTTAAGTAAAACTATTTATTGTTTATCAGGAAAATGTTGAAATCTCATGTTTAGGCCTATAGTTATCATACTTGATTACTATGTTATTGGCACTTATTGCAATATGTTTTATTCATTGCAACATTTATGTAAAACATTAATTATTATGTTGACTTAAGTTTGAAGATAAGAACTAATGGTATAGGTGATGTGAGAATGATCTCGTGAGGTTTTTTTGCTGCAGTCTTGTTCAGTTTAGCTTTTGAAGATTTTCAAAGTAACTGCAAAACAAGTCTAGCTGTCTAGAAAGACTATG
Organism: Mya arenaria; assembly: GCF_026914265.1. NCBI lineage: Eukaryota > Metazoa > Mollusca > Bivalvia > Myida > Myidae > Mya > Mya arenaria. The sequence continues at coordinate 10,162,355 of NC_069134.1, read as the reverse complement.
TCAAACCCTGACCAGATATAATTTCTTGTCTTTTCAAATTACCAACTTGGCAATGGTTTTATCATAACATAGGATATTGGTTTTAAAGAACATGTTAGTGTTTTTGTATGTGGAATGAAATATCATAAGTGACACTAAATTGAACATAATCTATAGTTCTCATTGATATTACACATAGCCCCAAGTACATGTTGATCTAAGATTTAAGGCTTGGATGGAGTCAGGGCAAGAAAAATGCATGTTAATACATTGTACTTTTCAACGCAAGAACTGTTTGTTTATTCAAGTAAATAAAGCAATCCCCACACCAAGGAACTGCAGTATTGCTTAACCAGCTTAATTGACATTATGAGTTGGAGTTCAAATTGCTGCAATTAAAGGCACATCTAGTTTACAGAATTATTCAAACTCTGATTTAGCAACCTTAATATAGTTATATGAACTACTTATGTGAAATGAACGCTTTTTTAGATTTACAAGGACGGGTGAAAAGTATTTGCCAAATGTACTGCAACATCTGATACCTGTTGCCTAGGAATCCAACAAATTCTTGGCACTTCAAATGTTACAGTACTATTCAATTTGGAGTGCCTGAAAAGAAAGCTTTTTGATTCTACATTCAACATTTTCTTTCTGTATGACATATTGGACCAGGAGAATCATGAACCTACAACCTTCTGCATCTATTGAGATAGGGAGCGTTCAGGACAGTGACAGAGGACAATACAAGAATGGCCAACTGTTGCATTTATTGAGTTATCTAATGCATACAAATTAAGACGGAGAAAATAATTCTTATTTTTTCCAAACTACTTCTTTAAGCATCTTGTATGTAGTTGTCTTTTACAATGATTGTTCAAAGTTACAATGGCCCTGTGGGTTAAAGATGATCTGTCCACGGGGTAACATGTTTTGTACATAATAGGGTTATAAGTACTGCATTTTGATCCAGGAGGTTGTATTCAACTCAAGTAGATTTTTGCAGATTTGGATTTCACAAGGCACAAGCCGAGTAAAATCAAAATCTACAAAAAAAACTATCAGAATCAAATATGACATTCGGCCATATCCGGATCAAAACGCAGTACTAATAACCCTTTTATTATATACATTACTGATTAGATCACTTAGAAGCCACATCTTTGCATAATAAATTTTATTTTAAGGATGCACTCATTGCTTTAATGACGTCAATTTAATATTGCGCAACATACTTGTTATGACGTGTCGTCACAAGAGTGGTATATATGGCCATATTGCACTGGAGCGGAATATGGGTTAAAGTATTTTGTGACATGTATTGCATGTGGATTGATGATGGGTATATAATAAAGAATAAAATTATGTTTGGTATTCCATTCTCACTAGCAGTGTGATTAAATGCTAACACCATGTTATGAAATTTGATGGTCAAAGTATTTAAAATACATTTCAATATTTCATACTTTAAAAACGATATTCATCTCATCTTAGTCTACTCAACTTGCTTTGCTATGTACAAAAGTCTGCAGCAGTAATATGAATAGCATTAGACAAAAGGCAGTGCTTAGTATTCATCAACAGCACTAAGTTATCATGGTAACATGTTATATGAATTGAATACCTAGCACAAATTAAGAGGGAGAAAACAATTCTTCACCTTTTAAATAAAAACTACTTCCTAATAGCATTGTGTAGTCTGACATAGGTGTACAATGTAGATGTATTTTACAAAGATTGTTCAAAGTACGGCCCTGTGGTTTAAAGCTCTCCTGAAAAAGAGGTGACAGGTTTTCTATATAGTATATAATTACATCATTGAAAATCTTCTCTGAAACTGCAAATAACAGACCTTTGATATAAAAGGATTTGATCAAATTAAAGAGGTATGTGTGCCAACCACGTAAATTAATTTGTACAAGTCTGATTTAACGACTTTGAGGAATTAAAAGAACTATGACTTTATTTGATTTAACGTTTTAGCCCCCCCCCCCCCCCTCCCACACACACACACCCCTCACTCTACGCACACTTAACTAGATTTTTCAAATTTCCTTTGCAGCTTGCAAGCAGTTTTAGTCTAAAGTTTAAGCTAGCCCATCAAACAGTGACCCCTTGTGATGTGAGCCGATTTTGTCAATGCTTAGAACATGGTTGTCAACATTCCCCTAAATGAACCCTAGTCCATCAGTGCTTTCAGCACTTTGATTTATTCATATAGTTACATAGCGGTCTTAAATTGTTATCTATTCAGAATATTTTTCTTTACCTTTTATTCTAAAACAATTTTAAATAAACTGTATTATGCACAAATAAGAACTCTGAAGCGTTTTTCAACTTTTTTTCAAAAAAAGTCGATCGAGCACTTCAGCGACCTAGCGGCCTAGCGGCGTGAAATTAGCGGCCTAAATTGAATCCTATTTCAAAGCATGTTTACATGCATTTTCTTCTAAAAAAAAATGACATTTTAACTGTGTTTTTTTTTTCACACATCAACAAATTGAAACGATTATCAACATTTTTTTTTCAAAAACGTCGATCAAGCACTTCAGCGACCTAGCGGCCTAACGGCGTGAAATTAGCGGCCTGGCGGCCTAGCGGCCTAAATTGAATCCTATTTCAAAGCATGTATACAGGCATTTTCTTCTAAAACAATGACATATTTACTGTTTGAATGCATTAATGAACACTTTGAAGTTATAAGCGATAATCAGCATATTTTTTTCAAAAGCGTGGATTAAGCATTCAGCTATTTCAAAGCATTAAACATGCCTGATCTTCTAAAACAATGATATATTTACTGTTTTTATGCACAAATTATCACTCTGAAGAGTTTTTAAAAAAATAAATAAAAAAAAGTCGATCGAGCACTTCAGCGGCCTAGCGGCCTAGCGGCCTAGCGGCGTGAAGTTAGCGGCCTGGCGGCCTAGCGGCCTAAAATGGTTTTCTATTTCAAAGCATGTATACATGCATTTTCTACTAAGACAATGACATATTAACTGTTTGAATGCACCAATTAACACTTTGAAGCTATAAGCGATAATCAACATTTATTTTTCAAAACCGTCGATTAAGCAGTCAGCTATTTCAAAGCATTAAACATGCCTGATCTTCTAAATCAATGATATATTTACTGTTTTTATGCACAAATTATCACTCTGAAGCGTTTTTTTTTTATGTTTCAAAAAAGTCGATCAACTTCACGTACATTACTTTATTTATCATTTAAAACATCGTCGCATGACGCATGCACTGTTGTCTTATACATATAAATTTAGTTAAAGCTTATTTAAGCAATAGTATGAAGAAATATATATATATTCGATCTCATAGGCTTGATGATGCGCGAGAGTGCGGTTGCGTGTTGTGGAAGAAACAGGCGTACCTGAAGGTAACCCACTTGTCCGGATGTATCTAACTTGGGACGCTTTTGTAAGCTAGTGCGCTAACCACTGCGCTAATCGGACATACGTTTAATGAAGTGACTTTGGGTTCGGGGTGGGGTTGGGGGGGGGGTCAATTCTACTTAATGAATTAGTATTTAGAACTTTCACACTGTTGCCATGCGTTTAAAACATTATTTATAAAATGCTGCGTTGATTAATGTTCTTGATAACACCTATAAAGAATTGAGAACCGTTGCTTCCTTATGAAGTTATTACATAGAACATTTGTGTTAGTCAGTGCACTAAGGTCAAATTGATCATGCAAATGTTTTCACAAACTGCCCAACGGCTAACGTAAAAGCACCAGTTTACTAAATAAATCAGTGTAAGCAACACACTTTACATATCTGACCACTCGATTTTCAGACAGTTTTCAACAAAATTATTGTCCAAATTTGGAGTATTGGAAATGCCAAATAATTCCTCACCATTTTCACAAGGAAGCAACTAAAGGCCCTTATTGCAAAAAATGAAATCAATACAACTGACCAGTATGATGATAAAATATACACCAGCGAATTTCGTGTTGAATATCCATCATTCAACCGTTACCATAGAAACGCCTCATAGTGGAACATTAAATGTAATAAAAAGTCAGAAGTATAATTTAAGGCCAAAAAGGAAGGTCATTGGACGCCATTGTTGAAATCAATTTCTGTAGATGCGAACATCTCCGGTCCAGAAATGAAATTTGATTTACACAGCCCGCGGTCACTTCTCGGGAACTCTCTTTCCAATTTTGACCATCACTAATGGAATCCTGGTTTTTGTCCTGAGAGAAAAAGAAGATAGATTTTACAATTATACTTGTTTTTCAAAATAGCTCTCACAATGCATTATAAAGTAATTCTAAATTCTAGGCGGTCCACTAATGTGATTATCACGGACCAAGAATACAGACCAAAAAGGTCCGAGGAAATTACCGCTAATGCCAGGCTTTAGTTACAATAAATTGCAAGAACTTACATTAACGTAAATGAAATTATAACTTTATAAACTCAGTGGAACGGAGCGGAAGCGAGACTAATGATTGGAAATGGGAAAGATAGATTGCATGGACGCAATAATTAACTTTCAGAATGGACAATCACGAGACTCTATTCAATTTTAGAGCCCCACAATTGAGAACCACAAAAACTACCAGAGCGTTGGTTAAATGAAACATATGAAGTAAAGATGACAACGACTCCGTACTTTCTTCCTAATGTAAGTGTTACTACACGTGCATTCAGTAAGATGTATTTTTTATAATAATGCAGTCATTCGACCTGCCAGGAAAATGAAATATAACTTTCGAAATTGAATATGAAGGATTCATTCTCACATAAACAATTTGTTAAAATAGGCGCTGTCGTTGACGCTTTCCAATCGCATAACCTTTATTATGTAAATTAAATTGTATAATTTTAAATCACGTGTTCATTCCGTTTAAAATCATAAACTTGTTACTCAGTCAGAGCATTCTATTGAATACCCGTAACATAATCTAAAGCTGTCTGTTTGGAATTGCTACAATGCCGGACAACACCTAACACACTGACACGCGTAGTGACTTCCGGAATGCCGGACAACACCTAACACACTGACACGCGTAGTGACTTCCGGAATGCCGGACAACACCTAACACACTGACACGCGTAGTGACTTCCGGAATGCCGGACAACACCTAACACACTGACACGCGTAGTGACTTCCGGAATTAGCGGTTGTATGTCAGAAAGGTGAACATCAGTGCACCGGAAACATCACCTTAATGCTTAAATGCCCTTTGTTTGTAGTTGTTGTTGTTGTTGTTGCTTTTGCTTTTGTTGTTGTTGCTGTTCTTGTTCGTGTTATTTGAAAGAGGTTTTAACTATGTGGAAAACTGAGCATGCTGTCATCCATACTACTAAATTGTTTTGGCATGCTCCCCAAAGTTCATTTCCTTTTGAGCACACTGTATTCTTAAAAGCGATTAACGTAGATTCCATTATTCAGCTCACGGATTTGTGGAATTCTCTTCTTAAAACTCCGTATATGCGTAAGCCTTAAGTGTCTTAGAATATGTTATTATTGTAGGAAATGGTCATTCCAGTTTCCTATGCTATTTTGAGGCAATCTAAATATAATGCCAAAGTTTTACGACCAACTAAATCCCAAAAATCGATAACAAGAGCAGACTCCAGCCTGACCATTGAAAACCCATTCCCTGGAAAGTTCAATCCAAATGTGTCAGTCCGCGGTATTTAATTTCACTTGATATAATTTGTGGCCAACTTCAAGCTTTTACAATCTCTAATTTAAATCTCTCGACATCCGTTGTTGTTTACTAATGGCAAGATGAAACACCATAAAAATTACCAGTTTGGTTTCTAGTACTTGATCAATACTTGGCCAGGGAGACTCCGGGCACGAGTCAAACCTACGGCTGGATATTTTTTTTATCAAATTAGAAACTGTTGGTAAATTTGTAATCAATGATTAAACGATGAATCCAGCTTTTTTTACGCAAATTGAGTTTCATAAAATTAAGTCATCACGATAACCTAGTTGAAATCAATATCAGTGTTTTTATGGTTTGAAAATGACTAGAAATATTAATGTCAAAGTTGGGTAATTGGTTTACACCGGCAGAAACAATAATGGTTGATAGATTGATTTTCACTTTGATTAAGATAAAGCTGAAAAGAAATTACAGAATAGAATCGTTTTAAATGATTGCTTTCCTTGGACGAAACATGGGTGCAAAATGAACTGTTCAATACGGGCAGTTGCCTGCAGACGTAATGTTCAATACGGGCAGTTGCCTGCAGACGTAATGCGCAAAAGTCAGAAGGAGTTGCAACTCTTATAGTAACAAGAGCTGTCACAGAGACAGCGCGCTCGACTATTCCGCCGCTTTTCAGTGTAAGGATTGAACAGTTTTGGCGAAACATGCATGGATCACTGTAAAATTAGATTAGAATGATGCCTGCAAAGATTTGTGTAAAATTAAAAAAAAAACATTCAGCCTTTAATGAAATACAGACTTGATGGAAATAGCATGCACGACATTAAAGGATTATAGGTTGTATACAATAATAGTCCAATAATAAAGGGCCATAATTTGCAAAATACAGTTAGCTAACTTGGTTATTCAAGTAAGTTGGGTGGTTGAGTACCATTGTGTAAAGTTTAAATGCAATACATGATATATTCGCTGAGGTATTGACTTAAAAGTGGTTATATGCAAAACCTTTACCAGAATTTCTATGTCAAATAAAAAAGGGCCATTATTTGAATTTAATGCAAACTAGAGTTATCTTACCTGGTCATTTAAGTATATGGGATGGTTGAGTACCATTGTATAAAGTCTCAATGCAATACATCAAGTAGTTGCTGAGATATTAACCCATGTGTGCTTACATGCAAAATCTTGACCAGAATTTCTAAGTCAAATAATAAAATCCCATAATTTCCATTATATTTAAATAATTGTTATCTTACTTCATTAATTTAGTAGGTTAGATAGTCGGGAATACATATCCAAAGTTTCAAAGCAATAACTGATGTATTTACTGAGATAGTGACTTAGAGGTGCTGACATGCAAAACCTTAACCAAGGTGTGACGCCGACGCCAACACCGACGCCGACGCTATGGTGAGTAGTATAGCTCTCTTTATTCGTCGAATAGTCGAGCTAAAAGTGCTGAACAATATTGCGTGAACTCGTCTGCAGTGACGAAAAACATTGTTTATTTGGCCATATTCTGACACGGTAGGAATCTTCAGCGATGTCATGGGCGTGGAATCCAAACTGAAGGTCCGCTTGTGTGTAGACACGCCTAACGCGATACTGGCATGCTTAATGCAACTCAATTTTATAAGGTCATAAATAATTTTAATGCAGAATAAATTACACATATCAAATTTGACACGCTCCATCATCGCCATGGTTTCGTCTTCTATCGTTGACATGTTTCTTGTTGACGTGTAATATGTTCTCAATGAAGCCATACACTGGACAAAACCATTCTGGATCTTTATATATTTTTCAGTTTTAAAAGCCTTCCAATAGGTGGTTTAAAACTATGGACTCGAATTGACACGAACAGTGTTTCCATGTTGGTGTAACAGGTTCACTGACGTCCAAGTCCACAATGGCACGATCAGTTCAACCACCTCGGTTAAACAGGTTCAGTAAAGTCATAGATCACAATGGCACGAGCAGCGGAACCAAGTCATGTTTAAATGGTTAACTGACGTCCTAGACCACAAAGGCACGGTCAATGGAACAATATCAATATAACAAGTTAACTGACGTCATAAATCACAATGGCACGGTCTGTGGAACCACGTGGGTTAACGGGATCACTGACGTCATAGATCACAGTTACACGGTCAGTGGAACCACGTGGGTTAAACGGATTCACTGACGTCATAGACCTCATTGACACTGTCAGTTGAACCACGATGGTTAAACGGGCTCATTGACGTCATAGATCACAATGACACGGTCAGTGAAACCACGTGGGTTTAAACGGATTCACTGACGTCATAAATCACAATGACACGGTCAGTGGAACCACGTCAGTCAACGGATTCGCTGACGTCATATACCTCATTGACACGGTCAGTTGAACCACGTCATAAATCACAATGACACGGTCAGTGGAAACAAATGGGTTAACGTATTCACTGACGTCCCAGACCACAATGGCACGGTAAGAGGAACCACGTGGGTTAATGGATTCACCGATGTCCTAGACCACAATGGCACGGTCAGTGGAACCACGTGGGTTAATCGATTCACTGACGGCTTAGACCACAATGGCACGGTCAGTGGAACCACGTGGGTTAATGGATTCACTGACGTCCTAGACCACAATGGCACGGTCAGTAAAACCACGAGGGTTAATGGATTCACTGACGTCCTAGACCACAATGGCACGGTCAGTGGAACCAGGTGGGGTAAATGGATTCACTGACGTCCTAGACCACAATGGCACGGTCAGTGGAACCACGTTGGTTAATGGATTCACTGACGTCCTAGACCACAATGGCACGGTCAGTGGAACCAGGTGGGGTAAATGGATTCACTGACGTCCTAGACCACAATGGCACGGTCAGTGGAACCACGTTGGTTAATGGATTCACTGACGTCCTAGACCACAATGGCACGGTCAGTGGAACCACGTGGGTAAAAGGATTCACTGACTTCCTAGACCACAATGGCACGGTCAGTGGAACCACGTGGGTTAATGGATTCACTGACGTCCTAGACCAAAATGGCACTGTTAGTGGAACCACGAGGGATAATGGATTCACTGACGTCCCAGACCACAATGGCATGGTCAGTGGAACCACGTGGGTTAATGGATTCACTGAAGACCTAGACCACAATGGCACGGTCAGTGGAACCACGTGGGTTAATGGATTCACTGACGTCCTAGACCACAATGGCACGGTCAGTGGAACCACGTGGGTTAATGGATTCACTGACGTCCTAGACCACAATGGCACGGTCAGTGGAACCACGTGGGTAAATGGATTCACTGACCTCCTAGACCACAATGGCACGGTCAGTGGAACCACGTTGGTTAATGGATTCACTGACTTCCTAGACCACAATGGCACGGTCAGTGGAACCACGAGGGTTCATGGATTCACCGACGTCCTAGACCACAATGGCACGATCAGGGGAACCACGTGGGTTTATGGATTCACTGACGTCCTAGACCACAATGGCACGGTCAGTGGAACCACGAGGGTTAATGGATTCACTGACGTCCTAGACCACAATGGCACGGTCAGTGGAACCACGAGGGTTAATGGATTCACTGACGTCCTAGACCACAATGGCACGGTCAGTGGAACTACGTGGGTTAATGAATTCACTGATGTCCTAGACCACACTGTTGTCTATGGGCAATGAAATAGCAAACTAATGACGATTAGATCAACATTACTTATCATAGACAAAGGAGTTCACGTTTTCATATAGCATTAAACAGCAGGCTATTGACCACCCCCCTCCACACGCACGCACGCACTCAAAACAAGAGGAAATATTGGATACCTGAATAAATGTAAATGTTTATATATACTTGACTTATTTTCTTTGTTTTTCAAGCACACTCATAACTAAGTATGTTTTGAAAATCAGATTTCAGAAAAAGTAATCATCTCCATACCTTAACGTGAATGTCGGAGAAAAGCATTAATGTTTTAGGATTTTAGTATGACACTAAGGAATGAAGATTTCACAAACTCACCGGGAAAAGTATTTGTTTCGGAAGAAATATTCTTAAAATGTTTGCTATTGTACAATCCAATTTATTCACATGACACGAGGAAGTTTTCATTGCCTTCAAGTCGCTGTAAACATGGAAAAGAATTCCACTTTGTGATGTTTTCTTTATGGTTTATAACTTTTTCTCTAGTGTTGTATGTAGTGCTTTCGTATCGTGTTCGAAGCGGCATTAAATCAATCATTGCAATGACTGTATATAATTGTTTTATATCACAACGGGCAAAGGTGTCTGAAAGTGCAATTGCATCGGTCATCATCAAATCTATAGAGTTTCTGTTTCAAACGAAAACAGATTACCACCTGCAAATGCCAACGGTCGATTGTTTATGGTGGTGAGCTTTACAATGTGCTTAGAGTTCTTTCAAACAGACATGTTGACCTGTGCACTCAGTTCCATAAATCCAGGTTGACACGTGAACTCAGTTCCATATAACCATTTTACCTTGTGCACTCAGTTCTATATAGCCGTGTTGACCTGTGCACCCAGTTCTATATAGCCATGTTGACCTGTGTACATGTTGACCTATGCACCCAGTTCTATATAGCCATGTTGACCTGTGTACATGTTGACCTGTGCACCCAGTTCTATATAGCCATGTTGACCTGTGTACATGTTGACCTGTGCACCCAGTTCATTATACCCATTTTACCTTGTGCGCCCAGTTCTATATAGCCATGTTGACCTGTGCACCCAGTTCATTATACCAATTTTACCTTGTGCACCCAGTTCTATATAGCCGTGTTGACCTGTGCACCCAGTTCTATATAGCCATGTTGACCTGTGCACCCAGTTTTATATAGCCGTGTTGACCTGTGCACCCAGTTCTATATAGCCATGCTGACCTGTGCACCCAGTTCTATATAGCCATGTTGACCTGTGCACCCAGTTCATTATACCAATTTTACCTTGTGCACCCAGTTCTATATAGCCGTGTTGACCTGTGCACCCAGTTCTATATAGCCATGTTGACCTGTGCACCCAGTTCTATATAGCCATGTTGACCTGTGCACCCAGTTCATTATACCAATTTTACCTTGTGCACCCAGTTCTATATAGCCGTGTTGACCTGTGCACCCAGTTCTATATAGCCATGTTGACCTGTGCACCCAGTTCTATATAGCCATGTTGACCTGTGCACCCAGTTCTATATAGCCATGTTGACCTGTGCACCCAGTTCATTATACCAATTTTACCTTGTGCACCCAGTTCTATATAGCCGTGTTGACCTGTGCACCCAGTTCTATATAGCCATGTTGACCTGTGCACCCAGTTCTATATAGCCATGTTGACCTGTGTACATGTTGACCTGTGCACCCAGTTCTATATAGCCGTGTTGACTTGAGCACCCAGTTCTATATAGCCATGTTTACCTGTGTACATGTTGACCTGTGCACCCAGTTCATTATACCCATTTAACCTTGTGCACCCAGTTCTATATAGCCGTGTTGACCTGTGCACCCAGTTCTATATAGCCGTGTTGACCTGTGCACCCAGTTCTATATAGCCGTGTTGACCTGTGCACCCAGTTCTTTATAGCCATGTTGACCTGTGCACCCAGTTCTATATAGCCATGTTGACCTGTGCACCCAGTTCATTATACCAATTTTACCTTGTGCACCCAGTTCTATATAGCCATGTTGACCTGTGCACCCAGTTCATTATACCCATTTAACCTTGTGCACCCAGTTCTATATAGCCGTGTTGACCTGTGCACCCAGTTCTATATAGCCGTGTTGACCTGTGCACTCAGTTCTATATAGCCACGTTGACCTGTGTACATGTTGACCTGTGCACCCAGTTCTATATAGCCATGCTGACCTGTGTACATGTTGACCTGTGCACCCAGTTCTATATAGCCATGCTGACCTGTGCACCCAGTTCTATATAGCCATGTTGACCTGTGCACCCAGTTCATTATACCAATTTTACCTTGTGCACCCAGTTCTATATAGCCATGTTGACCTGTGCACCCAGTTCATTATACCCATTTAACCTTGTGCACCCAGTTCTATATAGCCGTGTTGACCTGTGCACCCAGTTCTATATAGCCGTGTTGACCTGTGCACTCAGTTCTATATAGCCACGTTGACCTGTGTACATGTTGACCTGTGCACCCAGTTCATTATACCCATTTTACCTTGTGCACCCAGTTCTATATAGCCGTGTTTTCCTGTGCACTCAGTTCTATATAGCCGTGTTTACCAGTGCACTCAGTTCTATATAACCGTGTTTACATGTGCACCCAGTTCTATATAGCCACGTTGACCTGTGCACCCAGTTCTATATAGTCACGTTGACCTGTGCACATGTTGACCTGTGCACCCAGTTCATTTTACCCATTTTATCTTGTGCACTCAGTTCTATATAGCCGTGTTGACCTGTGCACCTAGTTGTATATATCCACGTTGACCTGTGTACATGTTGACCTGTGTACATGTTGACCTGTGCTCCCAGTTCCATATACCCATGTTGAACTGAGAACCCAGTTCCATTAAGCCATGTTGAACTGGATCCCAGTTCTACATAGCCATTTTGAACTGAGCACCCAGTTCCATATAGCCATGTTGACTTGTGCACCCAGTTCCATATAGCCATGTTGACTTGAGCACCCAGTTCAATATAGCCATAATGACTTGTGCACCCAGTTCAATATAGCCATATTGACATTTGTACTCAGTTCCTTATAGCCATGTTGACCTTTGCACTCAGTTTCATATAGCCATGTTGACTTGTGCACTCAGTTTCATATAGCCATGTTGACCTTTGCATTCAGTTTCATATACTCATGTTGACGTGTGCACTCAGTTCCATATAGCCATGTTGACCTTTGCACTCAGTTCCATATACTCATGTTGACGTGTGCACTCAGTTCCATATACTCATGTTGACCTTTGCACTCAGTTCCATATACTCATGTTGACTTGTGCGACGAGTTCCATATACTCAAATTGACTTGTGCACCCAGTTCCATAAACTCATGTTGACTTGTGCACTCAGTTCCATATACTCATATTGACTTGTGCACCCAGTTCCATATACTCATGTTGACCTTTGCATTCAGTTCCATATACTCATGTTGACTTGTGCACTCAGTTCCATATACTCATATTGACTTGTGCACCCAGTTCCATATACTCATGTTGACGTGTGCACTCAGTTCCATATACTCATGTTGACTTGTGCACTCATTTACATATACTCATGTTTACTTGTGCACTCAGTTCCATATACTCATGTTGACTTGTGCACTCAGTTCCATATACTCATATTGACTTGTGCACCCAGTTCCATATACTCATGTTGACCTGTTCACCGATTATATATGTTGACCTCTGAACTCAGTTTAATAAAACTATGTTGACCTTTTGCAATCAGTTCAATATAGCCATGTTGACTCGTACATCCAGTTCCATATAGCCATACCGACTTGCGTACCAATTTCCATATATCAATGTTGACCTGTGCACTCAGTTCCATATAGCCATGTTGACTTGTGCGCTCAGTTCCCTATATCAATGATGACCTGTGCACTCAGTTCCATATAGCCATGTTGACCTGTGCACTCAGTTCCATAGAGCCATGTTGACCTGTGCACTCAGTTCCATATATCCCTGTTGACCTGTGCACTCAGTTCTATGTAGCCATGTTGACCTGTGCACTCGGTTCCATATAGCCATGTTGATATGTGCGTTCAGTTCCATATAGCCATGTTGACTTGTGCGCTCAGTTCCATATAGCCATTTTGACCTGTGCACTCAGTTCCATATAGCCATTTTGACCTGCGCACTTAGTTTCATAAAGCCTTGCTGACCTGCGCACTAAGTTTCATAAAGCCTTGTTGATCTGAGCACTAAGTTTCATAAAGCTTTCCTGCCCTGCGCACCAAGTTTCATAATGCATTGCTGACCTGCGCACTAAGTTTCATAAAGCCTTGCTGACCTGCGCACTAAGTTCCATAAAGTATTGTTTACCAGCGCACCAAGTTTCATAAAGCCTTGTTGACCTGCGCTAAGTTTCATAAAGCTTTCCTGTCCTGCGCACCAAGTTTCATAAAGCCTTGTTGACCTGCGCACTAAGTTTCATAAAGCCTTGTTGACCTGCGCACTAAGTTTAATATAGCCTTGTTGACCTGCGCACCAAGTTTCATAAAGCCTTGTTGACCTGCGCACTCAGTTTCATAAAGCCTTGTTGACCTGCACACTAAGTTTCATAAAGCTTTCCTGAAATAAGCACTAAGTTTCATAAAGCCTTGTTGACCTGCGCACTAAGTTTCATAAAGCCTTGCTGACCTGCGCACTAAGATTCATAATGCCTTGCTGAACTGCGCACTAAGTTTCATAAAGCCTTGCTGACCTGCGCACTAAGTTTCATAAAGTATTGTTGACCAGCGCACTAAGTTTCATAAAACCTTGCTGACCTGCGCACTAAGTTTCATAAAGCCTTGCTGACCTGCGCACTAAGTTTCATAAAACCTTGTTGACCTGCGCACTAAGTTTCATAAAGCCTTGCTGTCCTGCGCACATAAAGCCTTGTCGACCAGCGCACTAAGTTTCATATAAAAAGCACGAACGTTTACAAGAAAAAAAGTATTCTGCATAAAGATGGTTTATAAGAAAAAGTTAACCTCGAAGTCTACTGAAGTCGACTCCCATGGTCTTTGTTCCACTCGTTCTTTGACATAACAGTTTGAATGTCGATCAGTGTGATTTTTTGATTGATAAATAATTGATTGGTGTGCTCTTTAAGTTTGATTCAAATGCCATTTTGAGTTTTATTCATCATTTAACGCATAGTGTTTTGTGAAGAAATCGTGTATAAACGTTCTGCAGAACATGGCAAGCATTTCGTGTTTTTGAATCGTCTTGAAATCTTGTAAGTCTGTATTATTTTTATGCACACGCAACAATCTTTGAGACTGATCATTTCCTTGTCATTAAATTCTTTTCTGGAACCTTTATTAATGATTCAAGCATTGATTCCTTTGACGTTCATTGATTTTCCTTCTTGTAATTAAATTGCCTTGAATAAATATAAAATTTCAATTTAAAGACCCTCAAAGACACTTATCGTGTATTTTGCAAACACCGATAACTTAATTATTCATAATTATTCTCCGTTATCACGCACGGGACGAATAATTAAAACAATCGGATTTCAATTTAATTAAAACGTGGGCGACCTACCTGGGTGGAGACCAGGTTTTCCTGGGACGACATTATCTGAAATATTCTTGAATAAATACGATATTGACTGACTTGAACCATTTATACAGATAGAAGCCTTTCTTACGGAAGTACTGCGTTTAGATTTGTTCAAAACCACTAAAGTCAAAGGTTGTTACACCAAATATGCAGGTTATTGTACTGCCCAACAATGTTTGCTAAAACAATGAATGTGACCCTGATTATTATTTATATTTTGTCTATCATAATTTTAATGATTACGTATCAGGACAGAAGACCGTAAAACGGTTACCCCAAACTGTATCCATAAATAGTTTTAAATGTGGATTGCGTGTGCATGCTGTACTTTATGTATCTTTTATTTTGCCTGTTTGCCATAAGGCTTTTGATCCTGGTACCACTGAACAGAATCATTGTAGATATTGGCACTGGGCCCTGTTGTTTCAAATGAATGATCCAATATTACACAGGTATTAAACTACCAGCGTGTGGACCACAACTTCATGACGCCTTCCGAATACTCATAGTTGGCAACGCGCGACTTCCAACTTTCGAATACTCATGGATGGCAATGCGCGACTTCCAACTTCCGATTACTCATGGTTGGCAACGCGCGACTTCCAACTTCCGAATACTCATGGTTGGCAACGCGTGACTTCCAACTTCCGAATACTCATGGTTGGCAATGCGCAACTTCCAAATACTCATGTTTGGCAACGCCCGACTTCCAACTTCCGAATACTCATGGTTGGCAACGCGCGACTTCCAACTTCCGAATACGCATGGGTGGCAATGCGCGACTTCCCACTTCCAAATACTCATGGTTGGCAATGCACAACTTCCGAATACTCATGGTTGGCAATGCGCGACTTCCAACTTCCGAATGCTCATGGTTGGCAATGCGCAACTTCCAACTACTCATGTTTAGCAATGCGCAACTTCAAACACCCGAATACTCATAGGTGGCAACGCGCGACTTCCAACACCCGAATACTCATAGGTGGCAACGTGTGACTTCCAACACCCGAATACTCATGGTTGGCAATGCGCAACTTTAAACTTCCGAATACTCATAGGTGGCAATGCGCGACTTTCAACTTCCGAATACTCATGGGTGGCAATGCGCAACTTCCAACACCCGAATACTCATGGTTTGCAATGCGCGACTTCCAGCACCCGAATACTCATAGGTGGCAACGTGCGACTTCCAACACCCGAATACTCATGGTTGGCAATGCGCAACTTCCAACTTCCGAATACCCATGGTTGGCAATGCGCAACTTCCAACACCCGAATACTCATGGTTTGCAATGCGCGACTTCCAACACCCGAATACTCATAGGTGGCAACGTGCGACTTCCAACAC
Organism: Mya arenaria; assembly: GCF_026914265.1. NCBI lineage: Eukaryota > Metazoa > Mollusca > Bivalvia > Myida > Myidae > Mya > Mya arenaria. The sequence continues at coordinate 10,146,109 of NC_069134.1, read as the reverse complement.
CCGAATACTCATGGTTGGCAATGCGCGACTTCCAACACCCGAATACTCATGGTTTGCAATGCGCGACTTCCAACACCCGAATACTCATAGGTGGCAACGTGCGACTTCCAACACCCAAATACTCATGGTTGGCAATGCGCAACTTCCAACTTCCGAATGCTCATGTTTGGCAATGCGCAACTTCCAACTTCCGAATGCTCATGTTTGGCAATGCGCGACTTCCAACACCCGAATACTCATAGGTGGCAACGTGCGACTTCCAACATCCGAATACTCATGGTTGGCAATGCTCAACTTCCAACTTCCGAATACTCATAGGTGGCAATGCGCGACTACCAACTTCCGAATACTCATGGTTGGCAATGCGCGACTTCCCACTTCCGAATACACATAGGTGTCAATGCGCGACTTCCCACTTCCGAATACTCATAGGTGGCAATGCGCGACTTCCAACTTCCGAATACACATAGGTGTCAATGCGCGACTTCCCACTTCCGAATACTCATAGGTGGCAATGCGCGACTTCCCACTTCCGAATACACATAGGTGTCAATGCGCGACTTCCCACTTCCGAATACACATAGGTGGCAATGCGCGACTTCCCACTTCCGAATACTCATAGGTGTCAATGCGCGACTTCCAACTTCCGAATACTCATAGGTGGCAATGCGCGACTTCCCACTTCCGAATACACATAGGTGTCAATGCGCGACTTCCCACTTCCGAATACACATAGGTGGCAATGCGCGACTTCCCACTTCCGAATACTCATAGGTGTCAATGCGCGACTTCCAACTTCCGAATACTCATAGGTGTCAATGCGCGACTTCCAACATCCGAATACTCATGGTTGGCAATGCTCAACTTCCAACTTCCGAATACTCATAGGTGGCAACGTGCGACTTCCAACATCCGAATACTCATGGTTGGCAATGCTCAACTTCCCACTTCCGAATACTCATAGGTGGCAATGCGCGACTTCCCACTTCCGAATACTCATAGGTGGCAATGCGCGACTTCCCACTTCCGAATACACATAGGTGGCAATGCGCAACTTCCAACATCCGAATACTCATGGTTGGCAACGCGCGACTTCCCACTTCTCAATACGCATGGGTGGCAATGCGCGACTTCCAAATACTCATGGGTGACAACGCGCAACTTTCAACTTCCGATTACTCATGGGTGACAAGGCGCAACTTTCAACTTCCGATTACTCATGGGTGACAAGGCGCAACTACCAACTTCCGAAACACCATTCGACTATATTGATTATATCAGCGTGACGCCAAGTGTATCGTTACATTTAAATTCATTAAGTTCCGTAAAGACAAATATCATGTCAACTGTGAGTTCAGTTTCTATATAAATATACAAGACCATACCTCAAAAGGAAACAAAAGTAATATGGTCAATGTACGCAAATAATGCATCTTTTTATGCGAAACATATTTTCTTTTAATAAATATTGAAATTTATTCACTGGTTGCATACATTCAGTGGAGTGGAAGTTAACGGAGTATTCAAACCTGATCAGCAAAGCATAACAAGTGGCCACAAGGTTTTTAGACCAAAAATAACCATATTCTATTTCCGAGAACAATAGCGTATGCCATGTTGTTTTCCGGTTAAATTTCAAAGTAGCCATCCAATAAATGCTTTAATGGAAGCCCATGCTGATGTTTGTGGATTTTATATGGCATTGGAGTATTCAGAATTGAAATTTCAAAGAAAATGTTCTAAACGAATTTGTCGAAGCGGAAATACAAAAACGGGCTAGCATTAATTGACATGCAAAGTTCCAATCGTAAATTAAAAAATATGGAAATGATTTCTGTCGATACGGCTATGATTCATGGGAAGTGCATGTGAAAATCACATTCGTTTTAGATTGAAATTGAATTTCATTTTTGTGTAAATTTCTAAACGTGACAGCCAATATTGAGAAGAGATCAGAAACATCATACAAGTGGATTGCCGTTCTCCTTTTTACGGGCGATTAAATCATTTTGTTTCGAAATTGCTTTAAGATAAACACTACTAGAATTCTCCGGCAGAGTAACAACCGTCTGTTAGAACATAAATTATGTTGTTGTTGTTGTTTTCGCAATCAAGTAGTCCACCAAACAACATCGGTACACATACATTCGCTTAGAATCAAACGACACTGTTGTCACCGTTTCAGTTCGAAGAAGGCATTTTTTTTTTTTAATTTTGCTAAACATAAGGCCCTATTTTATTGAAATTTCTCAAGCTTAACAGGCTTAAGTAGTTTATTTCAATAATAAAAATACAGAGTTAAATTAGATTTTGATAGAAAGGTTTATTGTGATTATCATAAGATAATTCCTATCTAAAATATGAAAACTTTTAAATAAGTAAATATTTAGCAAATTATTGAAAAACAAAAATAGTGAGCTTAGCTTAATCCTGTTATTAGGGACTTAAAAAGTTTCGAGAAAATGGGTCCTGTTATGACTAAAGGCATGCGGGGTTCTATGTTACTATTTTGTCCCAGCAATTCACTTTTAATTCTAATAAAAACGAACGGGAAAATGTACTGTGGTGTAGACAATTGAACAAGAAATCTTTTCTGTAGACTGCTCAATACGCTATGTAGGATGTATGCATAAAACATAGTACATGCATGGTATATATTGTAGACTTGTTTCTTTGATGTGCGTATATAAACTGAAACTGAAAACAATAATGTACAAGAAAACCCCCATTCTAGTTCACTTGGAAGACATTAAGACCATACAACGACGACACATTACATGGCAGGACGAGTAAACAATGGATAACCAAACTTGATCGCATTTATTCGTGTAGTGGTAAAAGTGGGCGAGCCGACCCGGTGGGGTTTAAACCGGATGTGTACTAACATTTGTTAACCACAATTTTGAATAATTTCAAACAGTTTTCATTAAGTTACGTAAGTAACGCCTAGCAGCGTCCATCGGCTGCATTATAGCTTGACCACGCTGCTATGCCATCACGACTTAAAAGGATGTGTGTAAATGCCATATACATTGTATCAGATATCCATATTCGCTAAGTCTAACAGACAGTGATACAATGAGATCCGGGTGCTATATTTCTAGCTAGGTTTTAACCAGTACAGAATCCTCCAAATTCTCAGTACCAACTACTACAGTATGTGTAAACCACGTGAAAATTCCGTCGTAAATGCTACGTCGGTAGGCAATGTTTTGCTTTGAATGAAGACTTTAAAAAAAGATAACTTTACTATAAGCCAGTGCTAGGAAGCGTGACAACTTTAAAACTTCGCTTAAGCCCGTGCTAGGAAGCGTGACAGCCTGATTAACTCGCTCAGGCCCGTGCTAGGGAGCGTGACAACCTGATAACCTCGCTCAGGCCCGTGCTAGGAAGCGTGACAGCCTAATAACCTCGCTCAAGCCCGTGGTAAGGAGCGTGACAGCCTGATAACCTCGCTCAAGCCCGTGCTAGGGAGCATGACAGCCTGATAAACTCGCTCATGCCCGTGATAGGGAGCGTGACAGCCTGATAAACTCGCTCAAGCCCGTGGTAAGGAGCGTGACAGCCTGATAACCTCGCTCAAGCCCGTGCTAGGGAGCGTGACAACCTGATAACCTCGCTCAAGCCCGTGGTAAGGAGCGTGACAGCCTGATAACCTCGCTCAAGCCCGTGGTAGGGAGCGTGACAACCTGATAACCTCGCTCAAGCCCGTGCTAGGGAGCGTGACAACCTGATAACCTCGCTCAAGCCCGTGGTAAGGAGCGTGACAGCCTGATAACCTCGCTCAAGCCCGTGGTAAGGAGCGTGACAGCCTGATAACCTCGCTCAAGCCCGTGCTAGGGAGCATGACAGCCTGATAAACTCGCTCAAGCCCGTGGTAAGGAGCGTGACAGCCTGATAACCTCGCTCAAGCCCGTGCTAGGGAGCATGACAGCCTGATAACCTCGCTCAAGCCCGTGCTAGGGAGCGTGACAGCCTGATAACCTCGCTCAAGCCCGTGCTAGGGAGCGTGACAGCCTGATAAACTCGCTCATGCCCGTGATAGGGAGCGTGGCAGCCTGATAATCTCGCTCAAGCCCGTGCTAGGGAGCGTGACAGTGTGGCACCTACTATTGCTCTAAATGAAAAGTTTTAGAAACTAGGTTTATGTTTTTTAAATGGGATATTGTTTGTTCTTCCAGAATATCTCTCTGAAAGCCGCTCATATTCATGATGTGGTGATGCAGTATTTCTGTATGAACACACACCAATTATATTTATATTTACATTTAAACAATAATTTTTTCACGATTAACAATTAGTGAAATAGTTTGCAACAGTTTTAAAAAAACAAAACGAAAAGTTATCGACAGTGTAAATTTGTTAGTATGATGGCCAATAAGTGAAAGGTCGTATACCATTTGTTGAATCACGCCGCGCTTTTTAAATCAGAGCGCATGTATAGTGTAAACAATGATGTTAAACCCCTGTCTGTTCATGCACAATGAAAAGGGTTTTTTCTCTATAGAAACGGCAAGGGCAATGTAAATATTATACTTTGACCCTTATTCCAAGATTATAGGCGCTGTGCATAGCTTACAGCATTTCAAAATTAATGAGATTTTGTGATTACCGCTTCTCTGCCCTTCAAATTGGGCTTCCATAAATGCAATATATCATTGTGCAGAATTCCTACCATCGCATTCGATTCCAAATGCCAGGCAATTGAACGTGTTTGACAGTTTGCTTTCTAATTTTTAAATTAATCTGCGTAATTTTGCCCTGGCAGCATTTGACGTTTAGATGTGAAGGTCTTAGTTTAATCTGATGCCAGGAAAGTTTTAATCAATACAAGCCGTCATATTTGATAAAATTTTAATGCCTTTCGTGAGGATGGTCTAAGAAATCTTAACTTTTTCCATCCCAGATCAATACAAATGCTCTAAGTTTTAAATTAATGATTCTTTATAGAGATAGAAACGAGTCTTTTGATGTTAAACTGATCGAGATAAAATGAGTGCAGATTCGTCGGTCAATATAGAACTATTTGTCTCCAGAATTGGTCGTACTTCGCGACTTTTCTTCATTTGCATGAACCTGGTAATTTTCAAATATCTTCTGATTAATTACTCTCTTTTTCAGCAAATCCATCTCCCTGGCAGAAACATGCATAACAGAGAGAAATATCGGAAATAATAATTGTTGTAACTTGTAACACAACAACGTAAACAGTACAGTAGCTCGGGATTCACTTCACGTATCGTCACAGCAACGTAAACAGTACAGTATCTCGGGATTCACTTCACGTATCGTCACAGCAACGTAAACAGTACAGTAGCTCGGGATTCACCTCACGTATCGTCACAGCAACGTTAACAGTACAGTAGCTCGGGATTCACTTCACGTATCGTCACAGCAACGTAAACAGTACAGTAGCTCGGGCTTCATCTCACGTATCGTCACAGCAACGTAAACAGTACAGTAGCTCGGGCTTCACCTCACGTATCGTCACAACAACGTAAACAGTACAGTAGCTCGGGCTTCACCTCACGTATCGTCACAACAACGTAAACAGTACAGTAGCTCGGGCTTCACCTCACGTATCGTCACAACAACGTAAACAGTACAGTAGCTCGGGCTTCACCTCACGTATCGTCACAACAACGTAAACAGTACAGTAGCTCGGGCTTCACCTCACGTATCGTCACAACAACGTAAACAGTACAGTAGCTCGGGATTCACCTCACGTATCGTCACAGCAACGTAAACAGTACAGTAGCTCGGGATTCACTTCACGTATCGTCACAGCAACGTAAACAGTACAGTAGCTCGGGATTCACTTCACGTATCGTCACAACAACGTAAACAGTACAGTAGCTCGGGCTTCACATCACGTTAAGCTCGTGATTCACCTTATGTTTCGCCACACCTTGCCAGAAGAAACCCAAACAAACACAGAAATGGACAACCTGCAAAAAGTTGAACCATGAAATAAAACAGTTCTCGGAACAATTTGCGAATCGCCGCTGATCGAACACTGCTAGCATTTTACGAGTGAATAAAAATGTAAAACATAATCCCTTCATTAATAAAAAAAAATGTCATTAAATTGGTGTCCGCCAAAAGGCCGTTTAAACCGTATGTGTTTTATGGCAACATAAGGTTACCCTACCAAAGTTGTTTGTAAGCAATTACAGAATAGTTGTTGTGATTGCCCAGGGCCTTAGACTTCAACGAAGTTGAACTGGTAGATAGATTTAATGATAAATAAATTACGTGTAAAGGTTATAGTTCATGTGCTATAAATTCAGCGATTTTTTCCAAGGGAGCGATGGCGACCGTAAGAAAAGTCCGTTCAATTTGTTGTACATGAACTATAGCCGACTAATACGGTTTATTGTTATAACTAGGGTAAGAAGATCTTAAAGTGTGGCGTCACGGCCAAAAAAAATAAATCAACTTAGTCATGTACACAAAAACAAAAATAGTGCACTAAAAAGTGGCTGCGATAAACTATAACCACAAATATTGCCTTTTTCCCCCTTCCTTTTTCTTAGAACCTACGCAAATGCTAGACACGAGAGGCTCAAATTATTTATCAAATGATGTATTAGTATATGATGAAAATGGAATAAAAGAATGAGAATTAAATTTATATAGCGCACAAGAGGCGAGACAAAAATTGCAGTTTTCATCTATAAGCTTATCTTATAGGCATAAATCTGGCGCGAAATCCTCGTCCAGACTTTATAATTTCCTAATGTTTCCTGAAAACCTATTGCGTCTTGCAAAATTTATGTGCGCAGACATCTCCTGTGATTCGAAAACATTGTTGAATCATTGAATTTGAGGATTTAATGTTCAAACCTGCTTTATAACAAAGGCGGATCTCTCTTGTTTCCGAGTTTCTGTTTCAATGCAGATTTCAATATTGATCTCGCCATGAACCAGTAGACCGGTTTTATGCAAGAATTGCACTACTATAAAATTAAACCGCCTTAGAAACGTCTCGGCTATTGGTTGGTTCCTCCTCTCTCTAGAATTGAATTGCATTTTAATCACGGTTTAGAAAATAGGAGATACTTTCCAAGATAAAATGATAATACAAACCGAGGTGAATATGATTAAAGCTCTGCAAATGTATGCGTTCTATATCCATAGCAACGCGATGGTGGCAAAATAAAAAATACCTGTATACCCTTGATGTAACAATTCAAGAACATCTTTCAGTTTAGTAAAGTGACTGCAATCTTCTTCAAATACGACAATAAGAAAGAAGGATCACGTGACACTGTGTACGTAATGCGGTCAATCACAGGCCTACTGGAAATTGATGACCACACGGCACAGTGGAAGCCCCCGGTTTTCAAATTATCGATCCTGGCTTCGGACAGCTTAGAGAAAGATAAACGAGATCGCTACAAATATGGAAATCGAATTCAATATTCAATTTTATCTACGTCCGATGTCTTTTCTCGTATTACGCCAAATATATGCCGGGCTCTTGAAAAATGCATTACGTACGACATGTTTCAACATTTTGTTGGTGTTTTTTCTAGTGTCTAAGTGTGAGCATAAGTTCGAATATGTCTGTTAATATTGGCGATCCGACTCACAAATAACAATAAATTATATTGAAAATAGAGCCGCACGCTGTCTGGTGTATTTGATATATTTTTAATGTCTTTTATACCATTCTATCTAAATTTCTTTCGGTTTCAGTATGCAATTGTATCTGACTTTTAGACATTTTATTGAAATCTACTATCGTTTTATACGTCTGTGTTTCAGCTTTATTGTCAATTTTGTCGCTGGGGTCGTAAAGTGGTAAAAGTAACGTCCCGGCGTGTCCAAGACAAACGCTGTAAATGTTACCTAGAATTTTTAAGAAATAAATTTCAAACGCGTGAAAATGGATGTGTCTGAGCGGCCGATATATAATACGGCATTTTCATCACTCCGATACGGTAGCCGGGACGTTTTGGCCGGTCCCCAGGGCCCCATGATTCTTGAAAAGTATTCTCAATCCATCATCAATATGTATTCAGTTTCTTTCTCCTTTTCAATTGATGCCGTCGGCTCTCTAGTTATTGCTCTGTAAGCTGGTCCGACTTGTTTTGGTGATGAGGCCTCGACTTACCGTGTAAGTATAGTGGTGCTTCATGGCATACACGTATATTTAGACCAGTCGGAACTCATCGGCCATTTTCCATCGGTACGTCCGTAGAAGAAGTTAGTATTTTTTTAAAGTATTAATTAATTGAAGTTTATAAAGCTGCACTCACACAGATTTACCATTTTTACAACTTTTTTACTTTTTGTCTTGGAAAGGGCATTTTTGCGTAGATATCTATAAACCAACACTTTAAGATTGCTGACCAAACAAATCAGATCGTAGATTATCATATTTCCTTTCGAAAATTAATGTTTCATGGCTTAAACCGTTATTAACGGTTAAAGAAGAATGCATAAAATATCAATTGTTGAACTTAAATAAAAATCTGCGATCTAATTTAAGTCAGCAGTCTTACATAACTGGTTTCCATGGATGTTCGTAAAAATTGGCTCGTTCCAAGACAAAACAAAATTTTAAAAAAATGTCAAAACGTTCAATCTGTGAGAGTGCAGCTTTAAAGTGTATGTTATATTACTAATTCTAAATTGATTTCCATTGAAATGTATTATTGCATAAATAATTATTATTCGCAAGACTGAAGTCATTAAGTTTAACTGATAAACTGAAAATATTACGCGATCTACTTGCAGCGTAGTTGAGTTTTCTGACATCGCCCATATACATTCGAGTTCCATATACATTCGAGGTTGTTTTCAATGAAAAATGGCTGAGGAGTTCCGTATGATATTTAGACATGTTTTGCAGCCAATAATATCCAACTTGGATAAGTTGTCCACAGGTTATTTAAGGCTAGTTTGAATATTTACGTGATTTGATTGTTTGATGGAATTTATTTGATAAATATTGACCAATATACTAGTGTCATACAATTGGATTCTGCAGGTTTTGATATAAAGTAGTCAGCTGTATTTAAAAAAATCCTCCAATAATAATATTTTTCTCCAGTAGCTGCACTGTTTACAATATAAACGTATGTAAAATGTTTTCGTGTTGTTTTGTTTTCCCGATCAAACCCGAGTGACGGACATAAATACGACTCTTATATTTATGAGTTGTTTTTTTCTCCAAACATTCAACCACTGGAATGCCATCACAATTATGTCGCTCCTTACAGTTTGCGAAAATATGCCCCCTTGCACGCTGGCGTTTGCTCAGGATGTGCGATAACTTATATCAATACGTAAATACGTATCTACTTATACTCCTCGAAAAGGTAGACCAGCTTCAAAACGCCCATTTACATGAAATACATAATTGTATGTTTTTTTGTTGTTGTTTTATTTTTCATTTTCATCTGGTTATTGTAACAATAAATGGTACATACATGGTGCGTGTCAGCGATAATGAACCGTTTAAACTCGCCTCACTGTCAACTACTGCAATGGACACTTCAAAACTGGTTTATCCAGGGCACAACATTTCAGCGTGACATCTGAAAATGGGCTTAATTAATTTTTCAAGTGGAAAATCATCCCAAATAATGAGGATTTACATTTTTCAAATAGCCATTTAAGGTGAAATAGACGCATTAGCGGTGTCATAAAAACTAGTTAAAAACAAAGATATATCACTCGGCCCAGGCTTAAGGCAAGTGTGAGTTTTATAAAAATAATTACTTTTGACCTTTAAGTGTATAAAGTATTTCGAATGACAGCGCTAAACTACAAAGAAAGAAGCTTTAGTAACAAAACAAAACAAAACTTATGTTACTATGCAAACTTAAAAGATATCGCGAACAAATATAATAGATAAAAAAGCGTTTGTTTTAATATTGAGCACATCCGATATGCTGATATGCGTAAACACATAAAAAAGAATTAAAAAAGAAAAACTTAAAGAGTACATAACAGAAACTGCGTTGGTATTTGCACTCTTATGAAAGGTGCGTTTAATATGTAATATAACTGGACGGACACTATTATTACTGTCGTGACTAATGCCATGTAATTCTTGTATATTCTAATAAAACTGCATTTTAAAGACAGTAAGAAAATTCAGCAACATACACAAACCAGCAGCAGTTGACGCACATGTATACCCATACATACACAAACCAGCAGCAGTTGACGCACATGTATACCCATACAGAAAAAAAAACACACTGAAACACATGAATTAAATTCATCAAAACGGTGCATTTCAAATGTAACTTTATTATTTATTTATTTTCTCAATTAAACTCGGTAAATTTTCCTTAGACCCTTTCAGGCAAAATTACCGCATGGAAGCAATAACATATATTATGGGGAAACCTTTTTATGACGTTATTTCAATATTTTATCTATTTAACGGACTTCTTTGTCCGTAAATATTTACTAGAAAGCGTGTTGTTGTGTTATGTGTTGGTGAGAACGAAGGGGGCCAGAAAAAAAAATCATAAAAAAACAAACAAGTTTTTTTATGTACTTATAATGCATTTCAGTACGGTCTACATGGTGCTATATTGATATCGCGTCATTAGGTCTATAAATCAACATGTTGACCGTAATTGAATTGCAAAAATTGTTTTATTATTAAATACAATATTAAACTTTTATTTTTGATTTAGGCTTCTACCATGTTAGCTGTAATGTGTCAATCACATTTGGAATATTATGTAATTGTGTATTAATTAAAGGTTTGCTCATTTTCAAATCTTGTTTGACTGCTGTTCCCACCCGGAATGTGTACTAAGAGCATTGTTTATCTAAGTAAAACATTCTAGAAATTCATTTAATTTTTTTTCCTTCATTTATCAAAAACGATGATGAATATACACGGATCTCCTTATATCACAGCGTTCAGATTACGTTGATGTAGATAAAAAACATATCTCCATTTTTTATGCAAGTGTTTGCGTGCTTCACTTGCATTGGAATAATCTAATTCGATCTTAATTGCAATATTTTTATATTAAGCATCGAGAAAATTACTCGGTAGCCACCATTTTGCTTTGGCCGGATCTGACGTATTTTTTTCGTAACGGTTGGTTTGTACCCAAGCGATTCGCCCTCAAGTGATTGCGCGGTGAAGGCTCCATCCACGAAACAAAACGTATAGTCATCTGTTATCACTCATCATGCGACCATGTTTTATTCAATGGAAAACGTTTAACCAATACAATTTGTTTCTCATTTATATTTGTTAAATTCCCATGCCTTAATAATTCCGGTGGTAGAAATTGCATGAAAACATGGTATATTCTTGTACAATATATTTCTTATACGCAAATCATTTTGATAGTTGGATGATGTTCCGTTGCGTGTTCCTTTAATTCCAGTCGTCTGCAAATGTGTACCAGTCGTCTGTAAATGTGAACCAGTCGTCTGCAGATGTGTACCAGTCGTCTGCAAATGTGAACCAGTTGTCAGCAAATGTGAATCAGTCGTCTGCAAATGTTCACCAGTCGTCTGAAAATGTGTACCACACGTTTGCAAATGTGTACCAGTCGTCTGCAAATGTGTACACGCCCAGAATATATTGACCTGAAGGCTGTGTTTACCGTCGCTCTTTTTCACAAAATAAAGGTTTTAAAAATACAACTGAATCTACGAAGACCATGTTTAAAGGCACAAACCTGAGGCCTAACTGGTACTTGAAGAGATACATACGGAGACAACGACTGACTTGTAACTAGGTGGAGAATTACTTAATTTGTTAAATGGAATGTAATTTGAAATGAATTTGATGCCGGTCGCCGAAACAGGATAAAAATGAGAATTATTGTACTAAGAATTATTTACCATATTGTGGTACATGTTAAAATGTATCCAGAGTAGCATGTTCATTGGTTCATGCTTTATCATAAACAACATTTGTACTGAACATGCCCTTTTCGATTTTAATGATCTCCCTTTGTCTATGCGAGGTATGTGAAATACTGCTATATCAGTATATTGGCTGTTATGTCTACTGCCGATTGTCCCTGTGTTCAATGCATTACCAGATACGATTTCAGATTACACACATTGTTTTATATATTTATACATGCAATTTTATAAATATTAATTAATAAACCACAGAGTCGTTTCGTTTAATTACATTATATTTTACAATTTTTGGGTAATATTATTGAATTCATTTTATAAATAAAATATACGATATCTTCCAAGTTTAAAAAAAATCACACTAAACCTTCTACTTGGCCTGGACTAAATTTTTCTCATAAGCAATTAACTGCCATGTCAGTTCTCGGTAAATTCAGCATTATAAAATTGATTTTCATCTTATGAAAACAACGGTAACATCTGTCTCGCAGCATTCTGTTGAAAATTACTTGGACACGTAAATAAAAACATGTTATCGCATTAAAGAATTTCAATGTAAAAATCGATTCCTTTTTGTTCGACTGTTGCAGCCAATGTGTGGACGATTATTTTAAGCCCTTGGTAACATATTTTCTTTGCATGAACAGTATCGATGATGGACAGAGTTCTAAAATCTAACGGTGAATCGTCATAATTGAACAGTAAGGAAATAATCGGAAAAGTATGGCCCCCGGGTTATTCAATTTTTACTTCAATCGAATGACGGCAACTGCATGAACATTTAGCAAGAAAGTAACAGGTGTATCGCCATGAATTTTTAAACATCGGGCCTGTTTAAATTGTTAATTTATTGGGGGAAGCTCCTTTATAATGGATTCTCTGCAGTGTTTTCCAGTATGGCTGCTTTGTCTTGGTAATACCCTCTTAAACGCGAGAGACTGCTCATTAGCAGCAATGGTAAGCGCAACACTATATGGCCTTGAGACTGCTCATTGGCAGCAATGGTAAGCGCAACAATATATGGTCCTGAGATTGCTCATTGGCAGCAATGGTAAGCGCAACACTATATGGCATTGAGACTGCTCATTGGCAGCAATGGTAAGCGTAACACTATATGGTCCTGAGACTGCTCATTGGCAGCAATGGTAAGCGCAACACTATATGGCCCAGAGACTGCACATTGGCAGCAATGGTAAGCGTAACACTAGTATGGCCCAGAGACTGCTCATTGGCAGCGATGGTAAGCGTAACACTATATGGCCCAGAGACTGTTCATAGGCAGCGATGGTAAGCGTAACACTATATGGTCTTGAGACTGCTCATTGGCAGCGATGGTAAGCGCAACACAATATGGCCTTGAGACTGCTCGTTGGCAGCGATGGTAAGCGTAACACTATATGGCCCAGAGACTGCTCATTGGCAGCGATGGTAAGCGTAACACTATATGGTCTTGAGACTGCTCATTGGCAGCAATGGTAAGCGCAACACAATATGGCCAAGAGACTGCTCATTGGCAGTGATGGTAAGCGTAACACTATATGGCCCAGAGACTGCTCATTGGCAGCGATGGTAAGCGTAACACTATATGGTCTTGTGACTGCTCATTGGCAGCGATGGTAAGCGCAACACAATATGGCCTTGAGACTGCTCATTGGCAGCAATGGTAAGCGCAACACTATATGGTCCTGAGATTGCTCATTGGCAGCAATTGTAAGCGCAACACTATATGGTCCTGAGATTGCTCATTGGCAGCAATGGTAAGCGTAACACTATATATTTACACCTCAACTTCCATTCCTTAAATGAACTGCCTTTCGGCAATTGCGTTCATCAATCGATGAACGCAACATCTTCGGATATGTTCGGATCGCAATTCATCGCATAACAATATACATGAAAACTATTCATCTTGTTATTGTGTATATTGTGTCAGCAGGTCCCATTAAAATATAAATCAACATTTTAGAAAGTGTTAAGTTATTATATTTTAAACGTTTTGTTGCCAAAAGTGTTTCAATTTTACGTTTAAAAGTGATTTCAAGTGGTTGATCTTTTCCCGCGTTATTGTGACGTCATTTGGAAAAAAATGTTTCCGGTAACAGTCGGGTCGTCCTATTTACAGAATGGGTAAGAATGGATTACTGATAGGTAATCCGAAATGAAATGAAGTATTTTTTTAACGTTTCTTGAATAAAATAATGTACTATTGGTGTAAATATAAGGAATGAATTGCGGGGTTGATGTCATTATCGGGGATATGAACGCAATTGGGCTGGTCAAAGTACGCGTGGGGTCCTTCGGACTCCACAAACTTAGACCAGCCCGATTGCGTTCATACCCCGATAATGACATCAACCCCGCAATTCATTCCTTAAATGGTCCTGAGACTGCTCATTTACAGCAATGGTAAGCGTAACACTATATGGCCCTGAAACTGCTCATTGGCAGCAATGGTAAGCGTAACACTATATGACCCAGAGACTGCCCATTGGCAGCAATGGTAAGCGTAACACTAGTATGGCCTTGAGACTGCTCATTTGCAGCAATGGTAAGCGCAACACTATATTACATCGATACTGCACATTGGCAGAGATGATAAGTGCAACAGTTTATAGAATCGGAACGGCTCATTGGCAGAAATGGTGAAATAGTGCAGCATTATGTAACAGCTAGACTGCTCATTGGCAGCAACGGTAGTGCAGCATTTTGGAAAATCGTGACTGCTCTTTGGCGGCAATGGAAGTGCATCATCATATAAGAGCGTGACTGCTCGTTGGCAGCAAAGGTAGTGTAGCATTATACAACATCGAGACTGCTCATTGGCAGCAATGTTAAGTGCAACAGTTTATTGCATCGGAACTGCTCATCGGCAGCAATGGTAGTGCAGCATTATGTAACAGTGACTGCTCATTGGCAACAATGGTAATGCAGCATTATATAACATCGAGACTGCACATTGGCAGCTATGGAAGTGTAGCATTATATAACAGCGTGATTGCTCATTGGCAGAAATGGTAGTGCAGCATTATATAACTGCTCATTAGCAGCTATGGTAGTGGAGCATTATATAGCATCGAGACTGCTCATTGGCAGCAATGATAGTGTAGCATTATGTAACATCAAGACTGCTCATTGACAGCAATGATAGTGCAGTATTATGTAACATCGAGACTGCACATTGGCAGCTATGGTAGTGCAGCATTATATAACATCGAGACTGCACATTGGCAGCTATGGTAGTGCAGCATTATATAACTGCTCATTAGCAGCTATGGTAGTGGAGTATTATATAACATCGAGACTGCTCATTGGAAGCAATGATAGTGGAGCATTATATAGCATCGAGACTGCTCATTGGCAGCAATGATAGTGTAGCATTATATAACATCGAGACTGCTCATTGACAGCAATGATAGTGTAGCATTATATAACATTGTGACAGCACATTGGCAGCTATGGTAGTGCAGCATTATATAACATCGAGACTGCACATTGGCAGCTATGGTAGTGCAGCATTATATAACATCGAGACTGCTCATTGGCAGCAATGGTAGTGCAGCATTATATAACATCGAGACTGCCCATTGACAGCAATGATAGTGTAGCATTATGTAACATCGTGACTGCACATTGGCAGCTATGGTAGTGCAGCATTATATAACATCGAGACTACACATTGGCAGCTATGGTAGTGCAGCATTATATGACATCGTGACTGCTCATTGACAGCAATGATAGTGTAGCTTTATGTAACATCGTGACTGCACATTGGCAGCTATGGTAGTGCAGCATTATATAACATCGAGACTGCACATTGGCAGCTATGGTAGTGCAGCATTATATAACATCGAGACTGCACATTGGCAGCTATGGTAGTGAAGCATTATATAACATCGAGACTGCACATTGGCAGCTATGGTAGTGCAGCATTATATAACATCGAGACTGCACATTGGCAGCTATGGTAGTACAGCATTATATAACATCGAGACTGCACATTGGCAGCTATGGTAGTGAAGCATTATATAACATCGAGACTGCACATTGGCAGCTATGGTAGTGCAGCATTATATAACATCGAGACTGCACATTGGCAGCTATGGTAGTGAAGCATTATATAACATCGAGACTGCACATTGGCAGCTATGGTAGTGCAGCATTATATAACATCGAGACTGCTTATTGGCAGCAATGGTAAGTGGAACCGTTAGTATAGCATCAGTACACTGCCTACAGGAATCACCCATACGGCTCTGATTATCATCGCCATCGGATAGAATGGCAGTTCAGGCTCTGGGCCTCCCTTGGGGTCTACACATTGCATCCGCACCAAGGTGACGATCAAAAAGCCTGGCATTCCCCCACTTCAACGGGACTGACCTTTCTTTCTGCTCTTCTCTCGGTTGTGTAATGCTTTATATGGCATGCTTCATTGTTCCACAGCCACTTTTTGGAGACTAAGTTATTATCTTTGGCTTTAAATATCGTCCCATAATGAACGTAGATTCCCCTTTCGACTTCTAGTACTCCTTTTTAAACGTCACGGGGATGCGGTGGGATGAAGCCTGTATATATAAAGCCAATAGGAGATGGCAGACATAAAAAGCTCGAACACCAACCTACGAGGTCATGCTCCACCATGTCATATGAAAAAACACCGTCATAATGTACGGAGATTACACAAGTCCTTATTATATTTCTTAAAACAATAAAAGACTTAGAGAAACGTAGTCTCCTATCTGTATTGACCAATCTTTATACGTCGCTGACTCTGAATGGCTTAATACACATGTCCGTTAACGTATCATGGCTAACGCCAACACTCGTAATTGTTGACTAAACTGATTAACACGCTTTTTAATGTATTGTTTGCTGGAACCATAACTTCAATAAAAAGTAAACGTTTTTGCTGATTTTAAGTCGAATCCCATGACTCTGCATGTCATGTCGCCAGGCGTTGCTTGTGATGCCGTTACCTTGCCACTCGTCAATGCAGGACTGTGTAATGATGGTGGTTTTTTACAATATAGCAACGCTTGCTGTGAAGGATTAAAGTATGTTTTTTTTCATATAGCATGACCGTTTACTTAGATGAGTGATATATTTGAGTATACGAATATACAAGCAGTGTGGTTAAACAGGCAGTCATATATTTGTTAAATTGACGCATGCTGTGCTTCTTAAGTTTATATTTAATTTATTTTCCAATAATCACAATTATACCGACAATATGAAGCAGATTAAACATCACGCAGTGTTTTGGCTGTATGATGAAAATAGCATAATTGATAATATATAATTGCATTATTGGTCAGATCAAAGACCAGCCGCCGCTATGCTAGCAGCTGTTTCTGTGGGTTCTATCCGGCGTGGGCATGCACATAAGATCCCAACTTATTCTTTGTTTAAATCAAATTGGAAATGTGATATTAGTATACTACAGTGATCATAAAACTGTTCACGATGTGAGGTGTCGTGGGCACAAGTGAAGGAACTAATAATGCTAAATATATTCTGCTATTCCAAAACAGTTCAGATTTTTTTTTTTACGCTATGTAATATTGATATAAGATTAACATTTATTTCTGTATAAAATGTATAAATCATGATGACATTATACGTGATTAAAACATCAAGCATAAATAAAATAGTCCATGTCAACTACATTGTACACTAAGGATATCAGAAAAAAAAGAAATTATAAATCCCTTATTTCGATTGCGGTCCTTGTGGTAAAACAATAGCTTGACATAAGAAGACCCAAACAAATAATTATCTATTCTAGCTAGTATAAATTAATTAGTGAAGATAAGTGTGTCGAAATTCTATATTTGAAGAATTGAAGAACCCTGTCTACAGACGTAACGTCAAAAAGTCAGGATAAAATGTGTAAAGCCTTAATGACGTCGAATCGACGTTCATTTGAAGATCAAGTTAGAAAAACTTAAACATTATTATTACATTTTTAAAGTCACAGTCATATACGGATTCTAATATGAACAATTTGGTCATTAGTTTGCAATCTTACCTTTAGATAAAATATAAATATGATCTAAATGCATATTATTTTAATATATATGCAATACATGATACATGACAATTTGAAAAAAACAACAAGTGTAATATATATAGTGCCTTCTCTACTTCAATAAGGCACTTGAATTGTACCTCGACTTTAAAACCACCATGCCAGCTAATGTGTATTGTATATATTTTCTATTTGTGTGTATATAGAAACATGCATGGTGGGACATTTATAATGTACATTGGTACCAATTAATTCTGCTGTATTAGCTCTCCATATATGGCGGAAATAAAAGATCTATCTATTTACAGTTGGTGTTACAGATCTTGTATTTGATTGTCTTGTTTTCGTGTACATTGTATTTTCTCCAGTTCATAAAGCTCTAGGCCCGGACATTAGGTACTTGAGTAAGAACCAGGAATAATACTCGGGAGAAAAAAATGGTTTTAAACTGGAACCCGTCTGAATGGCAAGTTCTATGCAAAAAAATATTTGAATACTTGTTGTAGATTTTATTCATTAAAACAACCTCATCTTAGAAACCTATATATAATTCACGGCAGACAAGTGCAAGTTTCGTATGTAAATCGCTTCATTTGATATGAACAAATTTTGACATTCTGTCAAGAATGACCCTTCTGAAATGAACAACTTAGTAATGAAATACATCAAATGTCCATTTATGTGTCATAAAAAATTACAAAAGTCATGTTTTCTTTGTTTTTGACAAGTAACGTCCGTCACACATAAAACGAAAAAGTAAACTTTTAATTCCCTGAAAATAGCTTGGTCGCCGTTTGAACTGACCGCTAGTTGGTTTAAATAAGTGTCAAGAAAGCGAACACTGTCAATCACATAGGCTTGATATATTTACAACTGAAAAATATTACATGTGTCGCCTTTTTTAAGACCTTGAAATGACTTTCAATCGAACGCAGACATATTAATCGGTTAAAATAAATGGAACCGGATCTTTTAACAGATGATTGGAAGAAATTCAAGTGTTCATCGTTAGGTCAAACAAACAGGCCTCTATAATTCTATATTTGCTATTCAAATTTAATGATCCTTATCAGTTCTCAAGTACAGAAACTGAGAGTCTGGTATTGATTTTAAGTCGTAAATCAAAATTACAAATACAGTCCAGTTATTGATTTTCTTTGTCCAAGAATTTTTCTTTATCAGGAATTGGCTTGTGCAGATGTTGAACCGTAATTACACATTCTCTCAGCGGTCAAGGTGTTGAAATATTACGTAACGGAGATTACATCAATGATATGTTGTCTTTACAGATCTTAACTGCAATTTGACCATCGATCAGTATCAGTGGTAATGAAAATGTTAAACATATGTATTTCTGGAGGCCCACGGGGGACAAGTTTAAACGTCGTTAAAATCAAACAAATGTGTAAGCTTTGACAGATTACAACAAATTTGTCTAGTGAAATGTCATGTGCACGTTGTAGCAAGTGACATCTAAAAACATTCATTTGCAAGAGTTATGAAAATAAAATCCTTTAAAATCAGAACTCGTTTTCTTAATTATAATGACCAATAACATCCGCCTTCCGTAAGGAAACATAACAAACTCTTTTCTGAAGAAAAAAAAATGACAAAAATTCCAAATATAATGAAATATGAAATCGCCATAAAACAAAATCTCTGTTATTTTATGAGTTCCGTTTTTATAGTACGAAATGGATATAAAAGGTGTCTAAGAAACGGGTCGAAATTTTGATTGGCGTTCGCAAGAGGATAATATTATTTCATCTGTGGGCGAGATAGGACAATAATTTGCCTATAATTCGCTTAGTTTAGTTAGACTTGCAGTAAGGCAAATTAGCTTAAAGCGACAGGTCGTGGAATAATATTGAAAGTTTTGATTACGGTATTGGACGGTCGAGTTTAGGGCCCCGGCTAGGATAATCAAACCGACTGTAAGTCTTACAGCCCACCAGGGACGCTGACTTAAGTATATCTTTCAAATGATGGTAGACGAAAAACTTGCTTCACTCACTCCTACGTTGATAAATGTTTCATCGTCAAAGTTGATAATCGGTCACCACCATCCCAGGTTACCATGGCGCCCATTTACAATGCGCACGATTTTTACATTGTTATGGAACCTATCAAACCTTGCCGTGAAGTAAAAAAACAACATGCTCATTGTTTTTTCCGCAGAGGTTAGATACTACGATTTAAGATGGGAAGGAAATATAATCATGTTTTTTTAGTATTGTTTAATAACAGATGGGATCTCATACTTAACTGATAATATTGGTTAGTACATGTAAGGCAATTTGTTTATGTAAGGCCTAGTGAACTGATATTGGTAGATTGACTTGTTTTTGCAAATTCATGTGTTTTGTAAGTCACATTTTTCCGATATGACCAGAAAGGTCAAATTTATAACGATAATTAGTGACAAGCTAATTGACTTAGCTTAATAAAGTCCGTTACAATATGTACAAAATATTCACATCTATACCATAAAATTACGGCCACTGGTCACTTTTTACTTGCAGTCGAACTGTGACAACCTACATCTAAATTTGACACATTATTGTCCACTTGATGTATTATTGTTCTTTTAAATCTGTCATTTTAAGACAATCAAATACTGGTTTTCGTCTTCAAATATCACTGAATGACTAATGAGCAAGATATTTTATAGACACTGTAGAAGTTGCCGCAATATTCTGTCCTAATTAAGACAGAGAATGGACAAGGGATTCAGAATTTCCAGCACGTTATGACCATAAAACACTGGTTAAATCCTGGAACTCTGAATAAGATGAAAGTTGAAACCAAAGTCATGTAAATTTTGTCTATATAGTGACCACTTGCCAGTACTGCTAAGAAAAGCTTACTTATACCAAAATCAGAGATGGTTTTGCCAGATATCAACCTGAACAAACCTATATTACAAAACAAAACACAATAATAAAGGCTTCACGTATACTCATATGCGTCACGCTATAAATGATAACGGGAGGATAAACCCATACCCGGTGCATAAAGGTCACGCTATAATTGAAAACGGGAGATATCCCCAGTTAATTGATAACGGTGGGATACACCCCATACCCGGTGCATATTATTCAAGCTATGATAACGGATGGATAAACCCATACACGGTGTATATTGGTCACGCTATAACTGATAACGGAAAGATACACCCATACACGGTGTATATAGGTCACGCTATAATTGATAACGGATGGATAAACCCATACACGGTGTATATTGGTCAGGCTATAACTGATAACGGAAAGATACACCCATACACGGTGTATATAGGTCACTCTAAAATTGATAACGGAAGGAACACACCCATATATGGTGCAAATAGGTCCCGCAATAATTGATAACGGGAGGAACACACCCATATATGGTGTATATAGGTCACACTAAAATTGATAACGGGAGGAACACACCTATGCATGGTGTATATACGTCACGCTATAATTTATAACGGGAGGAACACACCCATGCAAGGTGTATATAGGTCACGCTATAATTGATAACGGATGGATAAACCCATGCATGGTGTATATAGGTCACGCTATAATTGATAACGGATGG
Organism: Mya arenaria; assembly: GCF_026914265.1. Lineage (NCBI taxonomy): Eukaryota > Metazoa > Mollusca > Bivalvia > Myida > Myidae > Mya > Mya arenaria. Next base: position 10,124,637 of record NC_069134.1, on the reverse strand, counting down.
ATAAACCCATGCATGGTGTATATAGGTCACGCTATAATTGATAACGGATGGATAAACCCATGCAAGGTGTATATAGGTCACGCTATAATTGATAACGGATGGATAAACTCATGCATGGTGTATATAGGTCACGCTATAATTGATAACGGATGGATAAACCCATACATGTACATGATGTATATAGGTCACGCTATAATTGATAACAGATGGATAAACCCATACATGGTGTATATAGGTCACGCTATAATTGATAACGGATGGATAAACCAATACAAGCTGTATATAGGTCACGCTATAATTGATAACGGATGGATAAACCCATACATGGTGTATATAGGTCACGCTATAATTTATAACGGGAGGAACACACCCATGCAAGGTGTATATAGGTCACGCTATAATTGATAACGGATGGATAAACCCATGCATGGTGTATATAGGTCACGCTATAATTTATAACGGGAGGAACACACCCATGCATGGTGTATATAGGTCACGCTATAATTGATAACGGGATGAACACACCCATACACGGTGTATATAGGGCACGCTAAAATTGATAACGGGAGGAACACACCCATGCAAGGTGTATATAGGTCACACTATAATTTATAACGGGAGGAACACACCCATGCATGGTGTATATAGGTCACGCTATAAGTTATATCGAGAGGAACACACCCATGCATGGTGTACATAGGTCACGCTATAATTGATAACGGGAGGAACACACCCATGCATGGTGTATAATGGTCACGCTATAATTGATAACGGGAGGAACACACCCATGCATGGTGTATATAGGTCACGCTATATTTGATAACGGGAGGAACACACCCATGCATGGTGTGTAAAGGTCACGCTATAATTTATAACGGGAGGAACACACCCATGCACGGTGTATATAGGGCACACTTAAATTGATAACGGGAGGAACACACCCATGCAAGGTGTATATAGGTCACGCTATAATTGATAACGGGAGGAACACACCCATGCACGGTGTATATAGGTCACGCTATAATTGATAACGGAAGGAACACACCCATACGTGGTGTATATAGGTCACACTATAATTGATAACGGAAGGAACACACCCATGCAAGGTGTATATAGGTCACACTATAATTGATAACGGAAGGAACACACCCATGCAAGGTGTATATAGGTCACACTATAATTGATAACGAGAGGAACAAACCCATACGTGGTGTATATAGGTCACGCTATAATTGAAAGCAGATGAATAAACCCATTCAAGGTATATATACACTTATCTTCGTTTAAGTCAGAAACAGTTACTCGTTTCGGCTTCGCCTCGGACAAAATTGGTGTGCGTCCTTGCGAAACGGCTTTATACGACTGTAAGAGAACACTTTTGAAGGAAAACTCGTACTGTATCCATTACATGTGTTAAGGGTTATGGTGTGGCTGTGGTTACCTTTGCCCCCGCTCTGTTTACGTCAAGTGATACACATACATCTTGCTTGTGTACGGGATAAAGGTTTTTGTAAGGCTGTTGGCTTCGCTTTAAGCTCTGTCACGTGATACATGTACTTCTTGCTTGTGAGGAGCATAACGGTCGGGGTAAGGCTGTGGATACCTTTTTCCACTGCTATGGGAGGTGCGTAAACATTTCCTGACTTTGCAAGAACGGTCAATGGAAGGTTTGTACACATTTCCTGACTGAGCAAGAAACGGAACGGTCCATGGAAGGTGTGTACACATTTCCTGACTGAGCAAGCAATGGAACGGTCTAGGGAAGGTGTGTACACATTTCCTGACTGAGCAAGCAATGGAACGGTCTAGGGAAGGTATGTACACATTTCTTGACTGAGCAAGAAATGGAACGGTCTATGGAAGGTTTATACACATTTCTTGACTATGCAAGAAGTGGAACGGTCTATGGAAGGTTTATACACATTTCCTGACTGAGCAAGAAATGGAACGGTCTAGGGAAGGTTTATACACATTTCTTGACTGAGCAAGAAATGGAACGGTCTATGGAAGGTGTGTGCACATTTCCTGACTGAGCAAGAAATGGAACGGTCTATGGAAGGTTTATACACATTTCTTGACTGAGCAAGAAATGGAACGGTCTATGGAAGGTTTATACACATTTCTTGACTGAGCAAGAAATGGAACGGTCTATGGAAGGTTTATACACATTTCCTGACTGAGCAAGAAATGGAACGGTCTATGGAAGGTTTATACACATTTCTTGACTATGCAAGAAGTGGAACGGTCTATGGAAGGTGTGTGCACATTTCCTGACTGAGCAAGAAATGGACTAGTTTTACATGTTTCCAAATCATTACTACTGCCTCTTCTCAAAGACAACCATTATGGAAAACATTGGCATATAATAAAGGTCACTTATTTATCTCGGCGCTTTCACGATGGCTAAAATTTTATCCCGGAGTTTCAAAACTCGATTAGGGAAGTCTGAGTGACCACAAGGAAAATTGAAACTTTGGTCTTCCTTACAAAACAGCCAATAAATTTCGTGAGAGGAATAAATTCTATAAAATATAAGTAATTAACCAAACCTTATTGCATTATGGAAGGTTTTACAAAAATAGAGGAACGGAAATGAATTCGTGTCTGTTTTTCACTCGGACATTCGCTATCCATCAAAATAGAAAGCGCCATTTCCCCGCGGTCTGAATTATTAAGAGGTATTGGTCAACAAAACTAATGGACACTGGGCTGCTGTGAAAACAGATATGATGAGGAATAGTTTTAAAAAATTCCCCTCAACGCTGGAGTGTCCGGGGATGCTTCGTATCAAATTGATTACTGGTCATCTTCTGTATTATATTTATTCTGGCAAATTACGCTCTTGTGGCGGAGATGACTAGAAAGTGGTGGCCTCGGTATACTTCAAGTTTTATTTCAACAACACGTTAAACAATGTAAAAAGGCGACGTCTATTTTGCAAAAAAAGCCATTTACTAGCAAAGTAAAAGCAATTTGGAAAAGGATATCTTGAAACGATCTCGTATAACACTTAATATAGCCAAACCATTCCATATCACGATGCTGCCTTTTCAATATGTGGCTCTTTGGCTCGAGGTTGTCTTATTCAATGAAGCAAATGTCTTTAAACTACCATGATTTGATTTGATATAGATATTCTTGTAAATTCTATTGTCTCGTAATACAAACCAGTGAATACAAAACACTGTTGTTTTAAATTCCACGAAAAACGTCTTAAATGGAAGAAACTGAAAACCTCTCCGATCCGCCGTTCAAACTTCAGATTTTAAAACTGACATTTCAATTTCAACTTCATTTCCCTTTTCCTATGAAATACTTTTTTGCTTGAAAATGTTCTTAAATACCACCTAGTTTCTCCTGCAATACGATCCGACGTCTCGGAAGCTCTGAGGCCGCGAATCGCAGTGTTCGACTCCACTGAAAGAGGCACATGTCACATGAACGTCTCCACTTGTATTTAAATTTAAACATTTCCAATAGCGCGGTTCTACGGCTCCCGTCTTAAACCGCGGTGAAACTTAAACGTATTCAAACCGCGCAAATTACATAATAATTACCGTGCGCATGTGAAATAACTGTTTTTATGTAATTTTAATGGCACCGCGGGGGATATTGAACAAGAGGCTTCTATCAGCATCGTTCTCATGATTGCACACTGAAAAACAACATAATTGCATGTTTTAATCCTTAAATTGTCTTTCTGGCTCACCGCAAGGAGCTGGCTTGAATTTCAGACGATGCAAGAGCGCTGACGTCGAACTTGACACAAGCGGTGGCCTTTTGTGGAACTTGATGAATGGCCGGCCAAGGAAATCTGCACCAAAGAAGCACTTTCAATTATCTCATTTGTTATAAACCAGTTGAAATTACTTTAAACGCTTGTAGTTTCAAAACGAGGTCGGAATTGTTATTTCGGAGATTTTTTTCCTCTGAAATATAAATAATGAAAAATAGCATCTAGACAAAATGGTTAAATGGAACGGGAATTGCATGCGTTAAAACATTATTTCAGTGAAAGATATTATTTTTGTCAGTAATTACGGACTTTTAAAATGTTTATTCTGAAGTTTCAAGACAATTAAGAAGCAGAATAAACACGGTGTATGAAATATTGAATATGAATTTTGACAGAATCATTGTTTTCTCAATAAACACACAAAGGCGGCTGTTTTCTTTTTGGCGTCAAAACGGGAAGAAAGTTTGGAGATAGAATTGACAAATTAGGTACTAAGCTCCATTCCGAAGTACTCGTAAAACTGTACATAGGCCATGGGCTATTCCCTGGTTCTGTTTACCGTCACAGAATGGACCGCTCGCTTGTAATGAATGTCTGGCTAAGTATAATGTAAACCTGAGCACATCAAATGTTCCATCGATTTTAAGAACTTGATACTAGCCTGAATTTTAATTGATTGAAACACAAACTTTATGGTCGCCAGAGGCTATTTTCATTTGATTTTTGCGCAAAGGGTTTAAGAGCTTTGAACTTATCACAGACATTTCCAGAGGAAACTCCACTTTTACGACTCTTTAAAAGCTAAACAGCGGGATTAAAATGGGTCTGTAAATCAGTCCTGCTTCAAGAGTCAATTTTAAAGATGCTATATCTGGATCTTTTTTCATTTTCAGACCAATTTAACTGAAACCCTCTCTGTTATTTTTGTTTGTTTAATGACGTTGAAACTTTGAATTGACACCTTGATTTTGTTTTCAATACAATTTCTACAATCGGCTTATTTTCGAGGTTTCAGAGGAAATTTAAACTCACTGTTGTGAGATAAAGTGTAATTACCATTTTTTGCAATTTTAAATCGTACATTCCAAGAAAACTTTTTAACGCTTGTATGTGTACTTGGATAGGTGCTTTCCATTTGAAGATCATCCACCCCTCACATAGAGGCCGTCAACGAACAAAGATAGTATTTACACTACAGTATTCATACTGAGCAAATTTCCATTTTCCCTACCACCATATGAAATCAGGAGGGCCATCACTTTCAAAGGCCACCGTCTGCGGCAAAATTAATAATTTTTCAAATTACATTCTCTGGACACTGGTGTAATTCCAGTCAACAGAAAATCAGCGAACTCTATGCAAAATCCGGCCTTTTTATGGAGTAAAATGTCTTTTAACACCGCCTGTAATTGAAAGCGGACGTGAAATAGCCGCATTAGTATTCCACAGACACCAATGGTGGAACTGGACAATGTCAAATGTGGATCGCCCAAACCATTGGAAAAGAAGACTTTGAACGGTTTTATTATTTGATACCATTGGCGGTATAAGCGTTTCTACCCATTGGGAAAACAAACATGAACGTAAACTGCTGAGGTTGATTATTTGTTCATTCAAATAAACTTTTTAGACCATAAAAAAGAGCACAAAATTCAAAACTCACAACATTTTTGGTTAGTCATTTGCTCGATAGGGCACCGTTCACACGTAGTGAAGCTTATTAAGATATTTTGTATTTTGTTTTGGTCAAAGATAACCTTTTTTACAATTGTGTTCGGCAGCGTCGCAGATGATGATGATGATGATGATGATCAATACGAATGTCCAGCAAGGTCCAAAACACTGGTTTTACAAATTGCTCTGAGTTATGCCCCTATTTCGACTGACAAAAACAGCAAACAAACGGACAGACGAGCATTGGCGTTCGCTCTGATGCGCTCCAGTTTATTTTGTTTCATATTTTACGAATTTTATTGGTGTAAATATCAGTTATTTAGGAATAAATACGCCTTCAATTGATTCTTTCATAACTGTGCTATACAAGCCAGTCATGATGAAATATTGAAAAGGCATGTGACGTCAGGCGACTGGCCGAGTAACTTGCAGACATACAGACGGAGAGGCGGACGAATGAACATATGAGCTGAAATAGATAACTGGTTCTATATGTAACTAGTCACAAATGGATGAGACGGAGAAGACATGTAGAGCATCTCTTTGCGTAAAATGGGATTCAGTGTGTCACCGTATATTTGACCGTACACACCTTTCACCTTGGTGGATAAATGTGTAAATAACAAGGACTTACGACTTGTCCTCATATTCATAAAAGACAAGCATGCTTATAAATAGTAAATGAATTGTGTACGAAAAGAGTGATGTCACTATACGATGGCAATATCTAAACCAGCGGACTTTATTTTGCTACATGTATTTCCTTGTTTTGTTATTTACAGTAGAAAATGTAGCTCATTGTAACACTGTTATATCTACGTTTATTTATACGCACATTTAGACTAGTATTGCTATGAAACCCTGTGTCGGGGGACGACGCGTCACGTGATTTCTGGCCATCAGTCTCCAGAACAGGACGGCGACATTTAATCGACTTTGAAGTACCATGTCAAGTGTTGAGTTTGGGATTTAAATCGAACTGTCGCTGATTCACAATGAGAAATAGAAACCTCGGTTCTACACCAGAAGCCAAGGAAGGAACATATATCTCCCTGACAACAACTATCATCAGCTTTCACGACTGAACAGTCACATTCTGAAATTTATAGACAAGCAAAGATTTGACTGTAGGCAATAGTTTTCACAAAATGACCATTGCATTAGACACGAGATGTGGCGGGCTGTGAGCATATACTGTGTCGAATGGAATGAAAGAGAATAGACCCAATGAAAGAAACCACAATCAAATAGGGAGCTTTAATGGAATTAAAATAGGTCATATTATAATCTGTAATTTCAAAATATTATCTCATAACTAAACTATTAAGAACAACATGCATTGATTTGTCATTTTATGAAATATAATACAAATTCTATAATAGGTTTAAATACGGAATAATCTTATAAATCAGACGGTTGTTTAATTAAAAATCTAATACCTTTGTCAATAAAATGTAATTAAACAGAATCATCTTCAAAACGGTGCGTCATGTTTCAACCAGAATAACCCTCAGCAGCATCTAATACGAAAATGATTAAATACAACATACGCAGTAAATAATAATATATCTATAGAAGATGAAAACTAAAAAAAAATCCATGTATACAGCAAATTTAAGAACATTACATTATGGACTTTGTCCAAAAAACAAAACAACAGTTTTGTAACACCGTATGCTGATAAGAACGACCATTGGTAACATTGGCTAACAACGGTAGTCATCAGATATGTTACTCGCCACTACAATCACCATCTTCACATCATAGATATAATTATCACCACCATCACCATCACCACATCCTAGTTATACTCATCACCACCACCATCATCACCATCATAGATATACTCATCACCACCACCACCATCATCACATCATAGATATACTCATTACCACCACCACCATCACCATCATCACATCATAGATATACTCATCACCACCACCACTACCACCACCACCATCACCATCATC